>NW_020175053.1:193412-206914 GCF_003031525.2 Neophocaena asiaeorientalis asiaeorientalis
AAAAAAAAAAAAAAAAAAAAAAAAAATCCTACATAGAACCATTTAATTTTAGAACTAGAAAGAAGCTTAGTGAACATCTTAGCCAACTTTTATTTTACAGATAAGGAAACCAAGTCTCAGAAAAATTAAGAAGCTTGTTAATACCATGCAGGTAATTTATTCATTTGTTCAACAAGTAATTACTGGAAGTTTATTCTTTGCTGACACTATATTAAGATACAGGTTATCAAGATGGACACACTACCTGCTTTCATGAAGCCTACAGTTTAGCTGTACAAACAGAAATTAAACAACCTAAAAAATAAATACCTAATTACAGATTGTGATAAAAGTTGTGAAGGACCAACACAGGGTGTTTTTAGTGGTCGCACCTGGAGCACAAGCCCAACTCACCTGGCTGACAGAATAGTGCTCTCGATTCCAAAAACCACTGCCTTTTCCCATAAACTTTGAACTTTTAAAACACTAGGAGCAAATTCTAAGTCTACATAAATTTATTTCTCCAGATTTCAAAGGGCAACCTTTAATTATAAAGCATGGGAAAAACAATAAATAAATGTAAAGGAGTGACTCTCTCAAGACTTGCCAAAAAAGACCCGATTCCAGCAGGAAGAGCACTGCTAAAATTATTGGACTTGAAATTTGCTTCCTGTTTGTTAAATCTCAGTACTTCAGATTCACAAGGCGAATGACCTGGCAATTGTCTCTCAACCACTTTCGCCTCCCGTGCCTGTTTATTTGACATTTATGTGGATCCAACTGTTATAAATTAGCCAGAAATTTGGAAAACAGAACCGAGATAAATCAATCTCAAGACAACCAAAATCTCTGTAATAAAATTAAAATACACAACACATCTGATTTCTTAACCAACTCACGGTCTGTTACTTTGGAGATTTGTTTCGAATGACGCCAGCTTCCGCTTGAGATCTATCTGGGGCAGATGACCTTCCCAGAAAGGCTGCCCTGATTTGCCTGCAATAAAACACAAGTCATTAGTAACCTCAATTTTCTTTGATAGGAAACACCCATAATACCAGTGTCCTGAGTTTGGGTCCCCCCACCTCGAGAAAAGTACACTCTGAGATGAAGATTTGAGTGAAAGTAGTTCATTTCGGAGCTCACCCTAGGAAGCATCCGTGGGGAGATGGTGGAGAGAGACAGGAAGGAAGGGCTGTTCACACCTGGGACACATCAGACTTGCAATGCTAGGAGCCTCGGGATTGGTCCGCCTAAGGGCGAGGAGGCTGGGGTACTTATGGACCATCCATCAGCATTTGAGGGCTGCACCTGGGGACTTAGCTCCCTGGTGCTTCAAGCTATCCCTTGTGTGAGCTGAGCACACAGGCAGAAAGTGACAGCTTTTGTACTGAGACACCATCTGTGCAGAGGAAAATGGCAAATACTGAGGGACTATAAAAGGCCACCAACGGTGTTGGCCACACATATTAGTGAAGTGTTGGTGCAAGCGCGTGCAAAGGGGTCATTCTTACACACAAATGTCAGGCATGTACAGAAAGCGCTGGTTTAACAGTTAAGTAGAAACCAGCTAAGAGAGGATCTAAGGCACGAGACCAACTTGCTTTAAAAACTGAAAAGCAGTTATGTGCGATGCTCAACATCAGTAATCATTAGAGAAATGCAGATCCAAACTACAATGAGCTACCATCTCGCACCAGTCAGAATGGCCATCATCAAAAAGTCCACAAATTAATGCTAGAGAGGGTGTGGAGAAAAGGGAACCCTCCTACACTGTTGGTGGGAATGTAAATTGGTGTAGCCACTATAGAGAACAGTATGAAGATTTCTTTAAAAACTAAAAATTGAACTACACTATGACCCAGTAATCCCACTCCTGGGCATGTATCTGGAGAAAACTATAATTTGAAAAGATACTTGCACCCCCATGTTCATTGCAGCACTGTTTACAATAGCCAAGACATGGAAGCAGCCTAAACGTCCATCGACAGATGAATGGATAAAGAAGATTGGTATATTTATACAATGGAATATTAGCCATAATAAAGAATGAAGTGCCATTTGCAGCAACATGGATGAACCTAGAGATTATCATACTAAGTAAGCCAGACAGAAGAAGATATCATATGATATCACTTGTATGTGGAATGTAAAAAAAAAAAAAAGATACAAATGAACTTATTTACAAAACAGAAATAGACGCACAGACAGAATAGAAACTATGGTTCCCAAAGGGGAAAGGGGTGGGGGGATAAATTACAAGTTTGGGATTAACATCTACACACTACTATATATGAAATAGATAATCAACAAGGACCTACTGTATAGCACAGGGAACTCAATATTTTGTAATAACCTATAAGGGAAAAGAATCTGAAAAAGAATATATACATATATATGCATAAATGAATCACTGTGCTGTACACCTGAAACTAACACAACATTGTAAATCAACTATACTTCAATTTAAAAAAAGAAAAACAATTTAAAAAATAGAAAAGTAAAAAAATAAAAGCAGTATGTAAATAAAACTATTCCTTTCTTCTTTTATTACTTAGACCATGGACCATCTGTGGCCTAGGCGTAATAATCAACAGAATTACTTTTCCCAAGGGAAGGTCAGTCTGGGTCTTCACAGGTGCAAGAGTTGCAAGTCTTGTGATCAGTTTCAACGGAAGAATGAGGGAATAGTTGTCACGTGTGGTACCAAGGGAATTTATATATATAACAATTCATTTTTAATGTAATGAAAGAAAAAGAAACTAAGTGGAAACTAAAGGAATTCCTACACCTTAAATAAATCTTTATCATAAGATATTATTTTCTAATACATTCCTCAAGGGTTAAGGAGAGAAATTATGAAACCAATTAAGACATTGGAATCCTTGGGGTTTTTTAAACTAGATCATTCAACTTAAGATCAGATAAATTCTCTTCCTCTAACAGATGAAGTCATTAGCACGATATTTCCCTTGCCCCATCTCCTGATTTTTGTAAGTTACATTTCTATACTGTCAAGATAGAACAATACACTTTTCTTTAGCCCAATGTTTGCAATTATATCAGGTTCACTTGATTTTTTTTTTTTTTTTTTTTTTTTTTTTTTTTACCCTGCATCGGCAGGCGGACTCTCAACCACTGCGCCACCAGGGAAGCCCCTCACCTGATATTTAAGTGAAAGCACTGCTCCTTACCAGTCCTTCTACTGCAGTTTCCCTACACGTAGATTCTTTTTTTTTTTTTTTTTGGCGTTAAGCGGGCCTCTCACTGTTGTGGGCTCTCCCGCTGCGGAGCACAGGCTCCGGATGCGCAGGCTCAGCGTCCATGGCTCACGCGCCCAGCCGCTCTGCGGCATGTGGGATCTTCCCGGATCGGGGCACGAACCCGCGTCCCCTGCATCAGCAGGCAGGCTCTCAACCCCTGCACCACCAGGAAAGCCCCTCACCTAGATTCTTTATTTCGATTTATCTTTTTAGTTGGCTGAAGTTCCCGGCCAAGCAGTTTTTCAAAGAAGGGCCCTTGAGTACGATTTTTTTTTTTATGCTTGCCTTTGTTCTTGAGTGACATCTTGGCTGGGAATAATACCCTTCCTTCAGAGTTTCCTTCCTTCAGAGCTACTCTGTAGCCTTTCTCCCTTATGTTAGGTTGTCACATGCTGCTATGAAGTAGTCTGATGCCAGCCTAAAGTTTTACCTTCGTAAAGGACTAGGTCTCAGCCCAGAATTTTCACGAATTTTTCTTTTATTCTTCAAAATATTGCTGTTGAGCATTTGTATCCATTTTCCTAGAATATGAGGGGATTTCTTATTTTTTGTTTTTAAGTTAATTTTTATTGGAGTATAGTTGCTTTACAATATTGTGTTAGTTTCTGCTGTACAGCAAAGTGAATCAATTATACATATACACATATCCCCTCTTTTTTTGGATTTCCTTCCCATTTAGGTCACCACAGAGCACTGAGTTCCCTAAGCTATACAGTAGGTTCTCATTAGTTATCTATGTTATACATAGTATCAATAGTTTATATATGTCAATCCCAACCTCCCAATTCATTCCACCCCCCCCCATGAGGGGATTTTTTAACATGTATTTTCTTTCTTTTTTCATTTCTGTAAGACCAGGTCGTCACTTCTTTCTGAAAGGAGTCCTTTTTCCTGTTTCACCTATTTCTTCCCAATGGTCATTTCCCCTACACTGTAGCCAGAAGACAAACAGTAATGTCACCTCCTCATTCACCTTTCTCCACATCTGGGTCAGGATTCTGCAGCTGCTGAGGCCTAAGGGGAAGAGAAGCAATTTCACACGCTCTGTTGTGATTTTCTATTTTGTTACTTCTGGAGTCTCTCGTTTCTTTTCTTTGCTGCCACTTTTCAAGGGTGATGGCATTGAGCTTTTGTTCCTGATGATTTTTGCTGGCCCTTTACTATGTGTTACATTTCTGATTCTGTAAGGCAGTCTGTTCCACCTTAACATAGATATCCCTGGAATTGATATTCTTAAGCTCCCTAGCTAACGCATATGCCCACAAAGATCAGTGATGCTGTTGTGTGTCTTCTTACACCCAATAGTACTCACTTTTCATACTTACCCTCTCTGAGATTCAGTGTGACTCCCTCTGCAAAAGGAGAATAAAATCTTCCCAGCTACACCTTAATTATGAAGTTGTGACAATGAGATACGTGAGTTAGTGTGTAGTCATATATTTCAGAAAACTTTCTCACACCCAAGAGAGCTGATATTATTATGGTATTTTCTACTTTCTCTTTACATAAACTGACAAATTACTCAAACTGGAGTATTTCATTTCTTTACCAGTTTGGGTACTAGAGTTGCTGAACAAGTTACCAGATTTGTCAGAGATCTTATTCTCTACTGTATTTTACTTAGCAGAGGTGCTACTGTGGATAAATGTCAAATGCCCTCCTTTCTGTAGTTTTTTTTTTTTTTTTTTTGCGGTACGCGGGCCTCTCACTGCTGTGGCCTCTCCCGTGGCGGAGCACAGGCTCCAAACGCACAGGCTCAGCAGCCATGGCTCACAGGCCCAGCCGCTCCACGGCATGTGGGACCCTCCCGGACCGGGGCACGAACCCGTGTCCCCTGCATCGGCAGGCGGACTCTCAACCACTGCGCCACCAGGGAAGCCCTGTAGTTTTTTTTATAGACCTTAAACCTTGAATATAGCCTGAACGGCGTAAGTTCAGTGATTATCTTTAAATGTTGATTCATTTATTTGTAACCTGAAACCACACCATAAAGCAAGACTGAGCAGCTAAAAGAGAAACAAGGATGAAGCGTGAGTTCTTACAACACTCTTCACGCTGGGTAGGTGACTACAGAAAAACAAAGCAGCCGAAAAGAAGTTGTCTCCAGTTCCACCCCAGGGACAGGCAAAGCCCAAGACAAACAGCTGAACACGCAGAGCTGGGAAGCCCACGTGCATTTACTATCTATTAAGCCAGGAAGGTAAAGGGCATGAAATACATGTTCCCACTCATTCCTAAAACCAAAAGCTCTGTGCTGGTTGGTGTAATAACCAAGGGGCAGCCCACCTTGATCCTACGCCAAATGAAGTTCTGTCGGCCCCTTCGAAACCCCACGATTTATACCAAGGCAGATAGAAGGAGTTTAACAGATGCATTTATTTTTATGGCTGAGTTTTCTTAGGATTCTGCCGATGTGGCACCTACCTGTCGAGTGCAGGGACTGACTTTCTTTTCTCCTTCCAAGAACTTATCAATATCTCTGTTTCTTGCTGGAGACTTTCCACCTCACAAAGATCATGAAAGACACTCAGCTTTCCCCCATCTACTTACCTTTACTTCCTGAGATCAAAAGGCCACTTCTTAGCACGCATCCTTTTCTGCTCAAGCCTCAGGAACCTCCATCCCACAGCTGTCCTCAGACAGTGACAGTGAAGGCCTATTAAGAAGTGCTTTCAGGGTCATGAGATCTAGAGGTTTAGAACAGCCTTGGGATGCCTCGTAGCCCCATGTGAAAGGACCAAAGAGTAGGGCGAAGAAAACTTGGCTATAAATGACAACGTATTTCAAAGCTGGATATATTTTATTTATAAATAACATGTAGATACAGAGGTTAATCAGATATTCTCCAAGATCCCCAACGTACTAGCCCAGACACACCAGAGAGGAAAGAGAACGTGTTTATGTGTTTCTGACATACGGCAGCAAAAGCCAAGGCTGGTTATATCCAGACAGCTCAGTAAACAGAGTGCCAGATCACTTGCAAATTACAAGCATTGGGTTTATTTTGTTATTTGTGGGTACTCCTGAATAATTTCCCTTAATATCTTCATTCCTATTATCTAGGCTGTACAATTATATCACATCCATTATATGACTTCAGGTCAACTTAAATTCATCCTTCAATTGTCATGAGTACTACTTAAAGAAAATTATGAACAAACCGTATTTAAATGTTAACCCCTCTGCTCCCTCCCACAGACATTCTCCCTGTGAATTTATTCCATCTGTACATGGTGTGAGACAGTCTAACAGAACTGATAAGAGATTGCTTTCATTTATTTCTCAATAGTATTCATTCTGGAAAGTGTAACATATTGGAATTCTAGAAGTATGTCTTAATATCAGTCACACTTCATATGTTGATACTTTGCTTTTTAAAAAACTATCAAACGTAAACATTGATACTCTGAAGCCCAAAAATTTCTAACAAAGGTCGAATTCTTCATCTGTTCCCAGCAGCATCAACTTAGTAACTGTTGGGAAACCCAGGACATGGGACTCTAAGGACACAGAAAGCTGTGCGGTACCCACATGAGAGTGGAGCGGAAGTCATTCTGTTGCAACAGAGATGGCTTTATTCATTCACACAGATATGCTCCCATGACTGCTTTCACAGCATGGTCGCTTTGTTGATCCCACTGTATTTTCACGTTTCAGTTGAGGAAATGATTTTCCCATTTTATGTGTCATTCATTCCTGATATGTATGATTTTCATAATCTCAAAAAAAAAATCTAATTTGTGGATGGGAAAAGAAAAGTTCCTATTAGCAAGGTACTAGTGCAAGTGCCTAGTCTGATGGCAACACAGCATTTATAAGTCCCCAGAGCTCCTTCCAAGGACCCTGCACCCCATAAGCTGACCCTAGGATATCTCCAAGATGGAATCTACAACTCCAGTTTCTCTTCAAGGGGCTGCCGACATCGGCGACTCGTGCATTTAGATTCACCTGTCTTATTTTCATCTTGAAATGGAAAAAGAAATCCATAATATTTCCCAAGGATTTCTGCACAGAGAGGAAACATTAACTATCAAACAACTGACAGAACTGAGACTGAGTTCTGGAAAAGCTGGGTTCCTCCTTTTTAAAATAACAATATATATAAATACATGCTTTGGTAAGATCCTGAGGGACTTAGAATTTGCCTTTGCTTAATATGATCTTGGACCTGAACCCACTTTAATAAAGCCTTCAATTCCATATCTGAGGAGGACTGTAACACCATTCCTTTACCTTTCCAGCACATCTTGTTTAAATACTGTAAAGATCACAGTACAGCTCTCGGTGTTTCAGCAGAAAGAACTGCTGGTTAAGGTCACAGACAGAATGCATACAAGGCCAAAGTAAATAAACATAGGGAATCATTTTAAAAAAGAAACAAACGAACTTTAGGAATGAATTGTGCTGCAAAACTACTCTTGCCGTGACAGTGTCATGTTTGGCCCGACTGCGTTTCAGAGGCACTGCGTTAATATAAACAGAATCATCTAATGCACTCTGCAGAGCAGTGCTTCTCGGCCAAGGCCTAGTGTGAATTCATCCTACTGCTAGGTGTCGCTGACACTTTGGTCTGCTTTACTGGCAACGTTTTTGGCAACGCATCCTATGCTAAAAAAAAGGCTGGAAACCAAGCGTGTGACAAGAGCCCCATCCACCGTGTTACTTCTTTTCATGCTTCTTGGTTAATTCCCCCGCGCCCGGCCGGAAGCTGCCCCGGGGGGTGTCACCAGCCCCGGCTTCCCTCTGCCGACTCTCCCGGGAGACCTGCTGCACAGCCCGCAGGATGGCATTCTGCACGATCTGTTTGCTGGCGATCTGCAGCTTCGCCTCTTCAGACTCACTTCCAGGTTTCTCACCTAGCCGAGAATACAAAAGGGAGGTGAAAAGAACAAGATTAATTAATTAATCTTAATTAATTAATTTTGGGAACTGTGACAGGCAAAGGCAGGTAGGAAAGGAGAGACTCTAACAAAGGTAATATCTCTAGAGGGACCCACATTAGTTGCGGGGGGGCCCTACACAGCACACACCACTCTTGTCTCCACGTCTCCCTTTCCAACACAACCTCCATGTATCTGCCCCAGTGATGCGCCCAATTTCTATTCTCATCATCCCAGCATCCTCTGCTGCTAGCGGTGGTCATGAGACATAGTCCTGGCCAATGAGGACCCTGGGGAAGTTTCTGGAAGGGGGACGGACTCATGCCCCCTTTGGCACCTTCCCTTTCTTCCTATGCAGGATGCAGACATTACACCTTTAGGTGCTGTAGCCGTCTTACAATAAGCATGAGAAGAAAGCCAACATTCTCGGCATGGTTGGGGAGAAAAAAAAAAAAGAACCCATTTGGAAAGCATCATTCAGCATCTGTACCAATCCTGGACCACACACTTCTGGACTTCTTTGTATCCAAGATAAATACACTTCTTTTTGTTTCATCTGCCACTAGTCAGGTTTTATGGTACTTGCAGCAAACATATGCTTAATGGATACAACTTCACTTGGGGCTGGAGAAGAACAGATTATTATTGAATTCATATTAAGCTCCATGCTGCTCCTGGAATAGCACCCCAAGGAATGAAACCATTCATTCCTCAGAATCCATCTCCCATGATTTAGAAGAACAGGGGTTGGCACACTTTTTCTAATGAGGACCAGACAGGAAATATTTTAGATTTGTGGGCTCTACAATCTCTGTAACAAATACTCAGCTCTGCTGTGGTAACCTGAAATGAGCTATTAAAAATAAGAAATAAGAATAAATTTAAAAACCAGGCTGCAGGCCAGATTTGGCCCATGGACCATAGTTCGCCATCCCGATCTAGAATGGTGGGAATTTTCTAATTAGAAGGCAGGCAGTCTACCTAACATTGACCCTTCTCCTTCTTCCTTAAAAACAAGACAAAACCCTGATTTTACTTGGACAGCTCTGTAACTAGGTAGAGCTAGGTTCTGACCAGTGAGGTGGAGGTTCATTTAGTGAAAATTCTGGAAGAGGTCTTTAAGAGGGAAAAGGAAGGTAAAGGCCCTTTGCCCCCTCCCCATCCTACTGCCTGCAACTCTGAAACAATGGCTGTCTCTACCAGGGCTCTTGGTAACCAGGAGGGAACCTTTAGAATGGAAACCATTTTCAGGGATTTGGGAGGAAAAAGTTAGAAGGAGCTTGAGCATCCAGTGACCATGAAGCCACCATACCAGTCCTCAGCTGCCCACCTCCAGACCTTTCTCATGTTAGAAAAAAAAATAATACATCTTTTCTGAAGCACTATTATTTTGAACTTTCTTTAATCACACAGCAAACTTCACACGAACTCACACGTGGCAGAATGATCATGAATCTAACACCTGGCTGAAGTGTCATTATGAAAACTTCAAATTCCACCTGCTTATATTTAGAACAATAAGTAGAATGGGCATCATTCCTTATTCAAAATCATCTCTTCCAATGTTACCTCTATTCAAATATTCTGCCATAAAAATGTATTTTAAATGGGGGTTGGTTTTCACCAGGACTGATTGATTAACAACAGAATTTATACACCCATGAGAAAAACATCACACAAGAGAATACTGCATCATTCTGGAAGACCAGACATACCTTTTCTCTTTAGACGTGTAACCGTCATTTACTCAGCATGTGTCACTAGCACTATCCCCTGAGGGATTTACAGTCTAATGAGTGAGGCAAAATGAATATATTCAAAACTAAAGGATGGTCCTCGCTCCCACCCCCACCTCCCCAAAACAGCAGAATAAAGTGAGCAATCTACACCAAACCAAGCAGAGAAGCAGCAGAGCCCAGAGTCACGATGTGTAACATATTGAAACTTTAAATTGGCAGAGAAGAGTACTTCGAATATTCTCTTAGAAAAAAGAGTGAACAGTAATATCAAGAGACGCGAGGGCACAGCAATTAAGGATACGTGTTTCGAAGCACTTCAGAGCCGGGTCCAAGTTCCTTCTACCACTTACAGCTGTGTGATCTTGGGCAAGTCACCTCGCCTTCCTAAGTCTGTTTGCATATCTGTAAAACGGGCAAGTAGTATCTATTTAGGGGTGGTTTCTAGAAGATCAAGTGACGTAACACCTATTCATCACTCGGTGAGGTTCCTGAGCACTTAGTGTCCACCACTGTGTACTGGTTGGGGTACAGACTGGGCAGTTGTAACGGAGAAACTCAAACATAGAAGAGCTAACATGGGAAGACACGTTGCCTGCTCTCACCTGTAACAGCCCAGAGGTTCTCCTGCGAGTAGGTGGTCCTGCCCCAACAGGTTCTCCAAGAGTCCATTCCCTTCCCTCTCATTACTCTGCCCTCAACTGCAGGGGTGGAGCTTATTAACCAAGGTCCTATCTGGCTGGAAGGACGCCAAAGAGAAAAGGGAGGGCAGGTCAGTTCCTTTTGAGCAATTGCCACAGACCCTGTGAATATCACTCTGCTCACATTTTATGGCAGGAAACTGAATCATATGGGCACACCTACCACACAGGCGACTATGAAATAGTCTTCAACCGGGTAGCCATATGTCCAGCTACAACTCAGGGAGGTTCTATCGCTAAAACAAAGAAGCAATTACTTCCACGCAAGGGCAAGGCTAAATTGAAAAGAGGGAGGATATACACTTGCACTCCCTGATCCTCAGGGAGCTCTGGCTACGAACAACAAAGAGCATAAGTGTGTGGACAAACAAAAACAGTTCAAACGGTCCATGTTTGCTCCTGGAAAGAGTATCTTAGCCAACCAAACCAGATCTGTGTTAACTCTAAAAAGTCCCTAGTGTGAAGCTACTTTTCAATCTTTGGGTGGAGGAAGGAAGAATCTAAGGATAAGAGTAAGCTGATTTCTTAGAGAGAAAGAGAAAGAGAAGAAAATCTACTCTAAATTTAGCTGTGACTTAATATCTGAGCTAAATCGTCTTCCCCTCGTCCATCCATTATGAAGATAGGGACTTCCCTGGCGGTCCAGTGGTTCGGACTTTGCCTTCCAGTGCAGGGAGTGCAGGTTCCATCCCTGGTCGGGGAGCTAAGATCCCACATGTCTCACGGCCAAAAAGCCAAAACATAAAAAAAAAAACAGAAGCAATATTGTAACAAATTCAGTAAAGACTTTAAAAATGGTCCACATCCATTATGAAGATAAATTGACTAAAAAGTCAAAGGCAGGGCTTCCCTGGTGGCGCAGTGGTTGAGAGGCCGCCTGCCGATGCAGGGGTCACGGGTTCGTGCCCTGGTCCGGGAAGATCCCACATGCCGCGGAGCGGCTGGGCACATGAGCCATGGCCGCTGAGCCTGCGCATCCGGAGCCTGTGCTCAAGGATGTGGAGAAAAGGGCGCCCTGGTGCACTGTTGGTGGGATTATATATTAGTGCAGCCACTATGGAAAACAGTATGGAGGTTCCTCCAAAAATAAAAAATGGGACTACCATATGATCCAGCAATTCTCCTTCTGGGTACATATCCAAAGGAAATGAAATCAGTATATTGAAGAGATGTCTGCACCCCCATGTTCATTGCAGCATCATTCATGACAGCCAAGACATGGAAACAACCTAAGGGTGCATCAACAGATAATGGATAAAGAGGTTGTGAGATACAAACACACACACACACACACACACTCACACACACACACACACACACACAATGGAATACTATTCAGCCATTAAAAAGGAAGGAAATCCTGCTGTTGTGACATGGCTGGACCTTGAGGACATTATGCTAAGTGAGATAAGTCAGGCAGAGAAAGAAAAATACCATATGGTCTCACTTATATGTGGACTAAAAGAAACCAAAAACCAAAAAACTCAAACTCATAGAAGAAGAGATCAGACTTGTGATTACCAGAGGTGGGAGACGGGGGGTGAAGGAATTGGATGAAGGTGGCCAAAAGGTACAAACTTCCAGTTATAAGATAAATGAGTACTGAGGATTTAACTCAATGTACAATGACTACAGTTGTCATTTGAAAGTTTCAAATATAAATTTGAAAGTTGCTAAGAGAATATATCATAAAATTCTCATCACAAGAAAAAAATTTTTTCTTTTTTTGTCGTTGTATCTATGCGAGATGATTGATGTTAACTAAACTTATTGTAGGAACCATTTCACAATATGCATAAGTCATTATGCTGTCCACCTTAAATTTTTATGATGATGTATGTCGATTATATCTCAATAAAACTGAAAGAAAAAAGTTACATAAACCTCAGTTACATGTTGTGTGTTAGATTCCTTGGCATGCAAGGAAAGATACTCTCTTCTGTTTCCTTAAGTTTTTTTGGGGGGGTGGGGGTGGGGTAGGGGGTGTTACTGTGGGGATACACGTGTCATAGCCAGACGTCATGGAAATGGTCGGCTGAGTCTTGCATTTCAGTTCAGAAATTGTAATAACCCAATATAGCTCCAGTGATTGGATTGTCTAGATTATTCTCTGCTGTTAGAGAGTTTCAACTCTCCATCGGCTGCTTCCAACTAACAACGCTCCCTTTCTTCCAGCCTGACTCCCTGACTTCGTGGCCTTTACTTACTCGTGACCTGTAGCGCTTCGTGATCTGGCACACTGCCTTCTCTCTGAGAACCTTTCACCTAAGATTCTACTTGCAACTGCCTGATTCCGGCCATTTCTTCAGTTGAAATTCCTGTGCAAGAACACGAATGACTCAACCACCGTCATCCCTGAGATACAGGACTTTCACGCCAGGCCATCGATTGAACGCCTGGGCTCATTCTGACCCAATCAGGTTGGATCAAGAGGTGGAACACAGGAAGGAACCACCCAGGCCCCCTGGGGGTCAGAGCACAGGGTACCGGTGAGGGTGGAGGAAGCAGGCGCGCATCCAGTATAACAACTCGCTGGTGCTCCTCTGGCATTCGCGAAGAAGGACAGGGTCTCTGAGAACATCCCGGTGGACACCCTGAATATAAGTGTGAAGAAGTGCATTACGCGGGGCGGAAGGCAGAGCCAGCCACAGAAACCCTCAGAGTCTTGCCATTTAATTACATGCATTAAATTTACTTGAAATTAATGAATCACCTACATGTTGTAGGTGGCCAATTGCCTAGTGTTAAATGATGTAAACGTCCTCTAGCCTAATTAATGTTTACCAAATCCTTTTGGTATTTCACAAAAGACGATGCATCAATTTAATTCGCTTTAAACTCAAAATGCCCAATATAAATACGCTGAAATCAAGAATGGGATGTAACCTAATTCGTCTTCAGCGTCTTTCCACCCTGAATCATAACCCGCTCCCCCCCCCCCCC
>NW_020175053.1:207436-261257 GCF_003031525.2 Neophocaena asiaeorientalis asiaeorientalis
CAGAGGACCTCCACTGCAATGTGGTTAATAACTGGTCTTAATTCCTTATTTATATCCATTAAAACCATGCCTCTAAGGGCCATAGGAACGTCCTCCTGATAAAAATATACACTGTTTGGGCTTCCCTGGTGGTGCAGTGGTTGAGAGTCCACCTGCCGATGCAGGGGACACGGGTTCGTGCCCCGGTCCAGGAGGATCCCACGTGCCACGGAGCGGCTGGGCCCGTGAGCCATGGCTGCTGAGCCTGCGCTTCCCAAGGGGAAGGGCCACAACAGTGAGAGGCCCGCGTAACACACACACACACAATACATATATATATATATATATATACACACACACACACACACACACACACACACGCACACTGTTTTTTCCCCTAAGAACCTAAGTGTCATTTACCTCTATGACGTTAACCCTATTATATTCCGGTTTGGTGGATTTGAGAAAAGGTCAGTGTTCCCATTTTTGAGGCAGAATCCAATTAGTGGTTCTCCCTTGGTCGTACAGAGGAGGGGGGCAGAGGCTGTATCAGAAACGGCATCTCTAGCTGTTGCCTCTCCCCATTAAACATGCAAGTTACAGACGTCCCTATCAGGACAGGATGGGGCTCGACCACCACAGCCTGCCCCCTCCCTCCAGTGCAGCGCTGTTGATGGTGACCAGGGAGCATACTTTTTATCTTCCCCTCTGACTGCTTGAGACTATAAAGACAGGATTATCATTCATCAATGACTAGCTCATGAAGCACAGAGAACAAGAACTAATTCTGGTGCCTTTATTAATGGAATGATAGTCTATTTCCCAGCTCTGTAACTACAGGAATTTTCCATGATGGACCAGATGTTAGCTCTCACTCATCTAGGCCAAATGCCAACAAAGCCCTCCTGGCTGCCCTGCTTTGCCACTGAGCAAGGTGAAGTGACATGAATTCCTAGGGGTTTCCAAAAGGTAGACTTGAGATATGGAAAGCAAGACAGGTATGGCAGGTTGGGGACACTTCTAAGTCATATTTGATTACCACTACCACCCCTATCAAACCAAGTACAGGGCCTGAAGAATCACCCTGACTCTGCCTGCAATGGCCAGGCCTCTCAATTCAGAATGTGGCAAGCTACTCTTAGAAACTACACAGAATTCGTTATTAAAATGTCCTACAGAACAAGGTAAGATGAATCAGAAAGATATTTATAGAGCATCTGCATGCAGGGCGCTGTGAAGAGTAACATAGGCCACGAGGCCAAAGTGTTTCATTCACGCATGCATTCATTCATAGAAGAATTACCGAGCAGTTGCTATGTGACAAATACTAGGCTAGATATCAGAGATGAAAAAGGATGAGTCCTGGATCCCGCCTTATTGGAGTTTAGAATCTAGTGGAAGAGTCAGGTGTTGATCAAATCATCCATTAGGTTTATAATTTTGAGCTGCGATGCACGCCATGAAGGGGGAGCATATTACAAAGGGAGTTGATGTAGTCTGGGGGCCAGGGAAGGATGCCCAGACGGAGGACTTGAAGGGTTCACAAGGCATCAGCCCATACAAGGAAGGCTGTGGGAACAAGAAGAGAAGAACTGCGCAGAGGCAGAAAGATCAAACCCAAATGGAAAGTCCCCGGAGTGTGTGGGGCAGAGCCCTGTGGGGACCTGAAGGCTGGGTACCACGGGGGGAGGGGGAAATGGGAGATGCTGTGGAAAGTGGTCCAGCCCAGACGGTGGAGGTCCTGGGAGGCTGGGAGGCGGCGGGTCTTTTCCTGAGAGTAACACTGCATCATCACCAAATCTGTACCATGCAGGGCGGCTGGGCAAGTGTGAGGGGAGTTACGTAATCCAGGTGGGAATGTGCGGCTTTGGAGCAGGCCTTGAAAGACAGCTGGAATTTGGAAAGAGAAAAAAAGGGAAATTCTTTCCCTGACCCTGGCGGGCAGAACAGACGTGTGACTCACGGACTTACCGTGTCCTAGAAAGCTTTGCCCTTGTAGAGCTATCTCATTATTTTAGAACATAATTAAACTTACACTATATGACTGGCCTCCCATGTGTTATTTTTAGGAGAGCCATAAGGAATCATGCCCATAAAACTTGAAGAGGAAAAGACAGTTTTAATCTAGAAATCAAATTTGAGTATTTTGGCCAAAAAGAGCAAAGGTAATTTTGAAAAAAGAATAACACAGGGAGGACCTGTTTCAACAGCTCTCAATACTAGCCATAAAGCTATAGTAATTAAGAAAGTGGGATATTGATATAGCAGTAGAAAAACTGACCAGTAGAATAGAATAAGGAGTCTAGAAACAGCCCTACACATTTGGAGTCACCTGATTTATGAAAAAAACAACACAGTAGTGGAGTAGGGAAAGCATGGCATTTTCAAGCAATGGGGTCGGGCCTAGTAGTTATTCATATGGAAAAATAAAGAATTTTGACTACCTCCCATTATGCCTAAAAATCAGTTCCAGGTGGATTTCATATCTGTATTTGAAAAGCAAAACAAGCTGGAGCACAGAGGATTTTTAGGGCAGTGGAAATATTCTGTGTGACACTATAATGGTGGATACACGTCATCATACACTTGTCCAAACCCATGGAATGTATTAATATAAAACCAAGAGTGAAGCCTAATGTAAACTACAGACTCTGGGTGATGACGTGTCCATGTAGGGTCACTGACTATAACAAATGCACCATCCTGGTGGGGAGGTTGATTAGGGGGGTGGCTGTGCATGTGTGGGGCAGGGGGTATTTGGGAAATCTCTCTACCTTCCCCTTAATTGTGCTCTGAACTTAAAACTGCTCTTAAGGAAAACAGTGTTTAAAAGACTATCAAGCTTTCAGAAGAAAATATAAAAGAATATTTTTATGACCTGGGAGTAGGCAAATATTTCTTAAACAGGACACAAAAAGTAACAACCATAAAGGAAAAAATTCATAAGTCAGGCTACCTTAAACTAAGCAGTTTTTGTCATGGAAACACACACACACACACACAAACACACACAAGAGAAAAAAAGCTTTTCACTTGAGGAAGCTGAGGCAGGAAAAATGTCTGTAAAAATGCCATCTTGGAAATGCTTTAGGTATTTAATTTTCTGAACACTTGGATAGCAAATAACTCCATCGAGACTGGGTTATGAGTTCCAAGAGACGCGAAAGGCGGTTTTGACCTCCACGTGCATTTCTGCAAAATTCAGCTTCAAGTTTCCCTCCTTTCACCACAAAGACGAAGGAACCTCAACTCCTCTGGTTCCTAGTTTTTTGTGGTCAGTAAGCAGCTCTAGAATTTCTATGCAGGACGGATTCGGGAATGGCCATGCAGAGGTAAGGGGAAACCAAGAATCTGTCCTCAAACTATGGTGTGCATGACACTTTCCATGAGAATGAAAACAAGCCCATTATCCACATCAAACAACAGGGGGCGGGAGGGGGAGATGGGCCCCCGACCACCCTGTGACATCCACTGCCCCTCTTCTCAGCTTTTCTAATCAGCTCACTTCTCCCGGGTGGCCATGTCACCCACTGCCTGTCCTCCCCTCCCAGGGCCACCAAACAAACCCAGCTGGCCAAAACTGTGGCCTCCCGCAGTCCCCCGTGCCAGGGATGTGCCAGGAAGGGACAGCAGGTGGGGTCACAGCCCAGATGGCCACTCTGGAAATATGGGAGCCCGGTATTAAGGGGACAGAAAAGGTAAGCACCATGTGAGCGCATGTTAAAAAAGGCGACATACTAGACCCGAAAAGAAAGCAGAACCAATCTGGGGACGCTGGGGATCGCGGACGCCCCTCCCACCCTCGCAGCCAGGTCCCTGCCCCAGGCCTTCCCTTCACCCCCGAGGCTCGGCATCCCCCACCGCCCGGTTCTGCAGCCTCTGCTTCCCCCTAGTGGCCACTTCTGGGGTTGCTGCAGACCCGGGATGGATGGGGTGTGCGTGTTGTGTGTGTGTGTGAATACTTTGAGTGTATGAGTGTGTGAGTGTGTAAATGTGTGTGTGAGACTGTCGGCAGGGGAAATCTTTGATTCATGAGACAAGGCTGTGGTTTTATTTAATCAAACACAGTAAGAATAACCAGCACATCCATGGTACTTTCTGGCCACAGAAACTCTCACGAGGCCATTTAATTTGTCCTCCCACGAGTTCTGGAGCAGCTGGAAATACAGTCCAGAGGTTTCCTGTCCTCATTCAGATGAAAACTACTTGACCGAATTACCAGATCTCTTAAATATTTAACAGAAGATTCTGAGTTCCTAGGCAAAACTAGCCACAAGCTCTCCCTTCCTACTCAAAATGGAAAGGGAGGAAGGAGGAAGAGGAGGAGAAAGAGAGGGAGGAAGGAAGGAACTGATACCAGCTCTCGGAGTGCCTTCGGAGGAATCCTTAAAAAGCAAAAACAAGGGGCTTCACTGGTGGCGCAGTGGTTGAGAGTCCGCCTGCCGATGCAGGGGACACGGGTTCGTGCCCCGGTCTGGGAAGATCCCACGTGCCGCGGAGCGGCTGGGCCCGTGAGCCATGGCCGCTGAGCCTGCGCGTCCGGAGCCTGCGCTCCGCAACGGGAGAGGCCACAGCAGTGAGAGGCCCGCGTACCGCAAAAAAAAAAAAAAAAAAAAAAAAAAGCAAAAACAAGGACTTCCCTGGTGGTCCAGTGGTTACGCCTCCATGCTCCCAGTGCCGGCGGCGTAGGTTCGATCTCTGGTATCCTGCATGCCACATGCTGCGGCCTTATTAAAAAAAAAGAAAGAATCCCTCTCGTACTGTCCTCCCTAAAAATAAACAGCGTAATCCTCACAATCACTGTTTTTCTGCTAAAGAAGGAATCAAATTCCCAGCTGTGACAAGTCTTCAGTGCAAGATTACATTTTAATGTCTTGCCCAAAGAATCTCTCAATAGTCATTCTTCATCCCTGGAGGACAGGAGTGTATTGCAGGACTCTCAGGAGGATAACCAGAGGAACACTATCCTCTGCTGTAAAGTAAAAGCATTCCTACTCTCCTTGAAGGAGCAGCTCCCAACCTTTTGAAGATGATTCCTTTGTCACGTCAAAGTATTTCACATAGCCCCTCATGACCCAATGACAAAAAGAGGCTATGAATTCGGAAATTCTTTTAGATGAATGAAAATGTTATTAATCTCCACAGCCTCCATATACGTTTGAAAACTTGCAGGAGTTCTGTGAGACCGCGTCGTCCAGCCACAGGAAGTGTGTGCTGCAGGTGCAGCATCTCTGTCCCTTGAAACAGCTCATGGCCCCCAGGGTCCCTCTTGCTCCCACATCACCCTAGAGATGCTAGAAGCAGTGAGAGGCAGACAGATGCTATAAACGAATTCCTGAGGGAGGGACGTGAGCAGAAGCCGGGGCGTGCTGTGGAACTAGCCTTCCAACAGCCATCCTCAAGTCTACCTGCTCCTAAATAGTCACTCACGAAACACTGATTACACGTCTAAATGTGCCAGGTTCGCACAAGACAGGCCAAGTTTTCACCTTCCGGAAGGATGTGATGTCTAAGCTTTCTCACAGTTTTTAAGGATCATAAAATATTTTAAGACTTAAAAAGATGAACAGGGATAAATAATCAAGTCTCTCAGTTCTTTAAGCAGAGAAATGGAGACCCAGATACTGTGTGAAGCCACTCACTGGGGTCCCACTCTGTACGTCCCTGAGCTGGGATTAGAACTACCTGCCAGGAGTCCTTTCCATGACACCTCCCTGCTGTCACCTGGTCTCCAGAAGGCAAGGAGTTGGCAGCTCGGAATGAAGCCCAAAGATGAACTCGTCCTCTGCACAGCATGGAAACCACATAAACACATGCCAGGGCTTGTTTCCTAATTTTTTTTTTTTTCCCCACATCAAGTCATTGTCCTGTTATTACACCTTTTATTTATCGTTCCACTTGCTCCTCTGACAGCAGCCAGAGGAACCTTTTTAAATGGAAACCCAATATGTCACTCCACGGCTCAAAACCTCCCCTGGTCTCCCACTGCAGCTGGAGTGAAAGCTCACCTCTCACCGTAGCTTTCAGGGCCCTGCTGACCAGGCACCCGTCTCTCATCTGACCCCAAGCCCTCCCTCCTTCTCTCACTTGGTTTTGTGTTCAGTTCATCACTAGAAGACCCAGTGTTAAATGCCCATTAGCACTCACTGTGTGTCTTAGTCTGTTCAGGCTACTATAACATAAATACCACAGATCGAGGGGTTTAAACATCAAACATTCATTTCTCACAGTTCTGGAGGCTAGAAGTCTAAAATCAAGGTGCCCACAGATTTGGTTTCTGGTGAGGGCCTGAGTCTTGGTTCACAGATGTCTTTTCACTGTGTCACCGCATGGTGGAGGGGTGGAGAGATCTCTCTGGGGCCTCTTTGATAAGGGCACTAATCACATTGATGAGGGTTCCACCCTCATGACCTAATCACCTCTCTAAATCGCCACCTCCTAATACTACCACCTTGGGGGTTAAGATTTCAACATATGAATTTGGGGAAGGACCCAAACACTGAGCCCAGAGCACTGTGAGACCCTGAGCAAGCCAATTTCCTCCCCTATAAAGTGGGCACAATAATAGCACCTCCCTCATAAGACTGTTATGAAGATTAAATATGTGAATATTTGTGTGCTTAGAACTGTGACTTAAAGCAAGGAGTACCAAAGTCGGGGTCCCCAACCCCTGGGCCGCGGACCAGTACCGGTCAGCAGCCTGTTAGGAACCAGGCCGCACGGCAGGAGGTGAGCAGCAGGTCCCCATCACTCCCCATCACTCGTATCACTGCCTGCACCATTCCCACCTCCTACCCCCGTCCGAGGAAAAACTGTCTTCCATGAAACCGGTCCCTGGTGACAAAAAGGTTGGGGACCCTGACCAAGGTGACTGTTAAATAAATTAAAATACAAAAAGCAAAAGAGTTTGGGTCTACATGGACTTCAAGCCGTCCACCTTTGTCTAAAATTCAAAACCTTTAACATGGGGCACTTGACCCTTGGTAGCAATGCCGCATTCAGTTTTCTGAACTTAATCCTGAGAAGAAAAGTCTTCCTTATACTGCAGCTCTTTGAAAGTCTCTCATCAAGGGGGAATAAACAGCTGTCAGGAATGAACTTACCACCCATCTGCTCGCAGCAGCCTGGCCTGTGCTAATGGTCAGTCCTTCCTCACGAGACCATCAGCCCCCGAGGGCACAACCCCATCTGTCCTGCTCACTCCTCTGACCCCAGGATCTAGCACAGCCCTGGTTCACAGCAGACACTCAGGATTTGTTGGGTGAAGGACTGCTGTACTGGGTGCTCAGTTTCTGTTCTCCAATCTGTTCTGTCTTCTCCTCTCTCTCTGCTCCCATTAATTCCCGGCTCTTGGCCGCCTTTGCTACGTTTTGCTGCTTCACTGCAATGAGAGTCCAGCTCAGGAGGAAACAGCTGAGGAGACGTCCTTTTGGCACCAGCCCGGGCCTCCGTGCAGAAGGCACCCTGGCGTAAGAATATCAGAAAGGCTGCTCCAGTTTCTAGGCCACATCTAACCAGGCCAATGACGACTTTTGAAATTTTACAGCAAGTTCCTCTCTCTCGTTTCCTATCAGCCTGTTTTTCTCCCTTCTCTCCTCCTTTCTCATCCTTACAAGCCCCCTTCGTGTCAGTTCTCAGCACCCTCCATTTGGTTCCAAATACTTTTCAGAGCAAGGCGGTGTGAAAAGTCCCTTCAGAGGCTGAAGCGTGATTTTGTTCCTCCTGGTCAATCGTTTGCCATGAAGACTCTCCAGGCATTTATCAACTCCCTGAAGCCTGCACACATCGGGCTCTAATGAATCAGGTCTCACAGCAGGTGCTCAGAGGCCGTCAGCCTGTGCGGAGGGGGCCCCTGTCCTAGAGGTACTGGGTCCGAACCCCACCTCCAGACTTCTCTGAGCTCACAGGAAGCCTTGCCTTCCTCACACAATACACGCAAAAACACCTGATTTGTTTTTGTAGCAGAGGAGTGAGAAGGCAAATCACCACTGCTTCCCCTACAAATTGGACAAAGAGAGAACAGAACGCCTTCTTCAACCATGAAGCCGAGTTTCCCTTGGGCAAAATTCTAGTAGACGTGGCTTTCCTTTTATTATACCTTCTTATATAACCATGAGAATCTTGGCTCTTGTTGCTGTGTTGGGGTTAATTAGAAAATGAGAACAGGTGGCTGGAAACAGAAAAGGAAGTGAAGAACAAAATCAGATGTTTTATGTCTTTTTTTCTCTCCAGTGATATTTCAGAAGGAAGAAGAAGCTGAAGGAAAATAAACCCAGACGGTAGGAACCGTTGTTAGACCCACGTGACGGGGGCTCATTTCGCGTCTCGCCCTGGGTCGCAGGGAGCTTTGGCTGTCAGCCTCAAACCTCCAAGTCAGAGCACAGCAAATGCACTGAGCATCTGGTCTGAGAATCAGATTCGGAGAAAAGAAGGGAGGGAGGGATGAAGAAAGAGAGAAACAGTTTCTCTGAGGATGCAAATTAGCTACCCCAAAATAAAATTAAATCACATGCGTCTGATTGAAACTGTAGATAGTAAAAAAAAAAGCTTCCAGCAAAGCAAACTATGGAAAATAGAAATTAACTACATAAGACACATTGTAACTAGTTTAAGACTCAAGACTTCACATTTACATATTATTTAAAGTGCTGTCATTTTTGTTTTAATGAGTGAAAATAACATATTTGCATAGGTTTGCACAGAGATCACAACAGAAATGCTTTCCGAGGTGTATTACATAAATATGAGGATTAAAAGTTTTATAATAAATATTCAGATGCTATCAACAGTTGAATGTGATATGTGTTTGCATCGTGGTATATGGCAAATGTGATATGTGTTTGCATCATGGTATATAGCAAATAAGGCTGAAGGGATTCTTTCAAATTCTGCCGTGAGTTCCAAATTCCCATTTTGTACAGATTTCTCTTTAGAAAGACCTAAAATCAGCACGACTAGGGGCATAAAGAGCAAAAGGGTCGCCCAGTCATGGCACGAGCAGCAGAAAACAGTGAACACACAGAAAAGTGATAAAGAGGATGATCCTTCACTGAAAAGGTGAGATCGAAGTGACGGGCCCCAGGCAGGTCACTGACCCTCAGGTGGGTTGGTGGTTCCCGAAACCCGGCATCACCAGAGCCACATGGTTAGAGTCCTGTCACAGGGAAGACGGTGGGGGATGGGCTCAGAAGTTTACATATTTAGTCACCACGGCAGGTAATTCTGATGCAGTTTCAGGTGTTATTTAATGCTCACCTTCAGTCTATACCCACGGAGCATGAGGAAATTCAGTGGGCAAGTGAGCACTTCACTGTTTACTTAATTAATGGGGACAACCAAACCGATAATCAAAGCCCCCAAGTGCGAGGGGTGTCTTTTCCATTTACTGAATTAGCTGAGTGCCAGACCCAACAGCACTCTGGGAAACACTAATCAGACATTCATCTTCGACAAGCTTTGACCCATTGATTTCAAAATTCTAACTGTTGCTACATCTATGCCCCTCTCTTGGTCTCCAACCAGGGTTATGGAGATTAGTATTACTTCCAGGGTTTTCCTCTAAGAAAACAACTTTTTTCTGAGGGAAATGGAGCTGCTTCTTTAATCATTTCTGGATCATTGAGAGATGGAAATAAATCAAGGAGAAAACCCTCAACGCAGGCTTTGTTTCGAGGCCAAAGGCATTATTGACCAGAAGCGGTCTCAAGTTAGAAGCTCTTATCTATGGAAAAATTCCTTCTCATATACGTGGTTTAAATGGTTTGTATGTTAAAGTCATGTTGCCTTCTTGGCAGCCTTCAAGCTATTTATTTCAATACTTGATTGGAGTTAATAGATATGAATTAAAATGGATTCTAAGAAGTAATAAAATCAGAAGACATACTTCCAAATCTCTGAAGCTTTAACAGGTAGAATATTTGCAAATGATAAAAAAAAATGCTGGCAGATAATGTTATCAATATGTGTGTTCAGGCTGAACAATATGACTCGGTATCTTTTGGATCCATCTGGTATACTTAGTGAATCACATAATATACCAGGCAGTTTATTTTAAAATCTAATAGTACAACCATTAGGCCTTTTTAGAAAACTGTGAAAAGGGTGGAGGTTGTAATTCTATCAAATGAACAGAAAAGATGATACACATTTGAATATATATCATAGGCAGATATTACACCTGTATTTGGAATATATTCTCTGTGTGCAGAAAATCTAGAGCAAGATGAAAAAAAAGGATGGTTGAAAAAAAAACCCAACTCATTTTAATTTAAAATGCACAGGGAGGACTTCCCTGGTGGTGCAGTGGTTAAGAATCTGCCGGCCAATGCAGGGGACATGGGTTTGAGCCCTCGTCCGGGAAGATCCCACATGCCGTGGGGCAACTAAGCCCGTGCGCCACAACTACTGAGGCTGCGCTCTAGAGCCCGCGAGCCACAACTACTGAAGCCTGCGCGCCTAGAGCCCGTGCTCCGCAATGAGAGAAGCCACCACAAAGAGAAGCCGGCGCACTGCAGGGAAGAGTAGCCCCATTCGCTGCAACTAGAGAAAGCCCCAGCACAGCAACGAAGACCCAACGCAGCCGAAAATAAATAAATAAATTTATTAATAAATAAATAAAATGCACACGGAAATGATGCTATGTAAAAAACCATGTTAACCCAGGGGGAGGGAAAAATTAATCCTAGTCAAGATGACAAAAAGATAACAAATATACCCTATTAGTGCCTACTCGTATTACAAAGTTCATTTTCCTATACAGGCTAGAATTCTGTGAAGTTGAGGAGCAATCAGTTCACTGCTTGTGGCTTGAGGTAGGGTTAGCACAATTTAGAGGCACTGGTGGATTGCAGATATATGACAATTTTGTATTTATTTTACTAAATGAGTTCTTCATTCACTCAAAAGAAAATTAACTCTGGAAAAGCAAGTGAAAAATGTGTATCTAATTTCTACTTCATTATCTCTAATCCAGTGAACTCAACTGTTTTGCATAGAGCTAAAACGGTCAAGGTCATACAATCTGGGATGAGCCAGGCGGCTCCAGTCCTTTCCATAAATAGGGATCACAGCTCTCAACATGTAAGCTTGCTTCAGTGTATCCTCAATGGTCACAAGGGAAAAAGGTGGTTGAAGGTGAGTAGCTTAACAAAAATTTTATCACAACATTTGAAAACAATTGTAGCACCTGCCTTACAAGTAATACATACCACATTAGTGTCATCCTTTATACATAACATTTATATCATATAACATAAAAATGAATTGGTGCAATAATGCACTCCCAGTGACAATGCATAAGGGAAATTACCATATCACTGGTCTTTATGAATGGATATTAAAAGTTGGGAGTAAAAACCATTACCTTTTATTCCATTATGTCTAAAAACAAAATGTATAAGTAACGTTGTCCTCAATAATTTGAATTAATTTCCACCTTTCCAGCCCATTAATTGAATACTTCTCAACTCATTATTTCAGTTCCTGCTGTAGACAGCTGGCGTCTCTCTTATGTGTACTCTAGTCTACCAGCCAGATAGGCTGCAGAGCATGAAAACTCACTGAGGAAATATGGATCAGTGCCAGTCCCCATTAAAAAAGAAAGATGAACCCAGCAAAACATTCTATTGAAATGTTTCAACGTCTGTCTACTGCTTATCGAGGGGAGATGTCATCTACGACTTTAATTGGTGCCTAAGAAAAGCAAATAAAACGGTCCATCAGCTACTGGCTCCATCCCATGTTCACCTGGTAACTGGAGAGTGGTGAGGTCTGCAGGGCACATACCTGCCAACACCCCAAGGGTGGTAAGAGTGAAGGGCAAGAAATAACAGCAGTAATGACAAAGCACTTCACTTCCTGTGCTGTTTGCTCTCTGTAATTACAGTATGACCTTTAACCCCTCAGAGCAGCAGGAACACAGGGACACTCTGGGGTCACGCCCAGTTTTCAAATAAAGTAGAGATGAGAGTTTTCCAAGATGGGATGCCAAGGGTTCTATCTGAGCACTTTTTCTGTCTTCAATCCCTGTCCTTAAATCAGGTACCAGGGAGCTTCACCCACACATCCAATGTGGCCTAAGTGGAATCCTCAGCGGATAAGCTAAGAACATCTATAAACTTATCTCTCGGAGTACAAGAGAAGTGCAATACAGTGTGA
The DNA here is from genome assembly GCF_003031525.2 of Neophocaena asiaeorientalis asiaeorientalis. Taxonomy (NCBI): domain Eukaryota; kingdom Metazoa; phylum Chordata; class Mammalia; order Artiodactyla; family Phocoenidae; genus Neophocaena; species Neophocaena asiaeorientalis. The sequence continues at coordinate 219,572 of NW_020175053.1, forward strand.
GCAGACATAGGCTGCATGTCTCACCTCACCTCTGTCTAAGGCTGGCACTGCTAACGCTCCTGTCACTTGTTAAAAGTGAGCTTGGCTACATCCCCAGTCTCCAACCAGTGCTCCAGACAGCCTTTGCCAGTTGATTCTTAGAGAAAGCAGTTTGCATTTCCTACATGGCAGAACCCACACTGGTCTTTTTTTTGGCCACGTTGGGTCTTCCTTGCTACGCGCAGGCTTTCTCTAGTTGCAGTGAGCAGGGGCTACTCTTCGTTGCGGTGCATGGGGTTCTCATTGCAGTGGCTTCACTTGTTGTGGAGCACGGGCTCTAGGTGCCCGGGGTTCAGCAGTTGTGGCACGTGGGCTCAGCAGTTGTGACTTGCAGGCTCAGTAGTCGTGGCACACGGGCTTAGCTGCTCCGCGGCATGTGGGATCTTCCTGGACCAGGGATCGAACCCGTGTCCCCTGCATTGGCAGGTGGATTCTTAACCACTGCGCCACCATGGAAGTTCCCACAGTGGGCTTTGATAAAAGTTTGATTTGCAGCCAGCTTCACCCCTAAGTTACTAAGCAACTTGACAATTCATTTGACCTGTCTGGGTTCAAGGTTCCTTTTCTAAAAATCCTCTGATACTCAGTGTTCTAAAATGTGCTATGCAATTATTGTGATAATCTATTATTTTCATAGCTTTTAAGCTATGTGACTTTTGGCAAATCAACTAGAATGTACACAGTATCCAGAAGGATTATAAGCATCTATTAGTGAGAAGGTTCCCTAAACTAAATAATTACCTAAATTACCTAAAGTGCCCTAACCCCTCCTCAAAACCAAGCCCCCCTCAGTTATTATATTACTGATGGTTGGTAGGAATTAAAATGTTCACATCTTATAGCAATGCATTTGGGGTTTTTTTGCCATTTTGCCCCAACAAAATGCTAGAGTTTTCATTTTTCTGAATTAACACACTTGGTTTTTCAGGCACTAGTCAGTTGCCAACTTTTCCCTTTTTGTCTTGCTCTAGGGGGCACAAAAAAGTCTTTGCTGCGCTCTTTCTCCCTGTCTGTCCTCCCCCACAGCAGGCACAGAGGACCACCGTCCAGGGCTGCTTCAGGAAACAAGGCACCATTTTGTGTCCAAAAGCAGAAAATCTGATTCTCACCACAATATTTCCACATGCTCCATGTTATAAGAACCATATTCAAACCACATCCCCATGATAAACGCACAGGAAAGACGAAAGCTGTTGATAAATATCAATTGCAGACAGAAAAGTCTGCTCAACACGGATAAAAGGTCAGAACCCGATTTCCTTCTTGGATCCTTGCACAATCACTGCACAAAATGACATTTGAAATTGTTTTCTTAGAAGTTGACAGAGCGCGATTTAAGGTGACAAGAATGTTAATCACAGTAAACATCTTCAGTAACTCTAAACCAGAGTTCGTTAAAACACGTGAGCATGTTTCCTTTTGAATCAGGCATAGGCACTACTGTTAAATACGTTTCTGCTCCTAACGTCACACCTACCATAATATTTTTCACCATCTGCAAAATGTAAGGCATGGCTGGCCTAGGTGACAGTGACTAGCAATTTGCTACACTAACATACATAGATGTGCTAGTTATTAGAGAATGGTCCCCTTGTCTATCATATTAAAAAAGAGAAAAGAATTAAATGACACAGGAAGAACATCACACGTGATTTTCATTCCCGCATGCTCAAATGTTTTTAAATTATATAATCATTAAGGTAGTGTGATCTTAGCACCAAAGCAGTCAGATGGATAAATGGAACAGGTTAGAAAGCCTGGTACCTGACATTTGGTAAAGAAGGCAATTTGAATGAACAGAGAAAGACAGTGAGAAAACTGGGTAAATTTTTTTTTTAATTTTTAATCTCTAACTCCAGATGGAGAAAAAATGGTGAACGTTTTTTAAAATGAAGAATATATATTGGATGCATTAGAATAGATGCATGTGGTTGGAGAGAGAAATGGCACTGAGGATGGAGGATAAAAGGAAAAAAGTAAAATAAAAAAACAAGAGCTCTGCATGGACCAATGATGATGGTGTGCCGGAAGACAGAGAGGAAGGGAGAATCAAAAATGTAGAACGAATATATATTTGATCTTGGGGAGAAAAAGTCCTTCTAAGAATAAAAACAAAGAAAGAAATCACAAAGAAGATTGATAAATCTTACTACGTGACAATATAATCTTCCATATGTCAAGAAAAACACAAACAATTTTCAAAAGCAATAAACTAGGAAAAATGTTGGTTATATATGTGAAAAGCAGCTGGTATCTTAATATGTAAATAGGTCTTGCAAATCGATGACAACCCCAATATAAAACAGAAGTTAATTATAATGAGCAATTTAAAAAAGAAATAGTCATACTGATCCACTAAGCACAAGCATTAGCCTGTGTACTTTCCCATATATAAAAGTACAAAAAGGAATAAACCCACAGACACAGAAAGAAAAGAAGATGGAACAGAGGGCACCAATGAAGAGAGAGCTTTACAAATTTGTGGACAAAGAAAAGCATATAGGATTGAGTAGACGTAGGAAATAGTCAGAAAAAGCCACATCCTAGAATATACTAGAAGAGGACTGTCAAGAAGGTGGGATTCAGTCAGCCCAAGAGAGCAGAGACTCTGGGATCAGATTCCACAGTATTGTGGAGCAGAAATAAGAAGTAGGGTTCAACAAAGGCAGAATGTGCAAAAACAACAGCAATATGCATTCATACTCCTTCTTCAATCCTATCTTCATCCAGAACAAAAACATGATGGGATGTATCTCTCCCCAGGCAAAAATAAGCCAATAATAATAATAATAAAATGATGGCTGGTCTCTACCTCATGTCCACAAGATGGCTGCAATAGATCCAGGCATCACAACCTCATAAAGCAACATCCAGAGGTGGAAAGTGGACTCCTTCTTCCTTCTGACTATTTCTAAGAGCTAGGAGCCTTTTACTAGATGCCTTCCTCCCTTTCCACCCCCTCTACACGTCTCAACCAGCAAGATTTCTTTCTTATCTATTTGGTTATATGGCCACCCTGAACCAATCACTGGCAACAGGAATGGAACCATCATTATAGTCTAGACTAATCAGTGTTTACCTGAACCACATGGGTGAAAGGTGGATACCAGGACAAAATCAGGGCTCACCCAGATGAAGGAGGAGTTGCTATTGTCTAGGCGAGCATCAGTGTCTGCCACATCCATGTTGTTAACTTTGCAAAAATATCAGGCAACGCCATCCCATCAAGAGTTTATAACAACAGACTCTGCAACAGAAGTGATGTTTTACAGGGCAGATTCTCATAAACCATTGCCAAACAGCGGTAATAATAACCATACGACAGCGTTTTGAATTTTATGACACTGCCCTGGCTCTACCTTAAATATTTTACTTTTCCCTAATCCCCACTGAAAAGTTTTCCCTACAGTCTAGTTGGCATCAGAATACGCGTCACGTTTATTTTCCCACGTGGCCTTCTTTCATACTTTCCCCCACCTGAAGTGCTGGATGCCAATCTTTGTAGTAAATTACTGCTGCCACCGCTGCTGCTGTTTCTAGCTAATCTTTACTAAGCACTTGCTATGCTCCTGGCACAGTGAGCACATTTCATGAATTACCTCCTTTATTCCTCTAACCGCGTACAGGAAGTAGTGCTGTTTCTCCTACCTGCAGGCAGAAAGACAGGATCACAGGCTCTGCTCACTGCAGAGGAGACCACCATTTCTGCCCCTGTCCCCCAACCTAATCTGAACATGATTGCCCCTGAATTATGGCTATTGCCAGAATTTCTGTCGCTTTTGCTTTTCCTTAAGCCCTATTATGGAAAAGGGTAACAATGGGTGCTCTTCTGTATCACTTATATCTTGAAATGAATGAACAGTCTGCAAGCACAGGTGGGTGAAGTAAAGGGAGGAGACCAATCTGAAAACTGTCCATTCAGCAGAGCAGGAGGAAACAATAAAGAAATACGACCCACTGCATCATTCTGCCATTGCCCTAATGCAGCCTCTCTTAATAACCACAACAGCCAAAGTAGCCACCAATGATTGAGCGCCTACATGATCTACTACCCACCAAAAAGTGGATGTCATTTCGCCTGTTTTACAGATGAGGAAAGCTGCAGCTCAGAAAGGTTAAGTACCTTTCTGAAGGTAACTCAGCCAGGAGGCTGCAGATCACGGTTCAGATCCAAGCTGCCCAGTTCCAAAACTCATGCCCACTCCTCCTCGGCACCACCCTGTCTCCATGTTTCTATATCTTATATTGTTTAAAATGCTCCTTTATCCTGAAACCTACTACCACGTTTTTGTATCTTTGTCTTAGTGTAAACATTTTCCTTATGGTTCCTGCCTCCAAAGCTAGCCTCGCTAAGAAATGTGCCCTTTGGATGACAAAGACCATAAACAGGTGCTCTTCTCTTCACAGGAAACAATTCTTTAAAAAACAAGCAAACAAAACAGTGTGGGGCAACTACACAAGGGATCTAAAGGAGGTGTATCTCTCAAGGATCTTCAGAGAAACAGAACCGAAGGGATAGAGACAGAGCTAGAGACAGAGATTTAAAGGAACTTGCTCACGTGATCGTGAGGGCTGGCAAGTCTAAAATCTTCAGGGCAGGCCAGCAGGGAACGGTTGATGTTGCAGGCGTGTCTCTGGAGGAGGAATTTCTTCTTCCTCCAGGAGCCTCAGTCTTTTCTCTTAAGGCCTTCCAGGGATGGGATGAGGCCCATTCATGTTTGACAAAAATCTGGGGACCATCGCCTGGCCAAACTGACATGTAGAATTAACTACGGTAGGAAGGCTGGGTGAAATTTACAGCAGGGACAGCAAATGCACAGCATGTCGGCACAGCCAGCGCCTCTGCCTGAGCCACCACAGACACCCTTCGTCAGCCAAGGCCGTCTTCCCTGGCGAGGTCTGCACAGCTTAGCTCCAGGAAGCCAGGCTGAACTGGAAGACGAGATGAACCCACTGGCCTTCCCCACACCAGCACCATGACCATGGGTCACATTCCACACGCCCACCACCAACAAACTTGGCAGCTCCAGGCTCCTCTGAGGTCCCTAGAGGGTCTAACAGACAGATTTAGAAAATCCCGATAAACTAAAAGCAAGAAAACACTTTCTCTCAATTAACATATTTCCGAGCAAAAAGATACAACTTTATAATAAACTATACACATAATTTTCTAGGAAAGAAATGAGTCCTCATGAAAACATCTTTATATTAACTATCTACCACTAGAGCCAATGCCCAGCCAGTATAGTTACTCTTCACCTGCAGCCCCTCAATCCCATACCGGCCTGAAGTTTTAATAACTGTAACCAATGAAATTTTTCATTGCGAAAGTGTTAAATCTGCCTTTGGGAGTCAGCAGACAGAGGCAGCTGAGAGTTCCTGTAGACCCTTTTTTGCCCCAAGGTTCTAGAAGGACAACTCAATCTGCATGAGCTTGGCCAAGGCCAATGTAAATGTGCTTTTTCTAGGGAGAGCGTTGGTCAAGCTATGCCAACATGAGGGTGATCACAGAGGCATCATTACGAAGACAAAGTTTATCTGCAAAGAACTGGTCCAAGGTAGCAGCAAGACTCCCACAGTCCCAAGTCAGCATCTCAGCCTATGGGAGTGGACTCAGGCTGGGGCTTGCTGGGCCCTGGGGTGGCAGGTGAAGGTTTCTGAAATGAACAAGGGCCAGGCAGAGGAAAAAGGCCTGCCACACATCCCAGCCCCCTCCCACCACCTGAAGTCCTGGACTGTGCCATGTATACCTCCTGTCCGCCCACTTTATCAGGTACAATCTCCTCATACAATTATATTTGTACGTAAGACTGGCACACCTTCACACATTTGGCACAGTCAAAAATATTCTGATTTTTAACAAAAATACTGCCTTGTATGCATTATGTGGCAAAATATGTGGTATTAGCAATTTGGGCGGAATTTCATCTGATCCTATCAACCACAAAATAAAGGCAAAACAAACAACTTTGCAACTGAACACAAATATACTACAAGTTAGAGAAAAGGCCTATTCCTTTTATAATCAGGTCTATCTTTGATTCCAAGGATCTCTGGAGACAGTGTATTTATTACTTTAGTAATTATTTAGAGGTCTATTTCCATGACTGCCAGCTCTGTAAGTTTCCATTGTCTGACCTTAAACAATAAGCACTCACAACTTTGGTCTCATGACCACAGTTCTTTCACTGGATGGCTGAGCAAGTTAAGCTCTGGCCTTCAATTTCCTTATGTTGAAATTAGGGGTTGGACTGGTTTTCTGTCCAGAGTTTTCTGTCTCTGCTAACCAAAGAATTTATACAGTCCCCTAATGCATTTTACCTGCTCCGTAATAACAATATCACACGTATTTACTGCTCCATATTTGCTAAATATTTTATTTATGAACTGACTCACAAAACCGTATCAAGTTAAGTCAAAGGTTGTGTTTTCCCAATATGACCACAACAACATCTCTTGGTCCCCCATGTTCTTCAGAACCTTGCCATCCCTCATCAAGAGATGGAATCTATTTCCCTTCCCCTTGACCTTGTGTGAGCATTTGGGACTGCCTCAATTAACAGAATATGGTAGAAGGGATGGCTTGACTTCCAAGGATAGGCGATACCGCGTCCACCTGGCTTTTTCTCCCTTGGGGTGCGCACTGTGGAACCCAGCCACCATGCTGTAAGGAGACCCAGGCCACGTGGGGAGGCCACGTAGAGGTGTTCCAACCAACAGAATCCAGCTAGGATCTCAGCTGACAGCCAGCATCAACCATCAGTCGTGGAAGAGAACATGGCCTCAGATATTCGTCATCCCAGCTGATGCCAGTGGAACAGAGACAAGCTATTTCTGCCTTCCCCAAAGTGAAGATTCGTGACCCAAATGACTAGTGTCCTTTTGTTAAGCCACTGAGTTTTGTGGTGGTTTGTGATGCAGTTAATAGATAACTAGAATAAGGCTGGTAGTATTTTATCCTCATTTTACACATGAGGAAACAAGCAAAAAAAGACTATGTAAGTTGCCCAATATCATACAGCTTGTAAGCAGAATTTGAACCCAGGCAGGTTGACTCCACAGACTGGGCTCTTAGTATGCTATATCTGCTTAATAAGTAATTGGTGATAGATAGAATGATGAGTCCCTGATTCACAGCCCTACTTATTCCTTGTGATATTTCACTGACCAAATTATTTAATATATTTTACATAATTTTTATACAATTATATGTATTTTCCCCCAAGAAATCATGTTACCAAAGGCTAAGATGATCCATAACAACATTTTAGGGAAGAAAAAAAAGAAAACAATACCCTACATCAGAAAGAGTTTTTCTTGGTCTCTTCTATTTGTACTTCCCAAGAATATAAGAAATAGAATTTTTACTGCCTGGAGAAGCAATTTCTCAAGTGCCTGACTCAATTCATTTATACCAAATCTATAAATCTCCCTCTTTCATATTAAGACTGTGAAGATCAGGTTCCTGCCAATGAAGAAAAGAGTTACAATGGAAGAAAACGGGTGAGATCTAGATAACACACTTTTTGTTTGAAAGTTTACAGCATAATCGGATATTTTGAAGAAGGACAAATGATTTGGTGAAAAGTCTTATTTAACCATTGTCTGCGTTCTAATGCATGAGAAATGTTTCATTTCACAACTGGTTAAAAATTATTTAATCATTCAAATCCTATAATTTGATATTGTAATATGCAAAATGAAGAGCCTAACAGAACCATCCTAATTACTACTAACCATGAAAATGCTCAGATCCTCTGCCAGGAGAGAACTTGCTTTGACTGACCATACGCTGCTGCATAATACATGTGAATTTCCCTGGGATTCACTGCATATAATTGCTGAAAGCCTTTTGTGAAATTACACACAAAAAAATTTTAAATATCACATCACGGGGCATAGTTGGTGTTTTTTGGTGTGTGTCGTATTTCATCGTGTAGCTTTCTCATCTTCTGTATATTTTTTGTTTTCCAAATCATTGGTTCAAGAAACTGACATTTTCCCCACATCCAAAAAGAAGAATAGCCATCAGTGACATAAAAGCCCATCTAAAAGCAGCTGGTGGGCTTCCCTGGTGGTGCAGTGGTTGAGAGTCCGCCTACTGCAACTCGACTGTGAGCCAAAACAGAAATGAGGGGCTGACTTTGCTTATATTCTAATTGGAATAAAATGGTGTCCTTTCCTTTGACAGAGAAAACAGAGTCAAGACACCGGGCAGTTGTTTTTCTAGTCTCTGTGCCTAAGCATGACAAGCCCCCTGAGGGCAGAGGTCACGTCTGTTTCACTCGAGCCCAGGTCTGGCACAGAGTGTTTGCCTCATAAATTAATTAACATGAATCAAGCTCTGGGAATTCAGAGGCGAGCTTCAAAGTACCTTCCTGAACGCTGGGAGCACGGAGCCGTCGATAGGCCCTGGACCACACCGACGGTGGTCAGGAGCAGCAGCCAAGTGCCGTGCGAGCACCTGTCCGGCCTGGCCCTTCTTTGTCGTCATCCCCGCCCCCGCCATCTTCTGTGCATGGTTACGGACCTAGAAATGGGATACCAGGCAGAAAAAGGGGGCGGGGGAATTAATTCTGGGCTGTCTGGGATCTTTGCTCGCCCACCCCCAGCACACTTCCTGCCACGTGAAGACAACAATCCGAGAAAGATGCTCTGAGCTCTTACCCTACAGCTTCCCCCCTGCCCCGGACCGCGCTCCACCCCAGGGTTCGTTCTGCACCTGCTCTCTGCCCCCTGCCCTACGTTCTCTGGCTTTTCTCCCACGAACATTTTTTTTCAACTTTCAGACGTGCAGAGAAGTTGCAATAGTGCTGTGGACTCTGGTATTGGAGACAATCCAGCCTGGCTAGGAACAACCCCGGGAACCATCGCACAAGAAGGGCTAAGCCTCTCAATGTGGGAGAGGCGGTGCCCAGGAGGGTTCCCTTTCAAGGGGTCACTGCCTACAGGGACCCTGAGGGCCATGTACCACGTCCAGGCGTGGTCAAGGTCCACCTTGGAGAACCTGTCTCTCATCAGCAAATTGACAGCAAAGAGCAGTAAGCACAACTGCCCACTTAGACGAAGCACTGAGGGGCCCGACTACTGCAGAGTAAACAGTCCCTCCCCGCAAGGAGCAGAAGGCAGTGGTCTCTGGGGGAGTGACCGCGACATTGAGGAACATGGAGCAGAGCCCACCAGGGGAACAATTCTACAGACAAAGAGAGAACCGGCCCTGTGTGCAGGCCTCTGATGCTCTTCAGAGACAGAATAGCAACCTTTGCAGCAGTGCCTATGTTGGGGAGGCAGGCAGCAGTACCGTACGATGTTTAGCGGCATCCCTAGCCTCTCGACCAGATTCTAGTAGCCAGGGCCGGCTTCATGGGCATGGGACTGGTGCAGGCACACGAAGCCCCACATCTGGAAGCCTCCTGTGCTTGGTTCAATGCTCTGCTGTCACCACCTTGAAACTCTTAATGATCTTATCTTTGAACTTGAGTTTTGGGATGATGGAACAGAGAGATCCATGCAGTATGTCATTCCCCGCCACCCCATACGCATATAAATATAGCTTTAGTGATGCCCCACGAGCACAGAATTCCAGTGGATCATGATGTGTGTGAGTCCAGTGAGGCTCAAAGCCTCCATGCGAGTATGAGGTAAGTGTGTTATATCTACAACTGGGGGAGGGGTTGGGGTGGCGACACTTGCTGTTAGAGCCACAGCTTGCTTAGAACACGGGAAGAAGGCTACAGCAGTCTAAGAAACATGCACGACCACTGGACCCCATCATATTCTTTCTTGTTCTTACTGCTCCCCTGTATTAGCCAACAACCTAAGCTGAAAACAGTGACATAGAAGGAAAGGGAAAGACAGGGTGATCCTTAGTTCCCTTTTTTTCAGTCCTTCCTGAGTCATCAGTGAGCCTAAGGTCACATGTTGGTAGAACATGTGCGTTCAGGAAGTGAAATAAAGACAGTTCAGTACGTTTTGTGCAGCGTTTCCACTGTTCTGGTCAGAAGTATATATGCATGTTCAAGCTACAAAATTCAAACTGTGTAACTTCATTACAAATAATCATTTTGAACAATAAATATATATAATCACCGCTTGTAGTAGTGTTACAAAAAAAACTCAGGCAATTCAAGCCCAGGGTCACCAAAACCAAGTGGGACACTTAGCATATTAAATAGCATTAAATATTTATTTTCAGACTCATGCATTGTATGTAATACTCTATAAAAAATAAACATATTCTTCCTATTTTATGATATGTAAATTGATTCTAAGTTAAATTACATAACAAAAATATGTCTTAAGCCTAAGGGAAAACTTGATTTGACGATATACTTATCTTGATTCTTTTCTTCTGTGTTTGAAATCTGCAGTGTTATGCCCTTCTGAAATGTGGAACCAAGAAAACTGTCCCTATTCCTCCATTTGACCCAGACTATTGTAGGAACACCAAAAGCTACTTAGAACATCACTGTAGAGCATATAGAATTGACACTGCCGGGTGGAATTCCTGGTATATTCCAGGGGTTCTGCCTTATTCCTTCTTCAACTGTGACACCACACCCATCTAAGAGTCATGCCTGCAGGCAAACCACCGGGCAAGAAGGTTATATCCCATGGTCTCAGTGCAAGTCCCTGGTTGAAATCCCTCTAGGACTGTATGCTCCTGCATTGGAGGACTGGGCTACCTTGGCTTTGACCCCTAGCCTTACCGAGGTGGCACTCATCTGCCTAGACCCTCCTGCTAATTGTCACAATAATCCTGCTTGTCTAGCTGCCATGGTCACTGAGTGACTGTCATCTCCTCACGAACAAGTGGGACAAGACCACTCCCAGTATCTAAAGAGTGACAATCCTACAGCCCTGCTAATAACCAGAAGAGGTATCTTCCTTCAACCAGAGCAGGGCCTGGCTGGAAAGACCCCATGTGGGCAGAAGAGTTAGAAACTTCTCTTGCTTTTTACTCTAATGGGATGACTATGAGGTGAAAAGAAAGATGACCACTGACTCATTCGTTCATGCATTTATCCGGCATGTACCAAGTGCTTGTACATGCCCCGTCCTGAGAAGAGAAGACACAGGAGGGATAGGAGTGAAGAACCAGGCGAGCTGCCTGCCCGGTGCCCTTGCCCTTTGAAGTGAGATCAGTGGTTCTCAGCCCAAATGCACAGTCAACCACCTGGACAGCCTTTAATGAACACTTACACTTACGGCACACCACTAGAGATTTTTATTTTACCAGCCTGGGCTGGACCCAGAGCACTGATAGATTTTAAAAGCTTCCAGTGTGTAGCCAGCATTGAGAATCCCTGAGCTACAGCACAGATAGTTACAGGTGGGCTGGAACCCCACTGGGACCAAGAAGTAAAATACCTGTGATCACATCAAAATCCCAACCCTTTTAATGTACTGTATGCTGATTTCCTTTGGGGTTTCCCTTGATGTTTAATAAAAGTCCCCCTGGCTCTGCTTGGAGAAACAGAAAAAGACCCATCTACCCAGGCTGGAGGCAACTCTTTAAGGGGAACGTAGCACATCTTAGTCCTGTCCTGGTGGTGGCAGTGGTTAAAGGGAGATGACCTCAAGCAGAGTCATGCCCAGATCAAACACATCTGTTCACCTTAGACAGTTTCCTTTTAGGTCTTTAATATATTTCTGCCTTGAGGACATCTTTACTGTCATTTAGAGGTTATAAAGACCATTTCTTTAAAAGGTACATTCATGTGCCTAAAAGCAAAGACAAAGGGGGCTCTGCTTCTCCCTTGGTGGTCCCTGTCTCCCTAGCCCACACTCCAGCACTCACACACGCAGGGTCCTCACGCACGGTGCAGTGGCACTAAGGGATGGTCGATAGAAGAGGGTTTGGTTTCTCTGGAGTAAGGCTTTCCTATTCCCCAGGGCAGGCTTCCCAGGAGGAATCAGACCCAGGGAAAGACAGTCACTTCCTCCCCAGCAGAATCGACCCACCTCTCCTCTTCATGCCCCTTTACTCTCTGCCCTTCAATCACAGAATTCTAACCCTTTAGTGTACTTCTGGATATCAAAGTCCCAGTGTCCACGCCCAGCAGAGTGTCTGGCTCAGAGAAGATAGGCAGTGAATGAATAAATAGATGAAATTATCTAAAGTGTGTGTCCCCCACCTCCACCCACCTATCCATAGCCTTCCCTGACATCCCCAGCTCCATCCTCACCAAGGACACTATTGCTCTTTCCCCAGGTCAGGTTGCAAGTGGCTCTAAGGGCTCTGCTCTGCTCCAAGGAATCAGAGGAGGAGTGATCATACCTACTCTTCTTCCTGAGTCCCATTCTGACGGCTAAGAGCTCCACCCTACTAGCAATGCCCCAAAGGCACAAGAAAGAATGGCAAGATAAGTGAAACTTTAAATGTTGTCCTTCTTGACCTAAGTTATTTTTAGAGCAAAACAACTATCATGTATGGATTTGTACAGCATGGCCTGATTGGTGGTGAAGTAATTTATTCTGAAGCATGAGTCAGATTGCAATTAAGGCTATAGGGAACTTCATTCCAAATTCCCTGGCTAGGGGTGATCAAAATCTCATCTACGGTACTGCAATAAAGATAGAATTTCACTTTTTATTCCTGCAAAAATGTAAAATTTAAATGGAAAGGCAAAAAAAGCAAAAAAAAAAAAACCAAAACACACACACACACACACAGAATGTTAGAAATAAATTCCATGGAAAAAAAAATGAACAACTTCTGTCAGACAACACAGATGTGGATTCTATGGAGGCCTCCTGTCTAAATACCAAAAAGACCCATTATATGTGGTTTATTAGATGTGTTCAGAACAAAGACTTTACATTCGTAATCTGAAAATATTTCTTGAGTACCATAAGCTCTATTTCTCTCATTTGGAAAAAAAAACCACGATATTTTAAAGGGAAAGGAGAAGGCATTTCATTTTTGTCTACTAATTTCAGCAAGTAGATCCTCTGTGACTGTTTGGAACATGAAATAGCATTTTAGCCACAAATTAAAGAAAGGCAGTTCTAGGTTGGCATTTCTTTGTGCCTTGCTTTAAAAAATAATGCATGTGACACACCCAGCACATAGTAGGTCTTCTACAAATGTAGCTCCCTTGCCTCTTCTTGCATTCATCTTCTCTGCCCAATAAACATCTGTGCTGAGAACTAAGATGCTAAACCTCTAAGATGCTGAGGAGGACTATTTAGAAAATATTTTGGAAAGAGGGGCAGGAAGCACATCACTTACCCAAAGTCACACAGCAAGTCAGGGAAACTTTTGAAGAAAAATTCCAACCTCTCTGGTAATCTCTGGATCATGACTGTGAGGTTGTCTCAACAAAGTTAATGGCTTTCTTCCCAATGAGATTTATGTAGGACCAAAGATAATGTTCAAAGAATAATATCTAAGAGTGTGTGTGGCCATGACATACGATCACGAAATGGGAACTTAAGGCTCCAGGAAAAAAAAAAAGGCATAGAGAATGTGAAACAATATCTCAAATCCCAAAATACTAATTTACCCTAACTACGTAGTTAAATATTAAAAATATACTGCATTATACCTTTACCAGAAAATCATTATTCAGCTTTTAAATTTAGAGAAGATCAGAATGATTCAGATCAGCAAGACCGCCATCTGCTTTCAAGCACGCAGCTGCGAGCCTTTAAACAGCAACTTTCCGTGATTCATAACTTATTCATCCCAGGATGCACTCCGACACCTGCTTTATCATAATTTCACCTTGTCAGAGCATTTTACTTTAAAGTTTTGTAACCTCTACCCAGGTGACACAGTGAACCAGTAAGCCAGTCTTCTTCTATGGAAAGAATCAACTGTATAGTTCCCTAAGACTGATGGTCCAATCTTGAAATCATATACATGCATATATATATATAATACACATTCTTAGTCATTGCCTTTTAAAACAATAATGTCAGTAGTCGCTACCATTTAGCACCCCATAGTCCAGGCACTTCATCTTTATCATCACCACCCTGGAAAACAGATATTCTGAACTTCATTTAACAAATGAACAAACCAGTAACATGGGATGACTTAGTCAATGCCACAGTGTGGACATGGCAGAGGTGAGCTATTTGCACCCAGGCCTATCTGTCCCCAAACCCAAGCTTCTGCAGCAACCAACTATGCCTCATATTTCAACTGCCGTCAAATAACTGAAATAGTCTCATCAGTTGTATAGAGGAGGAGAGACTATACTTAACCCAATACCATTTATTCTCGACCCAAGAAATGTCTTGCATATGGCACTTAGTTAATATAAATGCTTTAGAAATTATAAAGCACTGTGTAAATCTGTTAGAGCTTTTTATTTTCCCTTCTATTTTGGCAGTTCTGGCTGTCCACTGTTTCACCCTCCATCACTGGCAGTGGCTGGGAGAAGATGAAGAATCCAGGAAGTGTGAAAGGACAGAGCCCATTTCAAGGTGGTTGAGAGAGTAACTCGTGTCCTCTAACTTGGAAGAAGAGATGCTCAATATACAGAGATTCTCCCCAAAGGAGACCAGTTTTACCTCTTTTTCTTTGTCTCTAATTCTAGCGTGCAAATTGTCTGCTGCTTGCTATGTATTTAAAACTACGTTGTGTATAGAAAATAAGTGCAAAAAAAAAAAAAAAAGAAAATAAGTGCACCCGATGTCAACCCTTGGTTCTGAAACATTGAACTGGTCAGGCATTCTGAACCTTTCTTTTATCATCTATAAAAATGGGAACAATGACAACTCTGCTCTACGTCCATTTTTAAAATGATACGTAGAAGACAACTGAATGACATGAAAAGATAATGGTATGTCCTGTAAACAATCATGTCCAAAAATAACAGCCATGTCAGAATTATCTTTTTGTTTAAGAAAGTGAAAGATGTAATTATAGAGACAAAGTCTGAGAAGTTGTATATAAAAAATTAACAGTTGTTACTGCTGGATAATATTGTGATTTTTATTTTCTTCTTGATGATCTATGCTTATTAAAATTTCTAGAACTAGAACAACAAAAATTTTCAAATGATGAAATACTGTTTAACTTTAAATGATAATGGGGAATTAGAAAATGCAGTAATGGGCTTCCCTGGTGGTGCAGTGGCTGAGAATCTGCCTGCCAATGCAGGGGACACGGGTTCGAGCCCTGGTCTGGGAAGATCCCACATGCCGCGGAGCAACTGAGCCCGTGAGCCACAATTACTGAGCCTGCGCGTCTGGAGCCTGTGCTCTGCAACAAGAGAGGCCGCAACAGTGAGAGGCCCGCACACCGCGATGAAGAGTGGCCCCCGCTTGCCACAACTAGAGAAAGCCCTCACACAGAAACAAAGACCCAACACAGCCATAAATAAATAAATAAATAAATTTTTTTAAAAAGAAAATGCAGTAATTATAGAAGAAAGACATCTAGGCAGTCAGTAGCTAACTTACCACCTTTAAAACTCTATGCATTTGATTAAAAAGAAGACCCAACAATATGCTATCTACAAGAAACCTACACTGAATATAATGATAAAGATATTAAATGTAAAAGGATGGAAAATGATACACAGTCAATTCTCATTTAGAGTAGTTATATTATAAAGTCACTGGAAATAGTGAATTAGCAAATATGGAACCACTGCTCCCAAGGGAAATACAAGGGTTAGGTTCCTGCAAGCCTCTGGTCACAACATTTTTGCCAACCGATCAATACATAACTTTGTTGTATGTATGTTTCAGTTTAAAGACGTCTTATTTATTTGTTTGTTCATTTGTTTGTTTCATTTTTTGGCCGCGCCATGCAGGGTGTGGGATCTTAGTTCCCCGATCAGGGATCAAACCCATGCCCCCTGCAGTGGAAGCGCAGTCTTAACCACTGGACTGCCAGGGAAGTCCTAAAGACACCTTATTTAATACATGATGCTGATTTCTTAACATCGACCTCACAGCCAACAGCACTATAACTGATGCCTGAATGGAGCTTATCTAATAATCTCCTCCTCCATATGGCACATCACAACTTTCCTGTACTTAGGACATTAGACAACACCTCAGCACCACACCTGAAGGCCACATTAAACAATGAAATCACCAAGAAAAACACAAATGTGTAAAAAACTAAATAGACCACAAAAAGCACATTTGTTTACAGTATGAGAGCTGAAACAAAAAGGTAAAACATTGCCTTGTTCAACCTCAGCTGGGAACATGTATATCAAGCAACTCAAATTTTTTGCCATTTGATACATGTACTTGAATGACAGAGAAAGCACTGCAAATATTGATTTCCATTTTACTAATAAATTTTAGTGAGTAGGAAAACTTACGAACATGGAATCCATGAATGATGAGAATCAACTGTACCGTGCAAACACTGCTCAAAGGAAAGGTGATATGACTAGGTTATTATCAGCCAAAATAGACTTCAGAGCAAGAAAAATTACCAAAGATACAACAATCTTAAATGTATATGCACCTAATAAAAGAGCAGCAAAATCATGAAGAAAAGGTGATAAACCAAAGGGGAAACGAAAAAATCGAGTTTTTGCTAGAGGCTTCAGCACTCCTCTCCTAGTAATCAATAGACCAAGTAGACTGAATATCAGCTAGAATATAGAAGAATGAACAACATCATCAACCAACTGTAACAAAATGACGTTTATAAAGCACTTCACCTGAAAAGAGCAGATACACATTCTTTTCAAGGGCACGTGAGCCATTCACCAAGATAGACCATAGTCTGTCTCAAAAACAAACCTTACCTAATTTAAAACAACTGAAACCATAGAAAGCTTATTTTTCTGACCGTAATGAAATTAAACTGGAAATGAATAACAGAAAGATATGTAGGGAATCTTCAAATAACTGGAAACTAAACAACACACTTCTAAGTAATTCATGGGACAAAGAGGAGGTATCGAGGAAAATTAGAAAATATTTTGAACTGAATGAAAATACAACATTCAAATTTATAAGATATTCTAAAGCAATGCTTAGATGGTAATCTATAGCATTAGATGCTTATATTAGGAAAAAAAAAAAGAAAGAAAAATCCCAAATAAACAATGTGTCATCTTAAATCTGGAAAAAGAGAGGCAAAGTTAAAGCAAGTAAAAAGAAAGGCATGATAAAGAGCTGAAACCAATGACATTGAAAATAGGAAAAACAATAAGGAAAATTCATGAAACAAAAAGATGTTTCTTTGAAAAGATTTTTAAAAATTAACAAACAAACCTGTAGCCAAAATGTCAAACAAAAATAAAAACATAAATTCCAGTATCAGGAACAAAAGGGAGTGATCACTACAGACCCCACATAGATTAAGCAGATAATAAGAGAATATTACAAAGAAATTTATTCATATAAATTCAACAAATTAAATGAAATGGACTAATTCCTTTATTTTTTTAATAGATCTTTATTGGAGTATATAATTGCTTCACAATACCATGTTAGTTTCTGTTGCACAAAGCGAATCAGCCATATGCATACACATGTCCCCATATCCCTTCCCTCTTGAGCCTCCCTGCCACCCTCCCTACCCCACCCCTCTAGGTCATGGCAAAGCACCGAGCTGATCTCCCTGTGCTATGCTGCTGCTTCCCACCAGACAACTATTTTACATTCAGTAGTGTATATATGTCGATGCTACTCTCACTTCACCCCAGCTTCGCCCTCCCACCGCATGTCATCAAGGCCATTCTCTACGTCTACCTCTTTATTCCTGCCCTGCAACTAGGTTCATCAGTACCATTTTTTTTTTTTAGATTCCATATATATGCATTAGCATACGGTATTTGTTTTTCTCTTTCTGACTTACTTCGCTCTGTATGACAGACTCTAGGTCCAGCCACCTCACTACAAATAACTCAATTTTGTTTCTTTTTATGGCTGAGTAATATTCCATTTTATGTATGTTCCATATCTTCTTTATCCATTCACCTGTCGATGGACTTTTAGGTTGCTTCCATGTCCTGGCTATTGCAAACAGTGCTGCAATGAACACTGTGGTGCATGTCTCTTTCTGAATTATGGTTTTCTCAGGGTATATGCCCAGTAGTGGGACTGTTGGATCATATGGTAATTCTACTTTTAGTTTTTTAAGGAACCTCCATACTGTTTTCCATAGTGGTTGTATCAATTTACATTCCCACCAACAGTGTAGGAGAGTTCCCTATTCACCACACCCTTACCAGCATTTATTGTTTGTAGATTTTTTGATGATGGCCATTCTGACTGGTATGAGGTGATACCTCATTGTAGTTTTGATTTGCATTTCTCTAATAATTAGTGATGTTGAGCATCGTTTCACATGCCTCTTGGCAATCTGTATGTCTTCCTTTGTGAAATGTCTATTTAGGTCTTCCTCCCATTTTTTAACTGGATTGTTTTTTTTGATATTGAGCTGCATGAGCTGCTTATATATTTTGGAGATTAATCCTTTGTCTGTTGTTTCATTTGCAAATATTTTCTCCCATTCTGAGGGTTGTCTTTTTGTCTTGTTCATGGTTTCCTTTGCTGTGCAAAAGCTTTTAAGTTTAATTAAGTCCCATTTGTTTATTTTTGTTTTTATGAAATGGACTAATTCTGTTAAAAACTACCAAAACTCAGCCAAGATAAACAGAATGGTCCTATGTCTATTTAAGAAATTTAATTCATGGTTAAAGAGCTCCCTACAAAGAAAACTCTAGGCCCAGATGGTTTCACTGATGAATTCTACCAAACATTTAAAGAAGAAATTATACTACACCATCTCTTCCAGAAAACTGCAGAGGAGAGACCATTTCCCATATCATTTATGAGGACAGCATTATACTGATACCAAAACCACACAAAAATAGTGCATGAAGAGCAAACTGTAAACCAACATTCCTCATGAACATTGACAAGAAATCCTCAACAAAATATTAATGAATTGAATAATATATCATGACCAAGTGAGTTTTATCTCAGGAGTGTAAGGCTGGTTCACTATTTGAAAATCAATGTAATCCACCATATTAACAGTCTAAAAAAGGAAATCCACTTGGTCATATCATCACAAGCAGAAAAAAACACTTAACAACGTTCAACATCTATTGATGATAAAAACTTGCAGCAAACTAGGAATAGAAAGGAACTTCCTCAATCTAAAAGAGTAGCCACAGAAAATCCTACAGCTAACATCATACTTACTGGTAAAAGACTGCATGCTTTCCTCTAAGATTGTAAACAAGGCAAGAATGTCCACTCTCACTACTCCTATTTAACATTGTACTAGAAGTCCTTGCCAGTGCAAAAAGGCATAAAACTGGGAGGAAAAAAAAGGAATAAAATGGCCTCTATTTACAGACAACATGATTGCCCACATAAAAATTCCCCCAGAATTTACAAAATAGCTCCTATACCTAATGAGAGAGGTAGGTAAAATCATAGGAAACAAAGTCAACATGCAAAAATCAATCATATCTCTAAACTGGCAATGAATGTTTAGATACTGAATTTTTTTTAATGTCATTTAAATGCTCCTCCCCCAAAAGAAATACTTAGGTATAAGTCTATCAAAACATATGCAAGATCTGAAAACTACAAAATATTGATGAAAGAAATAAAAGACCTAAATAAATGAAGAGACATATCATGTTCATGGATTCGAGACTCAACATGCTTAGGATATTAATTCTCCACAAACTGATTTATAGATTTCACAAAATTCCAATCAAAATCCCAGCAGATTTTATGTAGATATAGGCAAGCTGATTCTAAAATTTATAGGGAAAAGCAAAAGAACTAACCAAAAAAATTCTGAAACAGAAGAACAAGGACTTCTCTTGTCCTTCCACAAGGACCTTCACTACTTGACTTTAAGACTTGCTGTAAAGCTATAGTAATCAATATGTGTTGTTAGTGGAAGGATAAGATGAATGAAATAGAACAGAGCCCAAAAATAGGCCCATATAAATATAGTCAAATAATTTTTTAACAAGTTACAAAGGTAATTCAACAGAGAACAGTGTCTTTCAAAAAAATAGTACTAGAACAATGGGACATTCATATGCAAAAAAAAATTTAAACTTGACCTGTAATTCACATCATATCCAAAAATCAACTTATTATGGACTGAATATTTGTTGTCCCTCCAAAATTATCATGTTGAAGCCCTAACCTCCCATGTGATGGTATTAGGAGGTGGGGTTGTTAGGAGACAATTCGGTTTAGATGAAGTGATAAGGGCGGGCATCAAATCCCATGATTCAATCTAAATGGAAAATTATAAAACTTTTAGAAAATCTGCCTGACCTTGGGTTATGTAAAAGTTCTAAGACATCATCAAAAGTAAAATCAACAGAAGAAAAAAATCAATAAATTAGACTGCATCAAAATTTAAAACTTTTGCCCTTAAAAAAGGTAAAAGTGCTAAAAGAATGAAGTCAAGACACAAACTAGAAGGAAATATTTGTAAATCACATATTCAACAACAGATTTGTATCCAGAATATATAAAGAACTCTCAAAACTCAATTACAAGAACACAAACATCTCCCCGCAAAATGGGCAAAAGATTTGAACAGACACTTCACCGAAAGAAGATACACATTCAACAGGGACCTACTGGACTTCCCTGGTGGCGCAGTGGATAAGACTCTGAGCTCCCAATGCAGGGGGCCTGGGTTCAATCCCTGGTCAGGGAACTAGATCCCACATTCATGCCACAATTAAGAGTTCATATTCCACAACTAAGGACCCTGCCTGCCACAACTAAGACCCCTGCTGCAACCAAATAAATAAATATTTTTAAAAAACAAAAAAAACCCAAGGGCCTACTGTATAGCATAGGGAACTCTACTCAGTATTCAAATTAAATTACAAAAAAAAGAAGACACACCTATGGCAAATATTGATAAAATCCTGAAAAAAATTACCAAAGTCGGGCTTCCCTGGTGGCGCAGTGGTTGAGAGTCCGCCTGCCGATGCAGGGGACACGGGTTCGTGCCCCGGTGTGGGAGGATCCCACATGCCGCGGAGCGGCTGGGCCCGTGAGCCATGGCCACTGAGCCTGCGCGTCCGGAGCCTGTTGCTCCGCAAAAAGTCATTAGCCATTAGGAAAATGCAAAATAAAATGACAATGAATACCATTATTTGCCTGTTAGAAAGACAAGGATGGAGACCAACTGGAATTCGCAAACATTGCTGATGGTAATGCAAAATGGTACAATCCTTCTGAAGAACATATACTTACTATAAGATCCAGTAGTCCCAAGCCTAGGTATTTACCCTAGATAAACGAAAACCTATGTTCATACATAACATGTACAGGAATGTTTATCACTTTATTCATAATCACCAAAAACTGAAAATAACCTAAACTTTTGGGAAAAGGGATAAACACCTGTGAGTCTGTTCATACAATGGAATACTACTCAACAATTAAAAGGAATGAATTCTTGATATAGGCAACAATGTGGATGAATCTCACTGACATTATACTGAGTAAAAGAAGTCAGTCTCAAAAGGTTATATACTGTATGATCCCATTTATATGACATTCTGGAAAAAGCAAATCTGTAAGAGTAGAAAACAAATCAGTGGCCACCAGAGGTTAGGGGTAGGAGGAAAGGTTTGATTACAAAAGGGGTAGCAGGAGAAGATTTTTTGGTACAATGGAACTGCTCTGTGGTCATTATACAACTCTATGCATAAGTTATAACTCAGAGAACTGTACATACAAAAAAGTCAATTTAACTGTATATAAATGTTTTTAATAATAAATTAATTAAAATTTTTTTAAAACCCTTTATGCCAACAGAAGAGAATTTAAGTTGGCAGACTGCAAACCTTACCGTTAAGACAGTCTGCTATATAATTTATTCATTCATGGATCTCTCAAGAATTGGTAAGAGATTTATATAAAGAAAAGCTATAACACCCTTGCAATAATTATTTTCTTAAATACTTTTGATAGCTCTCTCTAGAACTATTTTTGCTAAATGTTTTTCAAACTAATCTTAGAAGTCAAGGGACTGGCTAATGGCTTATAATTATACCATTTTTATTCCCCCCTGAAATCCTTATCAGACCTTGACTAATTCACGTGCAAGAGAAGAGAGATCGCTTTGCTGACAGAACCTCTTACTTGAAGGCAATCCAAACAAAGTCAAGTACACATTAGGTTCATCTACAGAGAGGTGCATTTTAACCCCTGAAGTATATACTAATCACTGGGGGAAAGGGAGGAACTGCCCAGGGATAAGGAAGCTTCTGTCCTCACTTTCCACCGCATACTCTATTCTTTAATAGCTCTTCTTTAAGGGAGGAGGGGTTGCTCATCTGATCGTACATAGTCTTGAATTCTTTGGGTGAAACCATGGCATTGAAAAGACGTTTGAATTTGTGAGCATCTTCTTTCTCATCCTGGAATAGGCCAGGAAATATCCCGACATTCTCCTGTGTGCTTTTTTTCACTTCCAACACCAATGTCCAGTGGTCTTTCCTCTTTCTTCTGCTTTGACTTTATCCACAAATTGGTAAGAATGCCTTGATATTCCCCCACAGAACCAACAGTAGCATATGGGAAGTGCAGACATTTTCTTCCAGAACCTCTTCCTTTTCTCCCAAGTGGGAGCTTTTGCTATAGTCACAGGCGAAGTAACCTGGGTCAACTTAGTAGCCCGCACAGGAGCTAAAAGATTTTGCCGTGTTGTTTGTGTCACCCTCTTTCCTTTAGCCCTGGTGGTATGCATCTAAATCTTCTCAAATTGCTCTATGAAGGATTCTAACCACGGTTCGGGAGTAAGAAAGCAGGAGGAATAGATGAGATATTTAGGAAAAGCAAAGGGCCTGTCTTTGACCTTTGGCCTCAGCCATGGCCCCACCCCCACCCCAGCTTAGTTTAACCTATGTTTAGGGATATATGGCATTTACAGAGAAATTCTGTAATTTTTTATTTCTCATCTGTTATTAATTTTGTGGAATTCCTTTAAAGGGAAGAAGCAGTGAGTGATAGCAGCCTTCAGGTAACGGAATTCTCAAATAACTAGTAGGCTTGGCCCTTACCTTTAAGGGGTTTAACATTGGCATGCACAAAACTAAAACCCTCTTAAATTACAAAGCCTAAGAATGGTATAAGAAGGGGGAAAGTGTAGAACTGAATTGTCTACCCTACGTAAACTGAAAAACCACCCAAAGAACCTGCCCCACTTAAGCCCTGTTCCTTATAATCTGTAGATGAATTGAAACAAGAGAATGCAAGACGATTTTATACTATATGATGAGAGTGAATCGTAACTAGAGTTCTATAAGGTTATCTCTCCTTCATTCCATTATACTTCTGGACTTAAATTTGCTTCATGAATCTCTGTCACTTTTCACCTTGCCTTTAAGGTAAGCAAAGAGGCAGCAGAACCATTCAAAGGCGGGACAGTCTATACAGGCAAGGCCGGAACTAGGACTCAGGCTTCTTGTCTGCCTTTGCTAAAATCCAGAAAAGCTACAATGGGTTTTGAAGGGCATAGTACCCACTGGCCCAATTTTATGAACAGCTCACTGTTAATTTGTTATTATATTCATCTTGAATTTTCTAACACTTTTTATTAATTTTGGAATAACCATAGCACTTGCCTCTGTTCCCTCCCTTCCTGAGTGTCAGGTTGGCTTGGAGAAAGGGATGGGGGAGTATTTCCCCTCACTTAGTACAAAACACCTGGATCCCCAGATTAAAGATATTTAGAAGAGCAAGAGTCCTAGAAATGAGGTTGTAATGCTGAAAATCTGGCAGAATTAAAAAGCAATTCATTGTTCTGATCTTCTTTCAGAATAATATCACTACATGAGTTAGAAGACTTATGATCAGTAGATGAGAAGGTAATTGACATAATATTTTTAGCACCCTGTTCTTACTGCCCCAAAATGCTTATGACTTTTCAAGAGAAACTCAAAATTAAAGAAATGACCCAAAAAGTGTTTCCCTGTGAGTTTCTGTATATATCCTATTCAGGTCAATTTGTGCTATCTCTAACAGTTATGAAAAGATAGAACTAATACAAACTTGGGGGAAAATGGAAAAATAAAGCCCTACCCAAATGGTGGGCTCCAGAAATTCCCCACTGCTCGTTACACAATCTTCCACCTATTACCATGCTTTTAGAAAATGCCTAGTTAACAACGCCCAACAATCCTCACTGCACAACACCAGCCCATCCCCCGCCTCGGAAGTGTAAGAACACTTCCCTTTGGCTATGTCTGACCTTGGACCAAAAAGCAGCTATCCCTGAAACTAAGGTATTTTGTCTGAGGTCTAGAAAAGAAAGAGAATCTGAAGTCAGAAAACTCCAGCTGAGGCTGGCAAGACAATCTGGAACCACCACCTCCCTGGGGGGTGGTAAACTAGAGATGATACTGCTTACCTCAGAGGGCAATCTGAAGATCGAATGAGATAACGACCTGAAAATGCTTTTACAAGGTGTTAAGTAGCTTATAAATGCAACAAGGAGCTGCTATTTCCCAACGTCACAGATTCTGGGTTGCTTGAGTGTCCTTCACTGTACAGAACACCATCTCCCCTTGAGTTATTTGGGGTGGGCAGAAGGGCTCCTGGGCTTTCCTCTAAGGCATTTCTCTGAGTCACTGCCTGTGGTGAGTGTCAGAACGACAGAAACTCATTCCTGCCTCCTCAGCTAGCCTGCTGATTTGGGGCAGGGGGGTGGGGGGCTTCCTTTTCTCCAGTTCTGCTATGTGAATTTTTTGGAGGCCAGGCTCAATTCTTACCTTTTAAAAATGCATTATACCTCTCCTCCCTAGCCATCTGAGGTCAGTGGCCACAGCAAATGCAAATCAACCTTTTAAGTTAAAGAACCATAACAAAATTAAAGACTTCCAGGCCCCTCTACTCTTTTCCTTACTTTTTCTTTTTTCTTTTTTCCCCCACAACGGTCTTCAATGATAGCAGAGCCTGTCATTTAAGAGGGGGAAAAAAGACTGAAGCTCTCTTCCCTAGAGAGAGCTTTCTACGTTAATAATGGCCACGCTTTCCCCGCCACTCCCTAACTCTCCTGACCTCACCCGAAACACACGCCCATGCCCTTGCTGGGGGGTTGGGGAGGCTCACTCAAATACACACACGCGTACGCCAGTCCGCTGGTCAACCGCAGGCAAATGACTCTCCGCCAACTTGTAGCCACAGAGAGCAGCAAAGGGACTGAGTCCTTCACCGCCAGCTCCAAAAAGACACTGCAACCGCCAGCGGCGCCGCAGGAGCAGCCTCTGTACTGCAGCCTCCGGCCGCTGGAGTTTCAGATCTAATTCCTTAAGGAGTACTGCTCTTCCGCCCTTCGTCCCACTCCCTGGGCTTCACACACTTCTCTCCCCAGGAGGTCGGGAGGAACGGGGTCACTCGATCACTTCTACGGAGGGGGAAGTGGCACTGAAGAAGGTTCCCACCGAAGTAGCCCGAAACCCACTACTCTTTGCCCCACCTCTCCACCCTCCCGCTCAAGTAGGCGCCTGTGCTGCTGTGAAGGTCCCAGTTCGCAAGGTGCCTGAGTCCGACGGGATACGGCGCAGCAGGCGGCATTAGCAGCGGCGGGGCAGGACGAAGGCTGAGCTTCTTACAGGACAGATGGGGCGGGACTGGGGAGAGGGGAACTCTCCCTCCCGTCCCCCGCTCACAGGCAGTAATAACTCCAAAACGCACGGGTGGGCCGAAGAGAAAAGTCTTTTCTCTCTATCCTCTCCCATCTCTTCCCTGCTCCCCTTCCGGACACCTGGTGAAAAAGCAAGGTGCTGGTGTACCTGGAGCGAACACCATGATTTCCTCCAGCCGCTGCGCCCCAAGGTAAGGAGAGACAGGCAGACGGAAGGACAGACGGAGGGTGAGCGGCAGACCAGGTCTTGGGGTCCGGTGCAGGTGGGCGCGCGGGGCACGCGCCGGCCGCGGGTCGGGACGGTCAGCACGTCGGACAGCTCCACGGCGCGCGATCCCGGGGCCGCAGGTCCCGCCGCAGCGGCGCGCTCAGCCTCCACAATGCACTGCTCTGCCGGCGGCCACCGCGGCGGCGGGAGGAGCAGAGCTGATGCCTGCTCAGTCCGTTCCTCATTCCCGCGCCAGCTCAGCGTACACTGCTGCTTGGGGAGCAAAGCCTTTCTACCGCTTCCACAGAGAAGGACGGACAGAAGAGGAAGACAGAAAAGGTAATTGCCCGGCTTCCCGGCAGGGGGACAGCTAATTGCTTCTAATTACCTGCTGTCTCACGCCCCCGTGGATATTGGACTGACATTTAGGATGGGTTTGCCCTTTTTTTTAAAACATATATTAACTCAAAGAGCTTTACTCTAGAGGCTGACTCTTGAGTTCTCCGAGTTGGGCTAGCTCTGAACCGAGGGGTGGGGCCTCCAAGTTCATCGGTCCTTGAAGTCCAGGGCTGCTCTCTCGCCCCAAGTCCCAACCTTCTACTAACGTCAGAAAGGAAGCTGGAGGGAAGGACAGGCTGAAGATGGAGCGCGTGAGGAAGGCGCCGCTATCAGGCCCCGCTCCCAGGCGACTCTGAAAGCTCCCGTGCTTGGAGGCCCCCAAGGTCATCACATTAGGGACAGCAGGGCTGGCCAGCGCAGAGGAAAGACCTTGGTGGGGCGGGTCTCCTCCACCAACAAACACACACCCTGTGAAAGGTAGGGCCAACAGAGTTCCCTTCAAGTGTGAGAACAGCCCTGAGACCCATCCAGAAACATCAATCCTTCCCCTGCCTTCACCCAACTGAAAGCCATGGCCCGGTGTACACCCTGTTCTACTCTAAAGATGCTGGGACGTTCCCCCAGGCTCACTTCATGCTTCAAAATACACTGCTCATTTTAAAGCATTATCTCGTTCCCCCAAGAAATGCTCGTGCAGTGCGGACAGCCCACACTAGATATTGCCCAGATAGAAACAAATCCATCAGGGTTACAACCCCTGAGCTAGGGTGACTTAAGAATACTCTAGCCTCAAATCAAATGTCAGTGGCTTTGGGTTTTAGCCTCTATTTTTGCAGCTGAATGGAGTTTTCCAAGAACGAAGGGTGATCAGGATCATCTCCAGTGTTTTACAGGGTTTCTTCACTTGCACCTCTCCCTGGAAAATGGAGCTTTTCTGAAAATGCAAGATTTCTTAATAATCTGGTTGGTGGCCACACGTTCTACACTCTTGGCAAATATTAAGCATTTTTCAAATAGCCTTATTGGCACTAGTTTTGTTCAAAGGCATCTGATAGATTGCAAATGCAAATAGTTCTACAGCTCTTGAACTACAGTTTGCATGGAGGCATATGGGCAGCCTAAGCATAAAACAATCAGTACTGCTCTTACCACCTGGCTCAACATGGGCTTGAACAGATGGGGCCTACCTCAGCAGCAACAAGATACAAGTCAGCTGACGGGCAGGATGAAGTGTGTGCATGCCAGGATGCACTCTTCCCACTTCCGTAAGTTACTCCAAAAGCCAGGGACCAATGATGCTTCACTCTGTCTTCTTTGCTTTATCACCAACAGAGGTGCGATGCACTATTTGAAAAAATCTTTTCTTTTTTTCCCAAAAGATAGGTATTATATTATCCCAATTTATAAATAAGGCAATTGAGGCAGAGTGAATAGTATTTCGAGGTTTCACAAGTTTTGCCTGCAGAGTCAGGAGTCAGAGGATATTCCTGGGCCCCTTACCTGTGACTTTATAGTTCCTCTTTTATTTATTTATTTGAATTTTATTTTATTTATTTTTTATACACCAGGTTCTTATTAGTTATCTATTTTATACATGTTAGTGTATGCATGTCAATACCAATCTCCCAATTCATCTCACCACCACCACCACCCCCACCGCTTTCCCCCCTTGGTGTCCATACGTTTGTTCTCTCCATCTGTCTCACTGGGTTGTTTGTTTTTTCAATATTGAGCAGCAGAGCAGTTTATATACTTTGGAGATTAATCCTTTGTCCATTGATTCCTTTGCAAATATTTTCTCCCATTCTGAGGGTTGAAATAATCTTTAAATGATTGAAAGACCTCTTTCTCTAAATATGCTCAAAAGGGGGCTCTCTTTTACAACCTTATTTTTTTAATGAGTTTATTCTCCCAATGCATAAACAATTACTCATTATTAAGTTCAAGAAAAAGCAATATAGTGTAGGAAAAGAAAAAAAGGCTCGGGAATCAGTCAGATCCCAGTAGAACATTTCCAGTGTTTACTAGCCCTGGGACCTTAGGTAAGTTACTTAACTGCATTATCTGCAACAGAAGGATTAAGGTATCTCGAAGGTTTGTTGTGAGGATAAATGTGATAATGGATTAATAGATTAATTAAGAGAGCACAGCCCCAATTAAACACATTCCAGGAAATTATTGACACCCTGGGAGTAGAGGACACCCTACAGGAATGCCAACTAAATATGTTGGATCAGTACTTCTCCAGCCTGACTGTGCACATGAATCCCATGGAGATCTTGTTAAAATGCAGATCATGATTCAGCAGGTTGGGCTGGGGCCTGACATTCTGCATTTCTCACAAGCTCCCTTGTGATGTCCACACTGTAGGTGCTGCTGGTCCATAGACTATATTTTGAGTAGCAGGGTGTCGATGTGTCAGCATTTAAAAAGAAAGAAATTACTTCTATCTCCTCCAACGTCAGAGTTCATCTTTCCAAGTGTCATAAATTTATTTATTTATTTTTGGCTGCATTGGGTCTTCGTTGCCGCATGCGGGCTTTTCTCTAGTTGTGGTGAGCGGGGGCTACTCTTCGTTGCGGCGTGCAGGCGTCTCATCGCGGCAGCTTCTCTTGTTGCAGAGCTCAGGCGCTAGGTGCGCGGGCTTCAGTAGTTGTGGCACTCAGGCTCAGTAGTTGTGGCTCACGGGCTCTAGAGTGCAGGCTCAGTAGTTGTGGCACACAGGCTCTAGAGTGCCGGCTCAGTAGTTGTGGCACACGGGCTTAGCTGCTCTGCGGTATGTGGAATCTTCCAGGACCAGGGCTCGAAACCGTGTCCCCTACATTGGCAGGCGGATTCTCAACCACTGCGCCACCAGGGAAGCCCCCAAATGTTAAATATGGAAGGAACCCGGATGGATTCCCACTGATTTCCAAGCTACACAGAGGCCAAGATGGTAGTAGAAAGAAAGAATGCCTGAAGAAGGTCCCAGAGCTCGTTTGATTAGCCTGCTATGGCAACAGGAAATAACACGACCCAGTAAAAACCAATGCAACAGGTTAAGGACAGTTCTCAGCCCCATCCTCAGCTCTTCTCTGTCTTTCTTCCTCCCATCATCTCTTCATTTTCTCTACCCAACACACCACTGCTACCTAGCCAAAGGACAATATACTCCCATTCTGGTGTTTTGTTTTGTTTTTTCGGTCACATGGCTTATAGGATCTTAGTTGCCTGACCAGGGATGGAACCCGGGCCCTCGGCAGTGAGACTGTTGAGTCTTAACCACTGGACAGCCAGGGAATTCCCTCCCATTCTAGTTTTTGCTTGTTTATATTTTAGTAAGAACAATTAATTTTATTCCCAATAAAACCAAGGCACTTTAATAAATTTTTAATTTACAGTTATTTCATTAGTAAATTTTATATTCAACAATACTATCTCTAATTTCTACTACTCAGTGGAATTGTTTTGATGGTTTACTTTCAATACCCTAAAAATGATACTAGATTTTTTTTATATCTTAATGTAAATGATCCATTTAATAATAGAATGCTTTCTAGGAAAATAAAAATTCCCTTCTATTCTACCACAACAGCCAGATTCTTTGATAGGTCATTTATCCAGTCTTAGCCCACAACCTCACTCTGGTTCTTTGTTGTTGCTGTATCAATTTACATTCCCACCATTTTGTTTTGGCTGTACCACATTTACATTTTGTTTTGGCTGTGCCACACAGCATGTGGGATCTTAGTTCCTGAACCAGGGACCAAACCCGTGCCCCTGGCAGTGGAAGCGTGGAGCCCTAACCACTGGACCGCCAGGGAAGTCCCCTGTCTCTTTTTAAACACCTCCACTCAGGGTGAGTCACTCTCTACTCAAACAATCCATTGCATTTCGAGACAGTCATCTACCAGAGAGGCAGCCCCCAATCACCACCACCATCTATCTCCTCCAGCACCCTCGTTCCCAGTTAATGATGGTCACGGTGACGGGAAGCAAGAGGGTAAACAAGTTGGACGAGATGCCCAACTTTCTTGCTCTGGTGCTGAGCTTGTCACACTGGGCACTCCTACCCCTACAGACACTTGAACAAGGTGCTGGATGGACTGAAAGGCACAGGAAAAAGAAAAAAGTCATCTAATAGAACTATTTTACTTGGAGACTTGGGAGACTATTTTATACAAAAATGAACATGGAGGGGCTTCCCTGGTGGCTCAGTGGTTAAGAATCCACCTACCAATGCAGGGGACACGGGTTCGAGCCCTGGTCCAGGAAGATCCCACATGCCGCAGAGCAACTTAGCCTGTGTACCACAACTACAGAGCCTGCGCTCTAGAGCCCGTGTGCCACAACTACTGAAGCCCGCGTGCCTAGAGCCCGTGCTCCGCAACAAGAGAAGCCACTGCAATGAGAAGCCCGCACACTGCAACAAAGAGTAGCCCCACTCGACACAACTAAAGAAAGCCCATGTGCAGCAATGAAGACCCAACGCAGCCAAAAATAAATAAATAAATTTATTTTTAAAAAAATGAACATGGATATACTATGAAGTAGTGATTCATGTGACGTACGAACATTAAATTGGAGATGCCAAAGAAATCACCATAGGCAGATTAGGGCGGTAACTCTCAGACTTCCCCGAGTCTCTATCCATCCCCTCTAACATTTATTTATTCCACTCTGTCTTTAGAGCTTTCACAGATATAAAACTTTGAAAACCCATTCTGAAATATGCCCACTGTTTCCATGATTTGCAGTTCACCTTGGCTCTAGCCATACCCTGATTCTTTCCATCTATACGCATTTTAAATGCATTACTCAATGAACTAAAATTTTAAATAAGTTTTAGCACCTCTGAGGACAGCTGAAATGGACTGAAAAGAAGCATTTTCGTTATGAAGCATTAAACCATAATTGTTCCCGAATGTCTTAGTTTGTAGGTTTCAAATGATTACAGAAATGAAGTACTGGACAAGAACTCTTTTCTTCTCCTAAGAGCTGCCAGAAGTCGCTGAATTGGATCTAAGGAGAAGCATAGATGTGAATTAAGCAGAAATTTTTAAAGGAATAAGAGAACGTGGTATAGAGGGGTGGGAAAATAGAAAACCTGAAGGGGGAAGAAGACACTGAAAGAGCAATCATTGTGCTATCCAAACTGTAAAGCCTTAAAGAGAGTGCAGTAAAAATATACAGAGAGAGCAAATGACATAAATTGGGAAAAAAATGAAGATAGAATATGGAATAGAGAAAGGGAGAATAAAAATAATCACTGTACCACATTAAGAAAAGAAATGGGAAATGTTAAAGAATTTTGCAGGCTTAAAAAATACAGGACAGTGTCTCTGTAGGTTTGCATTTTATGAAGCAGTTTATAAGTCCTGTGAGATTCTTTAAAAGGGACTATGAAATAGCCATATTTTCTGAAAGAAAACATCAGCAAAACCTCCCAAAGTACATTAGAACAGTTAAAATTTTGTACAATGTTTATGCAAAATAAATATTTTCCTGAAAAAACAATCTATCATTGAAGATTTTTTTTCCCTACCAAAGAGCTTTGTATCCGTGGTTCATCTCTGTACAAAAAGTTCTCCCAAATTACCAAATAAAACTTGATTCTACCTGATGACAGGAGAGAGAATCAGTTGAGAACAATATTCAAATTAAAACCAACTTGGTCAGTTTTTAAAAAGAAGCATAAAGCATTCAACTCATCTTCAAAATTGTGAATAGACACTATAAAACTCTACTCAAATTCTGAATGCATAGTTCTATTTATATATAGGTTCCACGCTAAGTCAATTTCAGAAGGGAATGATCAGTGAGAAAAAAAAAACTAGAAATAGAATAGGTGAAGAGAGAAGTAAAAAGAGATAAGAAGCGAATATGGGAAGGGAAAGAAAAGAGGCAAGAAATAAATGGAGCTTCTCTGGGAAGAGCAAATATAAAGGGAAAAAGATACAAAAGACAGAAAAAGTGGCATATTCAGAGACTCAAAACAGATTTTTTTTAAACAAAAGGAGAAAGAAAAAGGGAATGACAAGCTTGTTTTATTGTGTGTGTGTGTGTGTGTGTGTGTGTGTGTGTGTGTGTGTGTGTGAAAAGAGACTCAATACAGTCCGAACTGAGAAACTGGGTGCTCTTCTCATATCCTGCTCACTTGGTCTCTATGTTTGGGAATAAATGTAATCATTACCTTTGGAAATACTTATTAATTTTTTAAACAACTGTTCAAAGCTCTTCATCTCTATTCAAAGGCTTAATTCAGAATTAGGAGAGTCACAGTATACTATACAGGGATTTTGGTATCAGAGAAGAATTATTCTTTAGACCACAGTAGCTAAGATCATAACAATGCTGACTCACTGGTTAGTTTTTAACCTATTTTAAAAATCAGCTTGTAACATAAGAGAGATTCTTTGCAACCACGGAGTAGGCAAAGATTTCTTAGATGAAACACAGAAAGCATGAATCATAAAACAAAATAATTGATAAATGGGACTTCACTGAAATTAAAATTTTCTGCTATCTGAAAAACACTGCTAGGGAAGTAAAAATGCAAAGTACAGACTAGGAGAAAATATTCACAATATATATCTGACATATATATCGATAACTTTTGCAACTCAGTAAGACAACCACCCAGATGAAACTTGCCAAAATGTTTAAACTAACACTTCACCAAAAGACTATATTACTAATTGCCTATAAGCACATGAAGACTTGTCAGCATCATTAGTTATCAGAGAAATGTACATTTAAACCACAGTGAGACATCATTACATACCCAGTAGAATGGGGAAAAGTAAAAGGACTGACAATGCCAAGTGTTGATGAGATATAGTGTGATAATATAGGGAGCAACTAGAACTCTGGTGGGAATGTAAAATGTCAACAACCACCCTGGAGAACAGCTTGACAGTTTCTTATAACATTAACTTCATACTTACCCTAGGACCCATGCATTCTACTCCTAGGTGGTTACCCAAGAGAAATGAAAACTGTATCCATACACAGACTTATGCAGAACATTGACAACAGCTTTATGCATTACAGCCAGAAACTAAAACAACCTCAAAGTTGATCAACATTGTATGGCTACACAAATTGTGGCAGAGGCCACAACACTGATAAATTTCAACAATGTACGGAGCAAAAGAAACCAGACGCAACAGAGTACATACTGTACGATTCCATTTACATGAAATTCCAGAAAAAGCTGAAGAAGCTATGGTGACAGAAAGCAGATCAGTGATTGTCTGGGGCTTGGGGACACAGGGAGGTGGATCCGGACTGACTGAAAAGGGACACAAAGGAACTTTTGGGGATGATGGAAATGTTCTATATCTTTACTGTTCGTGGTGGTTACATGGGTATCTTCTTTACTGTTAGTGGTGGTTACGTGGGTATCTACATGTGTCAAAACTCATTGAACTATATATACTAATAATGGGTGCATTTTACTTCACGTAAATTACACTACTATAAGTTGATCTAAAACTGAGTTTGTAATAATTTAATGTTTCTAGTAAACAGAAATATGGGTGAGAATATCCTAAAAATGGAATATTTCAAGAGCCAGATTTAACTATAAAGTACGTTAACTCAATTTTTCCTCATTCTTTAATGTTTTAAATCTAAAATAATTTCACGTTTTCTATTCAACCCTTTTGAATCATTGTGTTTAGCCACTATGAATGACTGAAGAATGAATAAGTAGATATAAAATGTTAGAATTTATTTGAAGAATAAGCATTACTCTTTTCTTCATTCATTCACCAAATATTTATTGATCAGTACTAAGAAGAGTATTAGACACTAAAGATTCACAGGCATAAGACCCAGTAGCTTAGAGTCCAGTAGAAAAAAAGAGATAAGAAAAAGAGGCAGGGGAGAGGAAGAGGGAGAGAATAACAATAAGACGCAGCTGAGGTCTGCAAACACTTATCTAGAGACGTGTCAGGTGCTATGGTCATGTGAAGTCAGGAACAGGTATGTTAAAATATCTAAAGTAGGCCCAAGAAGGGGTCACTCATGCTAAGCCCCAGTCAACAAACCAAAACTTAGCTAGTTTCTATGCTGGGATCTCCCATAAAAGGCAGGCCTAGGTCCACCAATCAGCACTTCCTGCTCAACACAAGTATCCAGACCAGCTCCAAGACATCCCTTTGCTCCATGAAGGGGTAACCCTGCACTGATCAGTCAGCAAATGCCCAGTATAACTTCCTTGCTCCTGATCGCTTTGGTCTATAAAAATCTCTCACCTAGAGCAGCTCTTCAGAGCTCCTTTCTCTTAGCACTTCTGAATCTGGATGCTGCCCGACTCATGATCTTTTCAAAATATATGATTGTTGGGTTTTTTCCTTTACCAGTTGAGAATGCACGTAACCAATGGGATCCAAGTGGTAAAGAAATTAAGGGAAAGAAATTAAGTAAGCCACGGGGAACTCTGTAAGGAGGAGGAAAATAAGAGGTGGCTCTGGATTAGAAGTTGTGGGGTTGAAAGGCTAGCTCCACAAGAGCAAAGTAAGTAAGCTGCCAGGACTGAACGCAGGATTTCTGGGTTTAAGGTGGAGTCTTGGA
The DNA here is from genome assembly GCF_003031525.2 of Neophocaena asiaeorientalis asiaeorientalis. NCBI lineage: Eukaryota > Metazoa > Chordata > Mammalia > Artiodactyla > Phocoenidae > Neophocaena > Neophocaena asiaeorientalis. Next base: position 254,302 of record NW_020175053.1, read on the forward strand.
GGACAGCAAGGTCTTAAGAGCACCCGTCAGTGACTGCAGAACAATCCCGGGGAGGGAGTGAAAGAACCCTGAGACTGAAGTGAGGGTCTGTGGAGGTCATCCTGGGAGGTGGGTGGGCAAGGAGGAGAAGATAATGAACCACACAGCTTGGCTTCTGTCAGTGGCAGTGGGCAGGGGAGTGGATGCTTAGTACAGAGAAGCTGCCAGATAAATCTAAGGAAAAAATAGTTAAAAGGTCCTTGAATAAACTAATAATGCTTAAGTAGCATGATAACATTTGGAAATTGACATTGATAATTTTCATAGCAATTGATTTTTACACCGCTTTACATAACAACAGTAGACATTAGGCTGGATCTTACAGCTTTAGAGAGAGAAGGACCTGAGTTCAGAAAATAAGCCATCAAATTCCTGGCATTTGAATTTTAAAATAAGCGCTTGAAATGCAAAGCAGAGGCTAAAGTCTTGAAAGCTGAGGCTTTCAATCAATTGGCAGAGCAGAGCGGAAAGCTCTTCTGAGCACCAGCCTCAAGGTTAAATTTGTAACATAAAAAGAGCTGGCGCGAAAAGGGGGAAAAGCATAGCCAGTTCTACATTTGTTTTATTCTGTTTGAAAACTCATTAAAACCCCAAAGGAAATATCTTGCATTTGTTTTATTTTGTTTGAAAACTCCTTCTGGGCTTGGAGGCAAGTGGTTTTTTTTGTTTTTTTGGTTTTTTTTCACAAGGACAGATAAGAAACTAGATTTAGCAGGGCCTCCAAAAAAGGGACTGTGTCTCAGGCTGCCTCCCAAGCCTGGTCAGACCATGGAGAGGTGGGGCCTCAAAGGGGAAATGACTGAGAACCCAGATGAATTTGGAGAAATCACAAGACCTTCATCTGACTTTTACGGGTATGTAGCTCAGAAAGACCTCTATCCTCTTGAAAATTTCCAGGCTGAGGCTAGAGGGATAAAATACCAACAGCGAAGTGAGCTGTCCGGGCAGATGAGCTTGAGGGCCACCTCCTATGCCCTTCCCAGCGCTAGAGAACGCTCACATATGTAGAAGGGCTTAGACATATAGGGACAGGCCTCAGAACCCACCTCAGGATGAGTCTGGAGGTCAGAACAAGGAAGGCTCCAGAGGGACCAGAGGCCACGGGGACACGTGGGCACCTACGATGATGGATCAGGGATCAAGTCCCACAAGCAGAGGACTGACAAAGCTGCGTCTCAGCAACTGCCAAGGCACGGCTGGTGCCTGCAAACTGGATACCCCACCCCCGGCCCTTGAGTCTAGACACAGCCTCGGGAAAGGTCCAAAGTGGAAATCCTATATTAGCTATTTAAAATCCAGAACTTTACGCAGAGGTTTCTGAAATGACTGAGTAATCAATCATTTTGACCAAGTCTGCCTAGAAGTAACTGGATTAAGTTTTCTGCCATCAGACAAAGTGATAAAAAGATTGGCTCTTAGTTATAAAAAATCTTTTGTTCCCCACCGGAGGGTGTGGGCTGTGACTCTCTACCAGCCTCACTAAATGTTTGAGTGCTTGTTTAGGACACACACAGCGGTTCTGGCTGCCTGAGATGCTCTTCCTTTCATCCCACACAGCTGTCTCTTTCTCATCCAAGTCTGAGTTTAAATATTACTCAGAGAGATTTTTCCTGTCTAATCTTAGTATGTCTAACCGCCAACTACTACACACACACACACACGCACAAATGTACACACCATTTGTTCTATATCAGGATTCATTTCCCTTATCTCCCTTTCCTCAATTTAGCATTTCATAGTTATTTCATTACCTGGTTAGTGCTACACTGGTATCACCATAAGGGAAGAGCCTGTGCCTGTTTAATTATCACAATGGTCACAGTGCCTAGCATGGTTTTAGCGCTACAGCAGCCATTTGAGAAACACATGTTGAATGACTATACCAAGCTCTATGCTAAATTCTTTGCCTGAATTTGTCTCATTTAATCCTGAGATAGATGCTGTTATTGCTTTCATTCTAAAGGCACAGCAAATGAGGCACAGAGAGGTTAAGTGGTTTTGCAAAGGTCACACAGCCAGTAAATGGTAGAGCTAGAATTTAAACTCAAGTAAGAAGGATAAAAAAAGCTAAATGTGACTGACTGCACAGCATAGCGTTTTCTCTTTTCACAAACACAGAAGGTAATGGCCTGGGCCTCGCCATCCCTGTGGCACTAGGAGGACAATGACCAGTGGACCCTCCCAAAGGCTAGTACACTGGAATGTGGGCCAAAATCAGTTTCTACTTCTTGGATGGGGGGATTTTTCAGTCCAAGGATGTAGTTTGTTGATGACAGTGTAGAGGTTCCTGATGGCACCTGGGGTCTACGTGGGGACAGACTACACAGATGAGGATGAGACAGAGCTCTACAGGATTCAGGGATATTTTGGTACAGCTTAAAAAACAAACCATTGGATACTTTTTTTTGTTTTTAATTGCCGAACTGCAGCAGCCCTCCATACCCCAATCCCAAAGCTCAGACCTTTCTTGAATGAGGTGGCAGGTGGGCTGAGGCCTTAGACTCACAGTCCATTCAAAACTTTAGGCATCCCCTCCCTCCCATACGAGTACTCTCCTGTGCTCTCACTCTCTCAACCGAAGGCAGCATCTTCCATCTACTCTAGAAGTCGGTGAGTGATCCTTAACTTGCCTGACTTTACTTTCTAAATATTTCTTAGATTTACCAGGCACCTTCCATTCCTATCACCCCTGCCCTAATCAAACCCTCATTCTCTCTCACGTGGACTATTGCCGTAGCATCGTAACTGGTCTCCTGTTTTCACATCCATCTGCTTATTTACATTCACTGGCTTTCTAGGCTTCTCTTTCACAACCACTCACCTCCATTTTCACAACAGGAAAGCAGTCAGTGTGTCCATAAAAGGGTGTGGCTGTGTCAATAAAACTTTATAAAAACAGGTAGTAGGACAGATTAACCCCTGATTTACCACACACTTACCAGAATTATCTATAGAGAATGCAACACCAACCACATACTATGTAACTCCTCTCCAAAGGGAAAAATAAAACTTTTGATAACACATGCTGTCTGTAAAAGATCCATAATTCTGAAGGTGGCCTGCAGGTGCCATCTGGCCTCGGCCTGCTGTCTGCCTTTTTATCTCACTACTCCCTGCCATGCTGTCCCACTCCTGCTACATAGAACTGTGTATGGTTCCCCGCACACAGCTCTTGTTCCTAGTCTGACATCTTTATCCATGTGCTTCCTCCTGCCCAGAATGACCTACTCACCTTTCCTCTTCACTTGGCTAATTCCTACTTATTCCTACAGAGAAGACGCAGGCCTCCTGGAAGCATTCCGCTGTCCACACAAGATGTGCTGCTGTCCCCTGCTTCCCAAGAATCCCTGTTCATCTCTATCATTGTTAGTACAGCCCTGGGTTATCATTATCTGCTTGTCTCCCCCATGAACTATGAGGTCCTCAACAGAAGTTTTCCTGTGTCTTATCCGCCTTTCAATCCAATGCCCAGCGTTTTCTTAGCACATAGTAGAAACCATACACACTTTAAGATATTTATTAAATGCATGCATATTTGAATGAATGCAATGAACTAGTTTGATTTTAAAAAGAGACTGTATAAACGGAACAGGGCTTGAACACTATCATTGTGCCACACACATCTTTTGTTTTATATATATATGTACACACACACATATATATAATACCTCAGGTCTGAATCCCATCTCCATGACAAGATTATCAGTTCCAGAAAGTCTGTATGGGCTTCTTTCATGCCCCTCAGAGGCTGTGGTTCTGGGCCCACTCTGGGCATCATGGAAACACTTTTTCACTTTTAAATTAATATAATTTATTCCAAAGATCAGGTTTTAATATGAGCATTTACATGCCAAAACAAACAGGAAATTACTGTTACTTTCTAAAATACTTTTTCGAAATAAATTTATATCTCATCCACTTTCTGTGTGAGATTTAGTGCTTAAGAAAAGCAACATCTTTTGTTTATCCTGTCTTTAGGATTAACATCCTTATTTCTATTTTTGGATGAACATTTGTTGATCATTTTATCATATGACAAGAATATATATTGAAAATACAATTTGAGATCATATGACGAAGTAGAAAAAAGCCACGTAGAATAGAAAAAAGGAAAGTTAGGAGTCAGACAGATGTGCTTTTGCAAATCTAGTCATGAGAATCTAAGCATATTTTCTAAATGCTAAAACAGAAAAATTAATAGCCAGCACATAGGGTTTGGAAGGAAGCTGAGTGATGTAACAAATGACAAAATACAACCTTGCCCAATGAACAGCAACTAGAGGCGGCAACTAGAGAAGCAGCAGGAGCCATAACAGAGGCAGCAGTTTTTGTTATTAAATATCAACTTTTATGACCTGGCTTAAGTCCAAAAATCTACGTAGTATTTTCCTCTGCACAAAGCTACTTCTTAGAGAAATGAGTTGAAAATAAATGAGTGTGAAATCCCTTTAAAATGGTATGGGAAAATAATGTTTAAGATTATTCATTAAGCTGTACACCTGAAACATTGTAAATCAACTATATGTCAATTTAGAAATTTTTTTAAAGATTATTCGCTAAATATTCATCTGATACAACTTTGCTTAACACGTATGAAATGCAAAGCAGAAGGTTAATCACTGTGGAAGGTATAAAAGTAACATAGGATCCCTGCCCTCAAGAAGCTTCTGTTCCTAGGGACATCCCTGGTGGTCCAGTGGTTAACACTCCGTGCTTCAGATGCAGGGGGCACAGGTTCAAACCCTGGTCGGGCACTAAGATCTCACGTGCCACTCGGCGCAGCCAAAAAAGAAAAAAAAAAGAATAGGAAGTTTCCGTTCTAATAAAGGAGAGACACACATATAAACCATGATATTGCAAGCCAGAATAGGATTAAATGCCAAGTAACAGTGTAAAGAAAGACCAAAGAATTCAAACAATGGACAGATTACTTCCAACTTTACAGAAATGAGTTTTATTTTTTTTCTTGAAATGAGTTTTATATAAGTTAAAATTAGAGAATCACAGGCAAAAAAAATGTGTAAAGGTAAACCTTAATGGACAAATACCCAGACATAAGAGCCTCTGTCCATGGAAAAGCACTCATTTCACGCCGGTCCTGAGATTTGAGATTTTAAATGAACAGCCACTCCAACACTTAGGGAAAATCGACACACTGCCAATAATTTCACATACATGTACTTTTGAACAACATAACGTTATTGCCCACCGAATCTGTATGTTCCCTGCACACATGCATATACATACAATGTGTGTATTATATTATGAAAACTACCCTGGGATTTGCCTGGTGGTGCAGTGGTTAAGAATCCGCCTGCCAATGCAGGAGACACGGGTTCAAGTCCTGGTCCGGGAAGATCCCACATGCCGTGGAGCAACTAAGCCCGCACGCCACAACTACTGAGCCTGCACTCTAGAGCCCGTAAGCCACAACTACTGAAGCCCGCGTGCCTAGAGCCCACGCTCCACAACAAGAGAAGCCACTGCAATGAGAAGCCCGCGCACAACAAAGAGTAGCCCCCACTTGCCACAACAAGAGAAAGCCCGTGCACAGCAACGAAGACACAATGCAGAGAGACTGGTTCAAGATGGTGGAGTAGAAGGACGTGCTCTCATTCCCTCTTGCAACAACACCAGAATCACAACTGCTGAACAATCATCGAGAGGAAGACACTGGAACTCACCAAAAGAGATGCCCCACATCCAAAGACAAAGGAGAAGCCACAATGAGACGGTAGGAGGGGCGCAATCACAATAAAATCAAATCCCAAACTGCTGGGTGGGTGACGCACAGACTGGAGAACACTTATACCCCAGGCGGCCACCCACTGGAGGGAAGGTTCTGAGCCCCACGTCAGGCTTCCCAACCTGGGGGTCCAGCAATGGGAGGAAGAATTCCTAGAGAATCAGACTTTGAAGGCTAGTGGCATTTGATTGCAGGACTTCAACAGGAGTGGAGGAAACAGAGACTCCACTCTTGGAGGGCACACACAAAGTAGTGTGTGCATTGGGACCCAGGGGAAGGAGCAGTGACCCCACAGGAGACTGAACCAGACCTACCTGCTAGCATTGGAGGGTCTCCTGCAGAGGCAGGGGGTGGCTGTGTCTCACATGAGGACAAGGACACTGGCGGCAGGAGTTCTGGGAAGTACTCCTTGGTGTGAGCCCTCCCAGAGTCTGCCATTAGCCCCACCAAAGAGCCCGGGTAGGATCCAATGTTGGGTTGCCTCAGGCCAACCAACCAACAGGGAGGGAACCCAGCCCCACACATCAGCAGACAAGTGGATTAAAGTTTTACTGAGCTCTGCCCATCAGAGCAACAGCCAGCTCTACCCACCACCAGACCCTCCCATCAGGAAACTTGCACAAGCCACTTAGATAGCCTCATCCAGAGGGCAGACAGCAGAAGCAAGAACTACAATCCTGTAGCCTGTGGAACAAAAAACACATTCACAGAAAGATAGACAAGTTGAAAAGGGAGAGGGCTATGTACCAGATGAAGGAACAAGATAAAACCCCAGAAAAACAACTAAATGAAGTGGAGACAAGCAACCTTCCAGAAAAAGAATTCAGAATAATGATAGTGAAGATGATCCAGGACCTCAGAAAAAGAATGGAGGCAAAGATCGAGAAGATGCAAGAAATGTTTAACAAAGATCTAGAAGAATTAAAGAACAAACAAACAGATAAACAACACAATAACTGAAATGAAAACTACACTAGAAGGAATCAATAGCAGAATAACTGAGGCAGAAGAACGGATAAGTGACCTGGAAGACACAATGGTGGAATTCACTGCTGCGGAACAGAACAAAGAAAAAAGAATGAAAAGAAATGAAGACAGCCTAAGAGACCTCTGGGACAACATTAAACACAACAACATTCGCATTATAGGGGTCCCAGAAGGAGAAGAGAGA
>NW_020175053.1:261511-291703 GCF_003031525.2 Neophocaena asiaeorientalis asiaeorientalis
GGGATGCAAGGATTCTTCAGTATACGCAAATCAATCAATGTGATACACCATATTAACAAATTGAAGAAGAAAAACCATATGATCATCTCAATAGATGTAGAAAAAGCTTGTGTCAAAATTCAACACCCATTTATGATTAAAATGCTCCAGAAAGTGGGCATAGAGGGAGCCTACCTCAACATAATAAAGGCCATATACAACAAACCCACAGCAAACATCATTCTCAATGGTGAAAAACTGAAAGTATTTCCTCTAAGATCAGGAACAAGACAAGGATGTCCACTCTCGCCACTATCATTCAACATAGTTTTGGAAGTCGTAGCCATGGCAGTCAGAGAAGAAACAGAAATAAAAGGAATACAAATTGGAAAAGAAGAAGGAAAACTGTCACTGTTTGCAGATGATATGATACCATACATAGAGAATCCTAAAGATGCCACCAGAAAACTACTAGAGATAATCAATGAATTTGGTAAAGTTGCAGGATACAAAATCAATGCATGGAAATCTCTTGCATTCCTATATACTAATGATGAAAAATCTGAAAGAGAAGTTAAGGAAACACTCCCATTTACCATTGCAACAAAAAGAATAAAATATCTAGGAATAAACCTACCTAGGGAGACAAAAGACCTGTATGCAGAAAACTATAAGACACTGTTGAAAGCAATTAAACGTGATACCAACAGATGGAGATATATACCATGCTCTTGGATTGGAGGAATTAATTTTGTGAAAATGACTATACTACCCAAAGCAATCTACAGATTCAATGCAATCCCTCTCAAACTACCAACAGCATTTTTCACAGAACTAGAACAAGAAATCTTAAAATTTGTATGGAGACACAAAAGACTCTGAATAGCCAATGCAATCTTGAGGGGAAAAAATGGAGCTGGAGGAATCAGACTCCCTGACTTCAGACTACACTACAAAGCTACAGTAATCAAGACAATATGGTACTGGCACAAAAACAGAAATACAGATCAACAGAACAGGATAGAAAGCCCAGAGATAAACCCACGCACCTATGGTCAACTAATCTATGACCAAGGAGGCAAGGATATACAATGGAGAAAAAGACAGTCTCTTCAATAAGTGGTGCTGGGAAAACTGGACAGCTACACGTAAAAGAATGAAATTAGGGGCTTCCCTGGTGGCACAGTGGTTGAGTCCACCTGCCAATGCAGGGGACACGGGTTCGTGTCCCGGTCCGGGAAGATCCCACATGCCGCAGAGCGGCTGGACCCATGAGCCATGGCCGCTGAGCCTGTGCATCCAGAGCCTGTGCTCTGCAACAGGAGAGGCCATAGCAGTGAGAGGCCCGCGTACCACAAAAAAATAAAAATAAAAATAATGAAATTAGAACACTACCTAACACCATACACAAAAATAAACTCAAAATGGATTAGAGACCTAAATGCAGGACACTATAAAACTCTTAGAGGAAAACATAGGAAGAACACTCTTTAACATAAATCACAGCAAGATCTTTTTTGATCCACCTCCTAGAGTAATGGAAATAAAAACAAAAATAAAGAAATGGGACCTAATGAAACGTCAAAGCTTTTGCAAAGCTACAGACAAGACGAAATGACAACCCTCAGAATTGGAAAATATATTTGCAAACAAATCAACGGACAAAGGATTAATCTCCAAAATATACAAACAGCTCATGCAGCTCAATATTAAGAAAACAAATAACCCAATCAAAAAATGGGCAGAAGACCTAAATAGACGTTTCTCCAAAGAGGACATACAAGTGGCCAAGAAGCACATGAAAAGATGCTCAACATCACTAATTTCTAGAGAAATGCAAATCAAAACTACAATGAGGTATCACCTCACACCAGTCAGAATGGACATCATCAGAAAATCTACAAAGAACAAATGCTGGAAAGGGTGTGGAGAAAAGGGAACCCTCTTGCACTGTTGGTGGGAATGTAAATTGATACAGCCACTATGGAGAACAGTATGGAGGTTCCTTAAAAAACTAAAAATAGAATTACCATATGGCCCAGCAATCTCACTACTGGGCATATACCCAGAGAAAACCATAATTCAAAAAGCTGCACGCACCCCAATGTTCATTGCTGCTCTATTTACAATAGCCAGGTCATGGAAGCAACCTAAATGCCCACTGACAGACGAATGAATAAAGAAGATGTGGTACGTATATACAAGAGAATATTACTCAGCCATAAAAAGGAATGAAATTGGGTCATTTGTAGAGACGTGGATGAATCTAGAGACTGTCATACAGAGTGAATGAAGTAAGTCAGAAAGAGAAGAACAAATATCACATATTAACACACATATGTGGAACCTAGAAAAATGGTACAGAGGAACAAGTTTGCAGGGCAGAAATAGAGACACAGATGTAGAGAACAAACGTATGGACACCAAGTGGGGGGTGAGGGTCGTGGTGTGCTGAATCGGGCGATTGGGATTGACATGTGTACACTGATGTGTATAAAATTAATGACTAATAAGAACCTGCTGTATAAAAAAATAAAATAAAATTCAACAAAAGAAAAAAAAGACTTAGGATATGTAACGTCCAAATACAATGCAGGGTCCTTGACTGGATCCTGGGACAACTGAGGAAATGTGAATATGATCTGGATATTAGATAATACAAGGTATTGTTGTCAATTTTGTTAAGTGTGATAAAGTTATTGTGCTTATGTAAACAGAAAAAGACATTTTTAGAGATGCACACTGAAATATTTAGGGGGGAAATGTCTGCAATTAAAATATTCTTAGAAAAAAACAGATGAAGCAATTAGAGTCGAATGTTAATAAATGTTAACTATTAATACAAAAAATACAAAAAACAAAAAAAACCCAATGCAGCCAAAAATAAAAAATAAATAAATTTATTAGAAAAAAGAAACAAAAAACTGCCCTGCCATGCAATTGCTTGTGCTTACATTTACACTTTCCACCTTCATAAACCTTGGAAAGGATACTGTCCATTCCCATAAATCCTGCTCTTTCACTCCCTCTCTCCCTCATCCTTACTTCTCCCCTGACAAGGAGCAACTTACTTGAGTGGTAAGTGGAGGAGAGAACCTGATACTTGATGACTCCACTCCTTCCTCTCTCTGCCTTTATTTAGGGAGCTGGCTGCCCACACAAAGCCTGTGTCCTCCTCTGTTCCCTGTGCGATCACATCCTCAAGGACGATGTGGCCCAGTCTGCAATTTCTGTGCTCCTGTGACTCTGGTGGGTGCGTGAACCTCATTTTGGAATTCAGTATCACAAAGCCCATTTGTCTAAGCTACTCTAAGCCACATTCTCCAGTATCAGATGATAAAGCTGATTTATTACTGGTGAAGTAATAAAAACTGTGTTTTAATCTACACCTGCCTGACTCCTTTGCCTCACCTGCTAAAAATGGGTTCACAGCTCCACCCGGCAAGAAGGGTCAAGTTCATCATGCCCCCTCGAAAGCCAGTATCTTGGAGCACAAATTCAGGCTCAGATATTCTGTAAGAACTCTTCCAATTCCAAAACGAAGTCCAGGACTTACACTCCTGCCTGTCTGCTGGAGGCAGACAATATGGAGACAGAACATCATAGACTCACAGATTCTAGAAGTGGAAGGAAAATAAGATTGTCTGTTGACAGCTTTTCCGTGAGCAACCTGAAACCCAGAGAAGGAAGCTAACATGGTTCTGGCAGGACCAGCACTGGGGCTCAGGCGTCCTGACTCCCACCCAGTCTGGTGAGAACTTTATCTGAGGAAAACCTCAGTTTTACTCAGCCTCACTCATTCCTGAAGGAGAAACAGAACAGACTGTCTTCCAGAGCGTGTTTCTCCAAATGATCCCTACCTTTTCCCACGCATATATGTTGACTCATGACATCACAGAAAAAGAACTGGGTATTTGGCCGTTGACGGCAACATCACTCTTAAATACTTTTCTCTCAGTGACCTTTGCTCCATCAGAGAAAAAGCCTATTATTTCCTGTAATCACCTAGGTAACTGAAGACATGTCGGCCGATGATTCATGATCACCAACCTCAAAAGAGCCCTTAACACTGTTTCCTCTGTCGGTGACTCTGTCACTCTTGTAACTGCTCTAAGCCCCAGACAGGCATCTCCCGCACTCACAGGTGGTCCTTCCTCCTTCTCGGGCACTTTGAAGACCCCAGACAGCAATGCCCTCTCCTCCCACATCCATCTGGCCAAACCCAGCTGTATGTGTGCCCAGCCCCTCCTTCTTCCCTCCAGTTACAGCAGACAGGTACCCCTCAACCCACCTCCGGTCACTCTTCCCATCATGCTCAGATCCCACGCCCCTCCCACCTTCCCAGGTAAAATGCCACCATCAGTTCTCTCTCCCCTCTCCTGTTTGCTCTGCTGGTGCCTCTCATCTGGATCCTGCCCATCGACATTTCAGCTCGAACCTCTTCCAAACAGAAAGAGAAAACACGCTCTCTCAGTGCCACACCCGCTTCCACTGTGACCACATTCAGGGCCAGGTCAGATCACTCAGAGGACTAAGTACTGAGGTACTCTTTCCTACATGTAAAGCAAACAGTAAAACAACGCCCAGAAAGCCCGATAGAACTGTGAGTTTTTGGTAACGACTCCTTTAGTTCATTGTTTCCAACCGTCAAGTACTAAATTCTTTCCACATTTGTTGTTTTGCTGCTCCTACTCTGCTATGAGCTTTGTCTTAAGCACATACTCAATCTGCTCAATGGGTAATCCAGAATGTGCCTGTTCTCTCTTATATTCACAACCAAAGGAATGGGATTTTCTATAACTTGCCGTCTTCCTCATTTCTCCTCCCACCATTGCATGTCTGGTTTCTGCCCTAACCACTCCACCAAAAGGCCTATTACTGAGCATCTAAGGCCTATCACTGACTTCTAAGCATCTAATGGGTATCTCTCAGTCCTCATCTTATTCCACCTCTCAGGAGACTCTATTGTAAGGACTCTATTGACGTCTCGCTTTCCTTTTTGAACTACTCTCTTTTCTTAGCTTTTGTGCGTCTGGTTTTTCTCCTCCTTGTCTGACTGCTCCCTCTCAGTCTCCTCGTCAGACTCCTCCCTCCTCTATGAGCCTTTAAAAGTTAGAGAACCTAAGGGCTCTTTCTAGATCCTCTTCTCGCTTTACTTTATAGGCTTTCTCCAGGCAATGCCATCCAGTCCTACGGTTTCAGCTACCATGAATTTTTAGGAGAACTCTGCAATTTATCATTCAAACCAGAGCATTTTTTCAGAGTAAAAGAGGGGTACTATTAGCAATTATGCCCAGACTGTTCAGGGCCAACTTGAATACATGGTCACCCTATATCGTTATGCCAACGAGCCCCAAACGTGCTTCCCCAGTGAAAACCTCTCCTCTGAGCTCCAGACTCAAAGACCGAGTTGCCCACTCACTATATGCACTTGGATTCATTAATCCACGCTTTTAACAAATACTGAGAATCTACTATAGGTCGAGCACTGTTCCAGGAACTGATGACACAACAGTGAACAAAGCAGACAGAGCTCCTGTCCTCATCACGCTTCAATTCTCTTTGGGGAGAGAGGAACAAAAGTACAAACATATAAAAGCAGATATTTTTCACCATGATGAATGCTATGGAGAAAAATCAAGTGGGAGAAGGGGATAGGGAGTGTTGGGAAGAAGACGGAACACACGCTATCTAGTGTGATCAGATAAGGCCTCGCTGAGAAGGTGATGTTTGAGAAAAAGCCTGAAAAGGGTAAAGAAGCAATGGAAGTGCACATCTGAGCAGAGGGAACAAAAGGTACAAAATCCTGTAACTGGCAATGTGCACGGCACCCTCGAGAAACAGTGATAACACCACGTGGGTCAGGCTGAGAGAACAAGGGGAAAAGCAGGGAGATAGATCAGAATGTTAACAGGAAGCCTACACTGCATAGGGCCTGGGAGGCGACTGTAAGGATTTTGGCTCTTACTCTGAAGAAATGCGAAGCCACTGGAGGGTTCTGAGCAGAGGAATGCCACGATCTGACTTGTGTTTTTAAAATGCTGCTCTGGGCGTGGGGCTGGGAGTAGAAGTAGGGGGCCCAGTTAGGAGGCCGGCACGGTAATCCAACGGGACAGTTTTGGCAGCTCTGACCAAGTATTAGCTGTGAAACTAGTAAAAGGTGATCAGATTCCATACACATTTTGAAGATGGAGCCAAGAGAATCTGCTGACGGTTGGATATCGTGTTTGAGAAGAAAAACGGAAGTCAAGGATAACCCCCGGGGTTTTGGCCAGGGTGACTATAAAGATGACATTCCCGTTTTCTCAGATGGAGAAAACTTCAGAAGGAGCAGGTCCAGAAACGAGGAGCAGAAACTCCCTTGGGAACATGTTAAATCTGAGACATGCATTAGACATCCAAGAGGAGCTGTTAAGTAACCAGCTGGATATACAAGTCTGGAGCTCAGGGAGAGGTCTAGGCTGGAGATAAAAACTAGGGAGCTTTCAGATCTATACATGGTACTTAAATCCACACACCTGGACAAGATCGCTAAAGAAGTGGAGGTAGAGGAGAGGTCCAAGAAATGAGATCCCGGCACACAGGGAGGTGAGGAAGAACACAGAAAGAAGATGGGGAGGGGCATCCAGGGGGTGGGAGTAAAACCAAGAGAAGACAGTCTCAAGGTGGAAAGAGTGATTTGCTATCAAATTGATCTCTGGCATTGATATTAAATGCTACCAACGGGTCCAATAAAATGAGGGTTGAAATTGACATGGAAGTCAGTGACTTTGATACATTCAGGATGAGTAAAGTACCAAGTATGAAAGTCTGATTCAAGTGGATAGAGAATTAGAGGAGATAATACAGAGGTAGTGAATACAAACAACTGTTAAGAGGAGGAAAGAAAATGGACATCAGCCAGAGAGAAAAGTGAGGTCAAGAGAAGATTTTGGTGGAAGAGAAGAGTGACGACACAGGGGAGAGAGGAGAGAATTTCTGAGTGTTGCCCTTGCCCTTGGGTGGTCCCATCTTAGGAGGAAATGGGATCACAAGTGAAGAGGTTAGCCTTTGCTAGGGTAAGCTTAGTTCCTCTGTAATAAGAGAAGAAAAGGCACAAGAAATGATTACAGACACCTACAGGCGGGTAGATGTGATGGCGAGAGTTCATGGACATTCTCTTCTGATCACTTCTGCTTCTCAGTGCGGGGGGATGCAAGCTCGTCCGCTTAGAGTGAGAATTGGAGAAGAAAGATTTGAGGTGTGGTAGGTATGAAACAATCACCAAGGAGAGTTGAAGAGTGAGTACTGGTGAAAGCCAGTATGATTTTCAGGCAGCATTATGGGTATGTTTGATATTAATGCTCATATAAATTGAGCCCATTCAGCATGGCTTTGTGTTTTTCTCCAGAATGAGGGCAGGTAAGGAGCAAGTAGAGAACTGAATTTAAGTAGGAGTGTGTTTTCTCCAAGAAGAGAGAATGAAGCAAGAGAAGGTCAAGGGAGTCGAGCATGTATGCAAAGAGGTGATGATAACGATACTACAGAAGGAACAGAAATTGAATAAAGCGGTCAATGAGATGAGAAAAGAGTGAGAAGCCATGAAACCATGAGAGAGCAATAGATTATAGGTACTGGTGGGAAAAGCAACATTGGAGTAGGGGTACTAAAGACAGTGAGATGGAAACGTAAGAACTGGTGGTAATAGGGTGGTTGGAATTGACATTAAGGAAGGTTACAGTTATTAGTAATGGCAGGCTCAACACGTCCAAGATAAACCTGATCCTCTTCCAGCATTTCCTATCTTAGTAAATGAAGTCACCAAGCTTTTCCTCTGCCGCATGCAATGCATCACTACATCTTGTCCATGTGACCCCTTACAGAATTCCCAAAGCTGTCTGCTTCTCTCTTTTCACCTGCTACTCTGCAAATCCAAGCTACCATCATCCCTTGCTTGGACAATTGTAACAGCCTTTTGGTTGGTCTCCTCGCATCTGCTCTGACCCCAACTATAGCCAGAGTAATCTCTTCAAAACAGATAATCATGTGCCCTATTAATTAAAACTTCAATGGCTTTCTATTGTTCTCAGGGTGAAGACCAAGGTTTGTAACGTAGCCCACTGGGCACCTGCAGTCTAGTCACCGCCTCCTTCTCCAGCCCTATCTTGTACTGTTTCCCCTTTCACTCTGTGCTCTAGATATGCTGGGATTTTTGTCTTCAAATATACCACACTTCCTCTGACACCAGAGACTCTGCCGATTGCCTTTGTGAAAATCCCCATCTCCTCCCTAGTTAATGCCTTCATGTCCTTCAGATTTCAACTTAAGTGCCCTTTCTTCAAGGCCCACTTCTCTGACTACACAGTATCAACTGGGGTGCCCTGTCATAATTTTTCTTTTACTATGCTGCCCCAGTTTTCTTTAATTAAGGATCATGAGCTCCAGAAGAGCAGCAACTGTTATCTGTTTTTATTCATTGTTGTGTCCTAGTGCCTAGGACAATCTGACACATAATTCTGTCCTTTAAAGGACCACTTAACCTTGTTAAACTGATAGTCATATAAGCCATATTATTGCCTCTGCTATTAATATCTTGAATTCAGTGAATTCCTTAATGCTTTGCTTCCCACACGGAAAGCTCTGAAAATTCAATAAAACCGTCCCTCCCACCAAAAATGCCAAAGTTCATTTAAATATTGTATAAAGCTTTGAAACCAACAAATGGTCTCTGATAAATACTCTGACATTTATCATCGCTTTGGTAAAGACATTGTCTTACATCAACTTTCTAATTTTTGATCGCTTCCAAAACGCTTTCACGTGCATTACTCAATTGATTCCCCTAACAAATCTATAAAGGTTGGTGAATATAGCTGGGGTTCCAGACACGCTGACAAATGACCAAAAGAGACTGTTACCTTAGTATGGGGCCCACGTCAAAACAAAGCCCATTCATTCCAGGAGGCAGTAGGACTATCTCCTAAGGATATCTGCAAGAAAATTATACCCATTTAAAATGCTATTTCAATTCCACAGGTTATCCATTCATCAAGCCCCTGTAGTATGTGTCTCACAAGTCTTTTTAGTGTGACATCCGGGGACATCTCACTTCCTGACTCACAGTTTGAGTCACTGTAAATGATTCCCCCAAAGAGAGCAAACAAGTGATAAAGATACATGCTGGACAACAAAAACAACCATTTATTAGACAGTCACACTGCCCTTTGTCATAATTGCTTTCAGCAGTTTGAAATATATTCTGATTAACCCCACACAGATAGGGACATGGTTCTGCATTTACTTGCCTAAAGGAAGTAACTATTTTGAAATATTCCTGATTTAACTTCTTTTTTACAAGAATTGTGAGTCAAATAAAAAACAATGTTCAGATGAGTTCTCTCACAAACACTCACTTTTGTTTAGGCCATTTCCTCAAATGTCTTCAAGTTTTATTCTAAAATGATCAAATTTCTGTGCCAGGTTGACACATAAAATAGCTGATTTTATGTGTCAACCTGTCAAGATTATGGTGACTAACTGTTTGGTCAGACATCTGTTTTTCAAGTTGCTGTGAAGGTATTTTTTGGATGTGATTGACATTTAGAATCATTGACTTTACAGTGAGCAGAGGGCTTCCCTGGTGGCACACTGGTGGTGCCTGCCAGTGCAGGGGACACGGGCTCGAGCCCTGGTCCGGGAAGATCCCACATGCCACAGAGCAACTAAGCCCGCGCGCCACAACTACTGAGCCTGTGCTCTAGAGCCCGCAAGCCACAACTACTGAGCCCGTGTGCCACAGCTACTGAAACCTGCATGCCTAGAGCCCGTGCTCGGCAACAAGAGAAGCCACCACAATGAGAAAAACGCACACCAAAACAAAGAGTAGCCCCTGCTCGCCACAACTAGAGAAAGCCCGCACACAGCAACGAAGACCCAACAGGGCCAAAAATAAATAAATAATTTTTAAAAAATACTCTTAAAAAAAAGTAAAATAAAGTGAGATTACCCTGCATGACACAGGTGGGCCTCATTCAATCAGTTGAAGGCCTTATGAGCAAACGCTGAAGTTTCCCAAAGAAAGAGTTCTGTCTCCAGACGACAACACAGAAATTCTGCCTGCACTTTTATCTCAGACTCAGAACTGCAACATCAACTCTTCCCTGAATCTCCAGCCTGCCAGGTTGCCCTACAGGTTTTGGACTTGCAAGTCCCACAGTGGCAAGTCACCCCCCACCCCAAATTTAATAAATTTAACATCCTCCACTACAACTCTGTCCAAAGCAGGTGTGTACCATCATTCAATGTATTTTCTCTTAAGCCTTTTAAAACATCTTGAGAATGCACAGAACCACACACATACGAAAAATTCATGGTCCTGGTTCTTATTTGTCATAGGATTTTTGTTTTTTGGTAGTATACACTTGAAAGATAGTTTTCTATAGCATATATCCATGAATATACCCTTGATTAAAGAAGAATTAGAAATGACTAAAAGAAGAATGTATTAGTCAGGGTTCTTCAGAGAAACAGAACCACCCTTATGACCTCATTTAACCTTAACTGCCTCCCTGAAATGCCTTATTTTCAAATACAGTCACATTGAAGATCAGGGCTTCAAAATATGAATTTTGAGGGGACACAGTTTGGTCCATACACACTTTAGGGAACTAGAAAAAGAAGAGCAAATTAAACCCAAAGCTAGCAAAAGGTAGGAAATAATAAGGATTAGAACAGAGATAAGTGAAATAGAGAATCAATGAAACCAAATGTCTGTTCTTAGGAAAAAATCAACAAAATTGACAAACTTTAACTAGACTGAGAAAGAAAAAAGAAGATGCAAGTAACTAAAATCAGAAATGAAAATGGGGACATTACAACCAACTTTACACAAATAAAAATAAAAGAATGCTATGAATAATTGTTCACCAATAAATTAAATGAAATTGAAAAATGTCCTAGAAACACACAAATTACCGAAACTGACTCAAGAAGGAATAGAAAAACTGCACAGACCTATAACAAGTAAAGAGATTAAATCAGTGATTAAAAAACAACAACAAAAAACTAGAACTCCCAGCACAGAAAAGCTCTGGACCAGATGACCTATCATATATCTGGCAACATGTTTTTTTTTTTAAATGTATACTGTAACATATGATATGTGCATAAGAATGTATGCGGTATAACTAGTTAGTGGAAAGCACATCCTCAGTGTTTTGAGCTGACTGCCCAGCCTTGTATTTGGGTTCATAAATTTTGTATTCCTTATACTGAGGACAAACTAAGAGTTCATTTTGGCTCTGAAACTTTAAATGACATTTTGATACTCTCTGTAGCTCCAGAGATATTCCATAAGTTATAGCGACTCAGTAAATGGCTTTCTTTTTTTAGATGAACTGAATATGATGACATGTTATCTTTTTCCTTGGCAAAATAATAATAATAATTTCTAGCTAAAAAGGAACAGAAGAATACTACATGTTTTCAGATTAAGCCTGAGATCTGAAATGCAGTCTCAGTTAAGCTAGGCATTCATCCTCTGTGCTTTCCAAAATTCCCTTTAGATAACTAATGTGTTGAAAATAGAAAGCATTTCTTTTCTATTTTCTGTTTTCTTTCATTTTTAATAAATTTTATTGTTTTTATTGTAAAATCAATAGTCACTTCAAAAATGCAGACATATAAAATAAAAATTTTACCACCCAAAGATAACCACTTTTTTGTTATTTGACTTTCCTCTTTCTTGAGGTACATATATTTTAATTAACTGATCTCAAGTACTTTTGTACTTTGTTTTTGAAAGTGTTTTAGAGCAATTTATGACCTGCATCTTTATTAGGAAACATTATTTTATTAATACAAACTAGTCTCCAACAGTAAAATACCAAATAAAAGTACATCGATCAAAAGCCAGAATCAAAACCTACCATCTCCATGTAAATGACAAACGGAGGATTCTGGCAAAAAGTATCACTTCTCATTTCTAAAAAGTCAAAAATTATATTCTTAAACGTAAATGTAACTACTCATCAAGATATGTTATTTGGGTTTCTTTGTCACTGAACCACACAGCAATACCTCCTCCTGAAATTTCCTCCCCACAGTTTCACCTCGGGTGGTTCTGGCATGGGAGGATCCTCGGGGTCAATCTTTGAACGCCTCAAATATGGAAACAGTGGGACATAGCTGAAGTCCCAGAGCCTGAGAGTGGTTCTTGGTAGACAACGTGCTTAACGACTCGCTGGTTGCAGACACACACACACACACACACACACACACACAGACACACACACACACACACACACACACACACACAAAGGTTGAAGTTTTCTTTACCTAGCACGTCACACTGATGGAAAAAATAGGAAACTGATTAGATAGGAAGGAGGTCAGAGCAGAGCCTAATTACAGTAGAGAAGCAGAGCTCACAGCCAGCGCCGGCTGAATTGGACCAGATGGAATCTGTTCCTCTCATTCATATAAATACAGATGACGTTCATCTCAACAGGGCCCCTTCCAATCTACAGACCCTGCCGTCACCTTAAGTTTAAGTTCATCCTCAATCACCTGGCACTCAGGAAGCCTTCACCTACGTACCACCGACTTTGTAGCCAGAATAAATTTGTATACTCTCTGAGCTGCTTGTGTCCTCAGGAAAACAAAAACAAACAAACCAGAAACCCAGCATGGGCTTCACAGAGTCGGGAGGCTTAGATGAGATAGGATAAGGCATCAGGCACCTGGGAGGCACTCCGGATAGGAGAGATGCTCCTTGTTCCGTCAAGTTGGAAGCCCCAAGGGATGGTCTACTCTGCAGGCACAGAGGGCTTCATTAGAACTGCCTCCTCGTGGCTGTGAAGCCTTGAGCGTAACATGCGAACAACCAGGAATATGGAACTTCAAAAAACTCTACGACTGCTTCGCAGCTCGGGAGGAGCAAGCGAAGGCGCAGCTGCCCAGTGACGCGCAATCTCTGAGCGGACAGCTTCCGCTTTCAGCACCTGCTCGCCGGCCTCGAACAGAGCCTACAGGAAGTCGCGGACGGAGCCCACCGGAAGTGCTGAGCGCAGCCACGGCGTCAGATTCCTCCGCCGAGCGCGGACCTGTGTCCCTCGGCTCGGCCCCCAGTCTACTCCAAATTTCCTCTCTGGCCGCCGCCCGTCTGCTTCAGGCCTCCCGGATGCTGGTTTTCCGGCCAGTAGTCCCGGCGACGCTGCCTGCCGGCGCTCGGACATAAGCCCGGCCTGGACTGTGGAGGCCGGACGCGCCGCCGCCGGGACCCCCGGGGCCCGCCCCCGAGCGACACGCACTTCCGGCGGCGCGGCGGCGGGGACGGAATCCGGCGGGCGGTGATGGACGCGCTGGCGGTCATGATGCAGGACCTCCTGACCCAGAACCGTGCGCTGCGCAGGGAGAACAAAGAGCTCATGGACCAGGTACGGCGGCTCCTGTGCGAGAAAGCCAACCTGCTGGCCCAGGTGCGCCCGCCCGCCTGCCCGGTGGCTTTTCCCGAGACGTTCAAAGGCGACTCCGCCCGGCTTCCCGAGTTTTTGATCCAAGCGGCCTCTTACATGAGGTTCTTTGAGGCCAGGTTCTCGAACGACACTCTCAAGGTGGCGTTTTTAATCAGTCGCCTCAGTGGGCCGGCCGAGGAGTGGGTTGTTCCCTACATCGAGAGGGAGAGCCCCATCCTGTCGCATTACGAGGGCTTCGTGGACGCGCTGAAGCGGGCCTTTGGCAGGAACGGGTAGGAAACGGGCCGTGCTGCGAGCCCCACGGACCGAGTCGTGCTTGGCCGTGACTCACAAAGAGTTCTCCAGTCCCCACCTGCTGGGCCCGACCCTTGCGAGGAAGCCCCGCTGCCTTTGCACTCGGCCCAGCAACGCGGCCACTGGCGGGGGGCCTGTTAGCAATTGAACGGACCACCCCGAATCGCGCCCCTGCCATCTCTGAAAACTGCTTCTGCCCGCCTTGGACGATCTGTGCCAGCTTGGGAAGTGCCTGAGCTTGTCACATGCCCGGGGACACCGATTTGGAGACCTCAGGTCCGGAGACAGCTGCCAGGGTTCGCGTGGCTGGCAGACAAATATTGACACTCCTGCCCCAGGAACCTGTTTTTCACATACTTCGTTTCTGTTCTGAAACCACAACAGGCTCAGAGACTGTGCCTTTTATCAGAAAAGTCTAGGCGCTGAACAGTGTATGGAAAACGTATTTACTTTTAAAATGTAAATATATATCTTACAGCACCATATGTTGGGGACTGTACTTGGGGTTACAGGAGAAACAGATGAATAAGACCAAATGTATATCTCCACAGGAACACAACTGTGAGAAAAAATTCTAAGTGCATATTCTGATGTCTGGTAAAATAATGCTTTCATGTGCAGAGAATGGCATATTTGCTTCTTGTTTTATGGCCTTTTCACATCACAGTTTTAAAATACATGTTAAAAACATGTGCAGCTTACAAAGGAGGCAGAAAACCCAACTTGAGCAATTTTTTTGCTCCTGAATCCGGCAAAGATGGTGTTTTTAAGGATGGGTGCAACTTGTAGCAAAAAGAAGGGGTAGCAGGGAGTGGTGCATTCTTTGAGCTGTATCCACTCACCTTTATTCCCCTGTATTAAATGACTTGGCTGCTTCCTTTTTTGTAAATTACAGTTTTGGCCTCCGTTTTTCTTTTGTAATTAAAGGCATTACTTGATCATTAAAATCTGGTTCAGAATTCTGTGATTCTCTTAGGGCCAAAAAAGGGGAAGCAAAAGGAAGGTCTGAGCCTTCATGTCAAACAAAGTAGTTCTTAAAATCCTCTCAGGACCAAAATCTATAGCTGCCTTTCCTTACATGTCCATAGATTTTGTCATTCTGGTGGTCAATGTAGCCTCACTGAAATAGCTTGAATTCTAGTCACATCTTCATACTAAGAAAAACTCATCACTGCCCCCTTGATGGACAGTTCACATACCTAAGGACTGAACTGAAAACCTCTGATTATATTTTTGCACGATTTGATTAAAAGGATATAGCAAAAAAAAAGGATATAGCAATCTAAAATATTACACAAATCAACATATCTATGAAGCAGACTCAGACATAAAGAACAGACTTGTGGTTGCAAAGGGGGAGGGGGGTCGGGGAGGAAAGGATTGGGAGTTTGGGATTAGATGCAAACTAGTATATAGGATGGATAAACAACGAGGTCTTACTGTATAGCACAAGGAACTAAATATCCTGTGATACACCATGATGGAAAATAGTATGAAAAAGTAGTATATCTGAGTCACTTTGCTGTACAGCAGAAATTGACAACATTGTAAATCAACTATACTTCAATAAAATGAATTTTTAAGAAAATTATTTTCTTGCCATAAAAACTCAGACACAAAGGTCCTTCATATACCTATTTCGCCATGTGGGGATGAGCCAAAGTACTACTTGACCACTAAACAACACCCCACAACCTTCTGCTCATTTTGTGCACATGTCAATACACTGTTTAATTCTGCAACTATAAATAACTAAATGAACTATAAAGTTTTTTAAAGGTTATAGCAATTATTTTATCATTGCCAGTTAGCATTGTAAGAGTTTATGAGACTGGGGCCCCCAACACGACTTCTTATAAACCATACTTTTGTGGTACATGTGTACTAACAAAATCAATTGATTCTTGGTCCTATTGGCTGTCAATTTCAGAGCAGTGTTTTTCCCACAGTAAAAAAATACCTGCAGGGTATAGCACCGCCCAAAATTTCAGTAAACCTCACAAGAGCACATATTTGATAGGGTACAAAAACTTGCTAATGAAAGATCAGCATCAACACTGAAGAAGTCAAATAGAGCATAACTCAGAAGTCAAGATACCTCATACTTAATTTTCTATAACTTTTTTTTTTTTTTTTTTTGGGATCTTCCCGCACCGGGGCACGAACCCGTGTCCCCTGCATCGGCAGGTGGACTCTCAACCACTGTACCACCAGGGAAGCCCTAACTTTTTTTTTTTTTAAGGGTATCTTAGATCTCCACCAAAAGGAAAAAACGAGAAAAGAAAGTATACAAGTCTTGCTTACAGTTACACAGAGAGACGGGAGGAGGGAGAGAAGGTCACTTACTGGTCAGTGACCTCCATCCACATCATTCCAGCTCTGAAATAAGGTCATAACAGATGATGAGTTGTTCATTGTTTTCTTTAGTCTTCTGCTGAATGGTCTCTTGGGGATGTTCCTCATCTGGCCCTTTATCAGGCTTACCTAGAAGGCCAACAGCCCGCTGGGGCCTTTCCTCTGGACCCGAGCGATTTCCTTCTCTGCCAGATTGAGAACCTCTTCTGTGTGGGCCTTTAATGTTTGGTATCTTTGGCCTTCCATTTCACTTCTTAATTTGTAATCCTCAGCACACTTCTTCAGCCATTCTTCGTTCATGAGATAGCCTTCAGTCGCCTCCTGCTTCTCAAATTCCTTAAAAGTTCAGAGAAATATGCTTCATGGAATTTGTCTGCAGTAAGTTGACCTTTTTCTTTCTGACTTTCTAGATTTCAGCTTTGGCAAGCTGCTTCTGTTTCTGTACCTTCTCCATCACCTGGGTACACCCCTAAAAATCCGATCGTAATTTTCCCCATCTCCGAGCATTTTGCATGGAGCTCTTCATACTTGCTTGTCAATTTCAGGTTCTCCATCTGCATGGCTTTAACTGCAACCTCCAGGTCCTTCTGGGTAAACTGCAGTACATCCATGAATGGGACCAGTGGGCAGGAAAAGGTCCGTAGCCTGAGGACACAAGGGGGAGAGTCCATCACAGGGATACCCGGAGCTCCTAAGACAGCAAATGCCACCAGCCTCACTTTAGGTGGTCTTCCTCAGGAAGGCTTGGCATCATGAATGTTGTCTATTTCAGTGGCCACAGAAACCAGTTTATTAAGGCTGTCTTTCAGAAGTGGGTCAAAGGAGGTATAAAAGGACTTTTCTCAAAGCAAACTCTTTAGATGAGGACGTTCCAAACTACTCCAAATTCTCCACATCAGCCCCCATGCCTAGAACTATAGCTGGGGCTCTGGAGTGCTCTTCTTGGAGGTCCATGGCAGGCTCTGGCCCATGCTGAGAAAGGAGAGCAGGGCTCACTGTCCAGACTGCTTATGTGAACCCATGCCCCCAAAGAATCCACTACCTGCTGCTCTGAATCTCCTCTGAGTGTGTGTTTCTTATCCTCAAGTGATTCCAATTTGCATCCCAAATTGAGAAGCACTGAGAAAGGACAGATTTTGTCCCCCAGCAGAAAGCCAGGTGAACTTAAGAAGGTGTTCCTGCAAAAAAAATTGCACAATTATCTAGTTTCTCTTGAGTTTGGCTTGTATGGCTTTACCTGATTTGGGCATTTTGTGATTTTCCAGAAAATCAGGCAACTCTCATATATTCAATTAAGGAATGCACTTGAGAGCCAGAAGAGCATAATTTTTCATAATGCTTTTGCTTTTATGTCTGTTATGCAAGTTGTTACGATTTGACTGTCTACCCTAAACCAAGGTTCATCTAATATCTTTATTTCAGACATCTTAATTTCTTGCTAACTAATTGAAGGTAATGTATTAGCAGAGCAGTGACTACCTCTGTAATTCAAACTGCAGATAACTATTAATTCAAGTTCAATGAAATCCTTCATCTTCCCTAAATCTTTTTCAAGTGGCCTGCTGTCAACAGTTCTCTGCAGTGATTCTCAAGCTTTAGGGAGCATGAGCGTTGCCTGAGAGATTTGTTAAAAAACACGTTGCCCGGCCCTAACTCTAGAGTTTCAGATTGAGTGGGTCTGGGTTGGGACCTGAGAATTTGCATTTCTAACTAAAGTTCCTAGGTGATCCTGATGCTGTTGGTGTAAGGATAAAATAAATTAGAAATGAGAAAAATATTTCTTTCTCCCTGGTGCAAAGAAAAAGAGAGCATTTACTTTAGAAAACTTGCCCTTGTGGGCTCTTTCTCTGCCTTTTGAAATGTATGGAGATCTTTTTAAGGGCTAAATAAGCCTCTTTCCCATTTTACAATCCAGGAATTTCTCTTTGAAAGGGGACCCGGAGCCGTCGTACAGAACTGGAACCGTCAAGAAGATAGCACCCCTTCCTCCCAGTTTCCTGGGAGTATAGGAGCCTAACTTCAGCAGGTACCTGTCTCCAAAAACAAACCTACCTTCTGTCATAAAGATATGAGAAATTTATTTTTCCCTTATTTGAAGGCAGTTAATCCTCTTATTTGAGAATCAGTTACCCTTTATCTTGAAAACGTAGAGGCAATTGGTTTCATCTGCCTGGTTATGTAAATGGGTACCATTTCTTTCAGCCTGTGGCATTTTAGATCTTTGACTTTTTCAGTTTTGATTCTGTCATCCTCCTTACTTGATATCATCTACAAAATTGAGAAATTTATGTTTTCCAAACCATTAATCAGTTCAGAAAAGAGGCAGCAAGGGTCCCTGTAACATTCAGTGCTTACATTATTAATCACCAGACAACTCTCTATCATGTTATGTGCTGGTACTGCGGACACAGCTATGAGCAAGACAGTCCTGATTCTCCAGGAGCTTACAACTGGGAAGATAAAGAAACAGGCCATTCTAATGCAGGACTGCAGCAAGGAGGGGACAAGAAGAGCACGCCTGTGGTAGCACGAAGTGGCACCCCTAAGCCAGCCTTGGGGGGTGTTAAGGACTGAATGTTTGTGTTCCTCCAAAATGCATATGTTAAATCCTAACCCCCAGTGTGCTGGTATTGGGAGCCGGAGCTTGCAGGGAGGTAACGAGATCCTGAGGGTGGGGCCTGCGTAACGGGCATTAGAGCCCTAACAAGAAAAGGCGGGAGAGCTTCCTTCCTCTCTCTGCTCTCTGCCATGTGAAGATACAGGAAGATGGCCATCTGTAAACCAGGATGCAGGCCCTCACCGGGCCCGGGACCTGCCAGCACCTTGATCTTGAACTTCTAATAGACTTGGAGACCACGTCGGCCTGCGTACATGTCCTCTGGATTTTAGGCAGCTGGGGCCTGAATTGCATTAATCTAATGAGAAAGGAAAGGGTTTTGGTTTAAGGTGGAGGCAATGGAAGTGGAGAGAGGAGGACAGATTTGAGGTATGTTTTGGAGACAGAAAAGGCAGGCGCTACAGATAAATGGATGTGGGAAGTGTTTCTTCCTCTCTCCCCAGTAAGGAATATTGCAGATTCCATTTCCATTTTTCTACATCCCCTGTTTTGTTCCTCTCCAAGAGAGAAGGAGGGAATAAAGTGATTGGTCAGAGCTCCCTAGTCTTTGGACATCCTTTTCCTTGTGGATGGATCTGGAGACACACCCGCTGTGCGCAGGCAGAGCTGGTCCTTTCATCCCTATTGTCGCTCTGCAGTTTGGCACTATGACAACAGACTCCTGACTCCATCCCTTCTTACTCCCTTCCAACCCATTGTCCACACGGGTCATGGTTACTTTTTTTAATTTCCCCAAGTAGTTCATCTGATTTACCTGAAGAGACTTGGAAGTCTATTTTCAGCCTGCAACAACATGGATGTTAGTAAGAAGCATTTCCAGTCAACTTTCTTCTTCACCTTGATGCAGAAATTTTGCCATTTTTATGACATAATATTATCCACACTTCACGTTTTCCTCTGGTTTTTTTTTTTGTTTTTTTGTTTGTTTGCTTTTTGCGGTACGCGGGCCTCTCACTGTTGTGGCCTCTCCCGTTGCGGAGCACAGGCTCTGGACGCGCAGGCTCAGCGGCCATGGCTCACGGGCCCAGCCGCTCCGCGGCATGTGGGATCTTCCCGGACCGGGGCACGAACCCGTGTCCCCTGCACCGGCAGGCGGACTCTCAACCACTGCGCCACCAGGGAAGCCCTGGCCTCTGTTTTTGACATTACCCCTTTGTCAGGTGACTGTAAATATCTGCATCAAAAAATAAAGCCACACAGAATCTCTCATTGAAAAATGAGAAAATAGGTTGGTAGAGATGTTTTCCATTTCTGAAAGGCTTATTAAAAATAAACCCCCCCCCAAATCCATTACAAGTTATGAAAAATGCATTGACTGACCTTTGAAGTTCAAGCGAGCTCTAAAAGAGCAGGATAATTAAAGAAGACAAGCAAAATGTCCAAGAAAATCTATGAAGCTTGAATAATCAGCACGTTTAAAATAAATAATTTATCTTTATGAGTTATCGATGATCTTACAATTCATGAATGCTAAGAAAACCATAACAAGGAGTGATTTGTAAAAGGTCATCAAAACCAAGTAAGAACACAACCAGCTCATTGCTTATCTTGCAACTGATTAAAGTTCTAAAAGGGAAGGAAAAAAAGCAAAACAGGGGGGTGGGATGGGTAACAGAAAGGGGTCTGTACTTGGTTGCATAATGTCTCCCCCAAATTTTTGTCCGCCCAAGAAATCAGGATGTGACCTTATATAGAAATAGGATCTTTGCAGATTTAATTAGTTAAGTTAAATTGAGGTCATGTTGGATTAGGATAGGTCCTAAATACAGTAAGACTGGTGTCCTTATAAGGGGAGAGGATGCAGAGAGAGCCATAGACACACGCAGGGAAGAAAGGCATGTGGCAACAGAGGCAGAGATTGAGCGATGCAGGGGCAGGTCAAGGATGCCAAGGATTGCTGGCCACCAACAGAAGCTGAGAGAGACACATGGGAACCTCAGAGGGAGCATGGCCCTACTGAAACCTTGACTGAGGCCCCCAGAACTTCAGGAGAGTAGATTTCTGTTCTTTTAAGCCACCCAGTTTGTGGTATTTTGTTACGGCAGCCCTAGTACACTAATACAGAAAAAAAGAAAGAAAGGAAGGGAGGGAGGGAGAGAGAAAGAGACAAGAAGGAGGGAGGGGGAGCGAGGAGTGGAGGGAAGAGGGGAGGGGAGGGGGGAAGGAATGAAGGAAGGAAGGAGGGAAAAAAATTAGTACGGATTTCAGAAAGTAAATAATGCCTTAAAGAAAAGAACATGGAGGGACTTCCCTGGTGGTCCAGTGCTTAGGACTCCGTGTTTCCCTGGTCGGAGAACTAAGATCCCACAAGCCACGTGGTGCAGCCAGAAAAACACAAAACAAACAAACAAAAAACATGTAAAGATCATCATTTGTGGGTCTCTCCCCTCCCCTTGCAAAGTCATTAAACTAATCTGACCATCGTGAAGGACTAATGGTTAGATTCTGATGTATTTTCTACTTCTACGGAGGCCTCAACAGACAGAACTCGGTCTTAGCTTCTATCTCCCCAAACTCCCCAAATCCCCTGCAGGGCTCCTCCTAGAATCTGGTCGGCCTGGCCCTGACCCACTCAAGACTGAAGAAGATCTTACATCAAGAGCCCCCGAACAGCCCGGGCACCAGGCCTCTGACTGCCTATCTCTGTGAGTTGGTCCTCAAGACCAGACCCTATTGTTCAGTTTATCTGACTACCCAGCCCAGTTCCCAAATCTCTCTCTCAGCCTAGGTCCTGTCCTGCTGTGAAACGACCAGGTTTGGGTAGATACATGGGTACTTGCCAGATTCCTCCCCGGGAGGGGTTAATATTGTAGACGTGGTCAGAACTTCATTTATATGCATAATTTCCTTGAATAGAACAAATATACGGTAGCGAAGAAAACCTATGACATGAACGTCTGGACATGTAAAAATCTCTGAGAGCCATAATCTTCATTTTTAATAAACTACCAATGCCATTTCGAAATTGTGAATTAGCTTCAGGTTCTCAGATGTATAGCTTTCATACTTAAAGGGATTAAACACACACACACACTTCCTTTTAACAAACTTACGTGGACCTAGAAGAGAGAGTGTAATTGCAAACAATATGGTTTGTTTATGTGATAATAACAACAAATCTTAACTGAGAACTGAACAGTCGTCACCATTATAATGGCCTTAGCCCATAGAGACGCAAGTTCAGAATGAAGTATTCTTGAAGGTACAAATCAGTTTTTAATGCTGAAACTCACTGCGCAAAAACGAAGTGGCAGCAGCAGCAGCCCGGGCTCTGGGTGTCCCAAAGTCGCCACCTCTACTTTTTTTGATGTCCCAAAGAAGTCGCCACCTCTACTTTTTTTCATGGCACTTAACTTCTTGCCTTGTTAAATAGTGGCCGAATGAGTGATTGCATTACATCTCTTTCCTCCCACTCCAGGCTTACTCCTTGAGACCAGGGGACCAAGTTTTATTCAACTTTGTATCCACTTTCCCACCAATATTCAGAGCTTGAACTTCCCTTGTGTGTTTAATGACTGACTGACAGTTCATTTGAGAAAGAGAGTAGGGGGGTGGAGGGTTAGAGTGGATCAGTAAATATAAGTGTGTGTGTGTATCTCTTTCTATCAGTTCTTGCTAATTCCTTCCTGGCCAATGTGGTAGTGATTCTCATATTCAAGTATTATACATGTACCTTTTTAAAATTAAAAAGAAAAAAAGATTCTCACCTATCCCTGAGGCTGGCTTCAACGATTAGAATGTCACTTTAACATATACAAATTAAACCAACTATAAATCTTTATATGAGTTAAATCTCTGTAGCTTTTACCCACTATTAAAATGACAAATTAAATACCAAATTTCAAAACCAATAAAATTCAAATGAATGAGTTAAAACTAAATTATGGATGTGCCTTGCTGAAAATAAATTACTCCTTCACAATCTGAATATGGTACTAATGATAATGGCACTCTATATGCCCTGTAGACTCATGGCCAGTGGGCTACTTTCTAGAACAATTACATATTTCTGCCTCTATCGGTTGAATTGTATGCCTGCTGGGAGTTGTATTCCTCTATCCCCAGACATATTTATGCCAGTCGTACTGTTTAATCTAAATATGTAATTCAGTTAAATATTTCACAAACTGGTAAATCATTGTGAGAAGAGGTTTGCTTCTATAAAAAGAAATCTGTTAGATGCCTTCAAAAAATTGAATAGCTAAATTATGTTATGTATAGGTGAGACAAATATAAAATATTGGCTAAAAAAATTCCAAAAATCTAAGCAATAATCATAGTTTCAGAGTGGGTTTAAGTTCTCTCTCTATTTTAAAGAAACAGTATTACAGTTATGAATTATTTACGATATGTCAATCTAATCACTGAACCTCTTGACCCGGTAATCAAATGCAGGTTAAAAAATGTACATTTAAGTGGTTTACATATAAATCTTTAAGGTACATGTTACTTTACCAATGTTTTTGATTAAGTGACCAGTCTTTTATTTGCTCAGTGCCATTTGCAAGAATGCAACTCTTACACACTAAATCTACATTCATCCTTTTCTTATTATTCCGTTCATTGTAGTAGCAGAATTTTCTGGTGTCTGTGCAATCCTAAACACAAATAAAAAATGTGGAACCTGCAAGAGACTGGCCAGTTATTTCTTATTTATCAGGGCACCTCCCAAAAAATATTGGGCATTACTTTTTTATTATTATAAAAATAAAGCCAATATTTAAAATTTCTTGTAGAAAATATGCAGTAGTATCATGTACATGAATTATTATGGGTAAAATGTTAATGACATTTTTCATTCCCAAGTAAAAATATTTTTAGTAGGATCCTTCTAAACGAGAAAGTCTCTTAGAAGATAAAAGTTGTCTCCAGGAAACCATTGAAAAGTTTATCCCACCACGTTTAAGTGACTTTCACAAAATTTTAGAGTGAGTCTGATACCATACAGATAAGGCAAGCAACAGACTGAAAAGAGAAGATTTTTATCTTCAAAGAAAAGGATCAAATTCTTACTTGTTTCTTCAGTTTTATCTTGAAAAACTGAAGTTATTTCTATACCTCCTATACCTGTTAGTGTAAGTGTTAAAAGAAATTGTATGAAACTGGTAGAAGTATAAATAATATCACCCTTCCAAGATGCAACTGGTAGCAAAGTTTATAATTTTCTATGTATCTTGAGCCAACAAGTCTACCTCTTAAGACCCATCTGAGGGACATATCCTGTGCTCAGAGATGTGAACAAATATTTGGTCAGAATGGTGTGCTTTAGGCACACAAAAAAGTTAAACATAGTGTAAAAAGAAAAGTGTAAAAATAAAAGCTTGAATAAATAAACTATGGTAACATCCAAATACTGGAATGCTACACAAAAATAAAAATTATACTGTGCAAGAATAGTATTGTTACTGAAAAATGTTTTTATATGCTGCTTAATGAAAGAAGCATGGTTAAAAACAGGATGCATAACACGATTCTATGTTTATTTAAATATATTTATAAATATAGAAAAATGTCTGGAAGGGCATACACAAAAATGTCAAGAGAAATTTACACACTTCTAGGATTATCTAGGGAATATACTGTAATGGACAAAACAGACCAAATTCTGATTATAATGGAGTTTGTATTCCAGTGGGGGAAAGACAGAAAATAAACAAAATAGTAAATTTACAATAGTAAGATATAGCATGTCATAAGATAAGGAGTACAATGGATAGTGAATGCCTAGGTGGAGGTAGGGGGGTTGCTATCTGTATAAAGTGGTTAAGACTTCACTGATAAGGTACCATTTGAGTAGTGACCTAAAGGACCTCAGGAACGTGATGGAAGGGACATTAGAGTTTCTATTTTAAAAGATCCTTCTGGGGACTTCCCTGGTGGTGCAGTGGTTAAGATTCCGCCTGCCAGTGCAGGGGACACGGGTTCGATTCCTGGTCCGAGAAGATCCCACATGCCGCAGGGCAGCTAAGCCTGTGCGCCACAACTACTGAGTCTGCGCTCTAGACCCTGCGAGCCAAAACTACTGAGCCCACGTGCCACAACCACTGAAGCCTGTGCGCCTAGAGCCGGTGCTCCACAACAAGAGAAGCCACCGCCCTGAGAAGCCTGCGCACTGAGGAGTAGTCCCCACTCGCCACAACCAGAGGGAGCCCCTGTGCAGCAATGAAGACCCAACAAGGTGGAAAAAAATAAATAAATAAAATTTTAAAAAATATATAAAAGATCCTTCTGGCTGTTAAGTTTAGCCTGGACTGTAGTGGAATGGGGCAAGGGCAGAAACAGGAGGCCTGTGCAATATTTTGACAAGAGATAACGGTAGCTTAGAACTAGGGTAGTCAGATGCTGGCTCCATTTTGAAGGCTGGACCAGTAGGAGATGCTGGTGGCTAGCATGTGGAATGGCTGTGGGATGCAAAAGAAAAGGTTTTATAGCCTCGACAGCTGCGAGGATGGGGTTGCCATTTAGTGGGACAGGAAAGAACGTGTGGGGAGCAGATCTGAGGGTCAAGTCAGGAGTCTGGTTTTGGATTTGTTATGTCCGAGATGCCTACCAGAAATCAATATGGAGACTACGTATGATGAAGTTAGTATGTGGAAAGGCTTCTCTCCAAGAGCCTTCCCTCACCCCAAGTTTGAATTAAGTGCTCTTTCCCTGTGGGGCACCACCCGCCCCCACCCCACTCCCACACTCCCCTTGCATGAGATTGTAATTGTTTATGGATCTTTCTCCACCCACTAGACTGTGAGGACTCTCACTGCATCCCTGGCACCTCCTACAAGACCTGGCTCGTAGTAAAGCACAATAAGTATCAAATGGGGGTTTAAAAACCCGCAGAGAGAGAACCGAAGCCTGTGAACCTCATCGTGTCAGTTTTACCAATAGGATAAATACCTTCTATATTTCATTTAGAAAGATCCTACTAAAATATTTTTACTTGGGAATGAAAAATGTCATTAACGTTTTAATAGCTTATTGGAGTCTCATAGTTATGTGCTGATTTCTCTCCAAACTAAAGATCTACAACCAAAGTACAAAATCTGACTGTCCTCGTGCTACTCTGGTTTAAAGGAAAGACATTAGAACTTCCGATTTACTGACTGGCTCCACAGGCTGCCACCGACAGACAGGCCTCGGCACATTTCTGCCAAATCCTAATTAAGATCTATTTATAACCCCCTTAAGAAGTTTCATATTAAAATAGTTATTGAGACTTCTGGCTATACATGACAGATGAACAAATGTATTTTCTTAATTTACCATCCCAAAATGCTACCAAGTGACAATAAAGAGATTTTTAAAAAAAATATGCTCCTGGGAAACAACCTAAGCGCCCATCATCGGATGAATGGATAAAGAAGATGTGGCACATATACACAATGGAATATTACTCAGCCATAAAAAGAAATGAAATTGAGTTATTTGTAATGAGATGGATAGACCTAGAGTCTGTCATACAGAGTGAAGTAAGTCAGAGAGAAAAAGACAAATACCGTATGCTAACACATATATATGGAATTTAAGGGAAAAAAATGTCATGAAGAACCTAGGGGTAAGACAGGAATAAAGACGCAGACCTACTGGAGAACGGACTTGAGGATATGGGGAGGGGGAAGGGTGAGTTTTGACAGGGCGAGAGAGAGTCATGGACATATACACACTAACAAACGTAGTAAGGTAGATAGCTGGGGGGAAGCAGCCGCAAGGCACAGGGATATTAGCTCGGGGCTTTGGGACAGCCTGGAGGGGTGGGATGGGGAGAGTGGGAGGGAGGGAGACGCAAGAGGGAAGACATATGGGATCATATGTATATGTATAGCTGATTCACTTTGTTATAAAGCAGAAACTAACACACCATTGTAAAGCAATTATACCCCAATAAAGATGTTTAAAAAAAAAAAAATGCTCCTGAGGGGGTAAAATAAGAAGCCTCTGGATTTTGGGACACCAGCTGAAGGTGGGGATTCAGGGAACAAGGAGACTAAAGGGAGTTCACACATACTGATATTCTTCAGCCTTCTATTCCTTCAGATTCCCAGAATTTCCTCCCAAACAGGAGATTTGAAAAAATTCTTTGTCTGTCTGACCATCTCAAATGGAAGGATCTGAAGATGCTGACATCAGGTGATAATTAACAAGCATCCCAGTCAGGTCACCACACAGTGAAGCCTCTCCAATGGGCTCAGGGATCCCCATCAGCTTTTGTAACATACTTTTAGAAACGAGATGACAAACAAGCATCACCAGTCCTCTGAGGAATGTCTCTAACATAAAGAGAGAAACCAAGGCAAGCAAACAAATAGAGAAAAGCAACCTGGAGGAAACAGATGATTGATGCAGGGAAAACATTAAAAAACAAATTACCGTTAGTATCTTCAGAAAAGTTAAGATTTTGAAAGCATAAAACAGGAGCAGAATGCTATGAAAAGAGAGCCGGTGGGAGGCAAGTGAAAAATAAAACAAAGCTTATGGAAATTAAAATTGTGGTAGACAATGGCCAAAGCTGAAACAATTGGAGTAACAAAATAATGAGAGCATTGGCTTATATCTCATAGAATAAAATAAATATTCATGAGTTGTGATAATCATTTAGCTATAGCTTTACTCAGCATGACTGTAGATAAGAATAGCAGCAAACAATCATTGGAGCTTAATGAACATTTTTAAAATTAAGTACCAAGGCCTCCCCTCTACTTGTGAGTTTTGAAATCGTTTTGTTTATTTTCAGGGATACTGTTTAATTTAATTGTATGATTTGTCTGCACTCAGTTTATTTCCCCTTCTCAAATCTCAGCCTCATGTTGTTCTTTGTTACTGTCAGATCCTGGTGAGTTGTTTTAAACAGAACTGTTTTTTTTTCCTCCCTCCTCTAAGACGATGTTACTACACAAGAGCACTGCAGTGTTTTTCATAATAAACTTGTGAACTAAGAACTGAAAAAAAAAAGGGGGGGGGGGGCAAAATAGTAACTTTATAGTTGAGAAACCTCGCAAAGACTAGATTACTCAAGTAAGGTAAACACCAGCAGAAATAAGACATAGCAACAACAGGAACCCCCTGATATGAGTCACAGAGAAAGACATATCACTTCTGTGGTATTCTTGCCAAAAATGCACAACCTCAATGTAATGGTAAGAAAGTATCAGACAGACTCAAACTGAGACACATTCTACAAAAATAACACAGTAGTACTATCCAAAAGTATCAAGGTCATGAAAGACAAGGAAAGAATGAGAAACCATCACAGATTGGAGAAAATTAAGGAGATATAACAAATAATTGCAACGTGATATCCTGGACTGGATCCATTAAAAGAAATAGGACATTAATTAGTGAGAAGAAAAAAACCCCAAACTGGTGAAGTCCAAACTTAAGTTTGTAATTAATCGAATTTTTCCAATGTTAATTTCTTAGTTTTGATTATTACATTATGGTCGAGTAAGATATTTACATTAGGGGAAGTGTGCTGGGGTATATGGAGACTCTCTGTACTCATTTGGCAATATTTCTGTAAATCTAAAACTATTTCAAACAAAAAGCTTTCTTTTAAACTTAGTATAAATGTTGGAAATATAACGTTAAAGAAATCTCTCAGAAATCAGATGAAGAGGACAAAGAGATGGCAAATAAGAAATAAACAAGAAAATTTGAAGACTTGTCTAGGAAAACTGGACAAAGAGAAAAAACGAAGATAAGGAATCATACATGAAATAAGAAAACTTTCCAGGCCTGAAAGACATAGTTCCCAGATTGAAAGGACCCACCAGTTTGCAGTACAAAGACCCACACCCACACATCATCCTATTTCATTCAGAACATGGGGCTGAAGAGAAGATTCTTCAAGCTTTAAAGAGAGAAAGATATATGGGCCCCACATAAAGGAGCAGAAATCAGAACCGCTTTAGACTTCTCCAGATACTTCAAAATTGTAAGATAGAGTATACGTTTTTTACCATCTACGTATTCATATTTTTACCCTGAAAGCAGATGTGAGGTTTCTAGAGGAGAAATCAAAGTTGTTATTACTTAGCACCAGTTCCCTATACCTAGTACCCTACAGGTGACATGATGGGAGCCAGGTGTCACTCTGCACACAGGTCTGCCTGAAATGATGAATCTGGGAGTTTATATAGACCCCCAAACTGCCCCTTCCCTTCTGAGAGAAGCAGAGAAATTTTGCCCCCTAGTTATTAACAATCTTTCGGAATGTAAATGACTGGCTCCGGGATCTGTGGTTCAACACCTTTGAAATATAAACACATTGGGAGATAAGAATCCCAGGAGGTCTCTGGCTATTCAATTACCCTTCAGCTTCCCAGGCTAGTTTTTCAAGCCAGGTGTCATAAAAAGTTTGCTCAGAAAACTCTGTGCAAAAATATGAATTTTTCACTTCCTGGCAGATTGTTTTCCAACCTACAATTCAATCCCCAACCCAACCATCAATACGCGTGAAGGTAAAACGGATCTCACAAAGTTCTCTCCTATTCTCTCCTCAGACTGAGCACCTGCTTCTCCACCAAAGCAAGAGAATAAATCAAAAGACAGCATGGGGGCTGGGGGCTTCCCCAGTGGCGCAGTGGTTGAGAGTCCGCCTGCTGATGCAGGGGACACGGGTTCGTGCCCCGGTCCGGGAAAATCCCACGTGCCGCGGAGTGGCTAGGCCCGTGAGCCATGGCTGCTGAGCCTGCGCGTCCGGAGCCTGTGCTCAGCAACGGGAGAGGCCACAACAGTGAGAGGCCCGCGTACCGCAAAAAAAAGACAGCATGGGATCCAGGAATACTTTTTAGAGTAAGATTTATGTTTCTTTTAGATGCATCTCCAAAGGCTGAGAATGTCTTTAAAATAAGAGAAGGAAAGCCCAGGTTTAGTGGCATTACATCAAGTGTGATTTGAATGATTCTACTAGGAGTTGTGACAGGGTGGGTGGAATCATCCATATCCCCTTTATTTTGAAGTGGCATAAACTTAAGTGATGTTCACCAGCTTCCGAACACCCCTCTCCTACTACTTCTCATAGGTATTGAGGAACTTGGACCTTGGGATCACCTTTGGTGCCCATTTGGAGTTAGAAGGCAGGCAATTCAAGTAATTACCTTAAAAATGCCTAAAGGATCATCAAAAGGAATACAAACAACAAATGTTGGTGAGGATGTGGAGAAAAGGGAACCCCTGTGTACTGTTGATGGGAATGTAAATTGGTGAAGATACTGTGGAAAACAGTGTAGGGGTCCCTCAAAAAACTAAAAATAGAACTACCATATGACCCAGCATTTCCACTCCTAGTTATATATCCAAAAAAACCCCAAAACACTAATTTGAAGAGACTCATGCATCCCAGTGTTCACAGCAGCATTACTTACAATTGGCATGATATGGAAGCAAACTAAATGTCCATCAACAGATGACTGGATAGAGAAGATGTGGTACATATATACAATGGAATATTACTCAGCCATAAAAAGAAACGAAATTGAGTTATTTGTAGTGAGGTGGATG
>NW_020175053.1:291836-308694 GCF_003031525.2 Neophocaena asiaeorientalis asiaeorientalis
TATATATATATATATATAATGGAATACTACTCAGCCACAAAAAAGGAAAGTTTGCCATTTGCAACAAACATGGATGGACTTAGAGGGTATTATGCTAGGTGAAATGTCAGACAGAGACTAACAAATACTGTATGATATCACTTATATGTAAAATCTAAAAAATACAACAAACTAGTGAATATAACAAAAAAGAAACAGAGTCACACATATAGAGAACAAATTAGTGGTTACCAGTGGGGAGAGGGAAAGGGGTAGGGGAAACATAGGTGCAGGGGATTAAGGTATACAAACTATTATGTATAAAATAAGCCACAGTGATATATTATACAATATAGGGAATATAGTCAATATTTCATAATAACTATAAATGGAGCATAACCTTTAAAAATTGTGAATCACTATTCTGTACACCTGTAACATATTGTACAGCAACTATACTTCAATAAAACACACAAAAAATGCCTAAAGGGTATTATCCCAACTAATTAAATAATTACAGAACAATAGACTTGAAACCTGAAATAAACTTAAAGATCATCTAATGCAACCCCTCCTCTAAATCAAGGACTCAGGAGGATAAAATCAGTTACTCAAAGTTCTCATAGCAAATTTAAGGCAGAGAGGAGACTGAAAGCCAGAAGTCCCATCTTTTCATTGATAGATAGGAAAATAACAATAAAAGACAGTGTTCATCATGTGTAGAAACCTTCCATAGATCATTTCACTTAATTCTCATATTATTATTGTCCCTTTTTATAGGTAAGAAAACATAAAACTAGAAAGGTTCAAGTATTTGTCCAAGGCCACTGAGTGAGTGGTGGAACCAAAATTCACACGCAGCTAGTCTAAATACAGGGCGCGCACTCCAAATTACTGTACTGGATGGTGTCACTCACAGAAATATTTTCAAAGTTTTTCAGTTGGAAAAAAAACCCCACAAAACTAATTTTAGAGATTTTACGGTCTTAAGTGCAGTGCACAGCTAAAAATTCAGTTACTATAGAACAAGAGTAGAATGGATACTGGAAGATAACTAGTAGACAGCCATACACAATAAAAACAAAAAACAACAAATTTTAGGAACTTGGGAGTCTGAAATCAAATCTTAGTCTTTTATATTAGGAAGTTTTAAGAAGAGCCAAAAGTTTTATATAAACTAAATAGACCATGTACATACTTAGTATTCTACTTCAGACTGCTTATAATTCAGATATTAATGTATCTTAACTTACCAGAATCAAAGAACCTAGGTTTGAGCCCATTTAAAAAATTTTTGTCTGTAAAATGACAATAGTATCTATCTCAAAATACTGTGAACTAATTAAAAGAATGTAAACTGTAGAGCCTTCTGTAGATGTCAGATATTAATGAGCATAAGTCGAGTTCCACTCTATCTCCAAAGTTAAATTGTTTTCGGTGCATTATTAACATATCGCTTAAAAAATGAAAGCAATATAATAAGAGTTGGGAACTTTAACACCCCACTCTCAACAATGGATAGATTATACAGATAGAGAATCAATAAGGATACAATGGATTTGAACAACACTAGAGACCAAATGAACCTAACAGTCATATATAGAACATTTTAATATAAAACAACAGCAGCAAAATACAGATTCTTCTCAAGTGCCCATGGAACATTTTCTAGGGTAGATCATATGTTAATCTATAAAACAAGTCTTAGAAAGTTCAAAAAGATGGAAATCATAACAAGCACCTTCTCTGACCAAAGTGGCATGAAACTAGGAATCAATAACAAGAGGAAAACTAGAAAATTCGGAAACACAATGGAACGTGAAACCAGAACTTACAGGATGCAGTAGAAACAGGTCTAAGAGGGAAGTTCATAGCAATAAACACCTACATTAAGAAGCAAGAAAGATCCCAAATAAACAACCTAACTCTACACTTTAAGGAACTACAAGAAGAACAAACTGAGCTCAAAGTTAGCCGAATGAAGGAAATAATAGAGATTAGAGCAGAAATAAATAGACAACAGAAAAACAATAGAAAAGATTAACCAAACTAAGAGTTGGTCCTTTGAAAAGATAAACAAAATTGACAAACACTTAGCTAGACTAACTACGGGAAAAAGAGAGAGGACTGAAATCAACAAAATTATAATTGAAAAAAAAGGTAACATTACAACGGATACCACAGAAATACAAAGGATCATAAGAAGCTACTACAAACAACTATCTGCCAACAAGCTGAACAACCCGGAAGAAATGTAAAAATGGAAACATTCTTAGAAACATATAAATTACCAAGGCTGAATCGGGAAGAAACAGAAAATCTGAATAGATCAATTACTAGTAGGGAGAAATTTAAAAATGGAAATATCTTAGAAACAAACAAAATACCAAGGCTTAATCAGGAAGAAACAGAAAATCTGAATAAATCGATTACTAGTTGGGAGATTGAATCAGTAATCAAAAATCTCCCAATGAAGAGAAGAACCCAGGATCAGATGGTTTCACTGGTGAATTCTACCAAAATTTAGAAAGAATTAATACCACCTTTCTCAAATTCTTCCCAAAAAATCAAAGAGGATGGAATACTCCCAAACGCATCATCCTGTTACCCAAGTCAGATAAGGACACTACTATCCCTGACAAACATAGATGCAAAAATCCTCAACAAAATAAATAACAGCCAACTGAATTCAGCAGCACATAAAAAGGTTCACCGTGATCAAGTGAGATTTATCCCTGGGATGCAAGAATGGTTCCTCATATACCAATCAATCAATGTGACACATCACATTAATAGAATGAAAGAAATGAATCAGACGATCATCTCAATAGACACAGAAAAAGCATTTGACAAAATTCAACATCTGTTCATGATAAAAACACTTAAAGGTAGGCACAGAAGGAACATATCTCAACATAATAAAGGCCATATATGACAAGCCCACAGCTAACATCATACTCAATCATTAAAATTTGAAAGCTTTTCCTCTAAGATCAGGAACAAGACGAGGGTGCCCACTCTCACCACTCTTATTCAACATAGTGCTGGAAATCCTAGCTAGAGCAATTAGGCAAGAAAAAGAAATAAAAGGCATCAAAATTTGAAAGGAAGAAGTAAAACTGTCTCTATTTACAGATGACATGATCTTATGTACAGAAAACTCTAAAGATTCCACCAAAACACTGTTAGATCTAATCAATAAATTCAATAAAGTTGCAGGATACAAAATTAACATGCAAAAATAAGTAGTGTTTCTATACACTAACAATGAAGTATCTGAAATGAAAAATATTTAAAAATTGACCCCATTTACAATAGCATCAAAAACAATAAAATGCCTAGGGATAAATTTAACCAAGGAGGTGAAAGATCTCTACTCTGAAAACTATAAGACATTGATGAAAGAAATCAAAGAAGACACAAGTAAATGGAATGCTATCCCATGTTCACGGATTGGAAGAATTAATATTGTTAAAATGTCAATACTAGCTAAAGCCATCTATAGATTCAATGCAATACCTATTAAGATTCCGATGGCAGTTTTTTTTTTACAGAAATAGAAAAAAATACTCCTAAAATTTATATGGAACCACAAAAGACCCAAATAGCCCAAGAAATCCCGAGAAAGAACAAAGCAGGAGGCATCACACTTCCTGATTTCAAGCTATACTATACTGTACTATAAATCTATAGTAATCAAAACAACATGGTATTGGCATAAAAACAAATAGACCAATGGAATAGAATCAAGAGCCCAGAAATAAACCCAAGCATGTACACTTAACTAATATTTGACAAGGAAGTCAAAAATACTCAATGGAGGGGCTTCCCTGGTGGCGCAGTGGTTGAGAGTCCGCCTGCCGATGCAGGGGACGCGGGTTCTCGCCCCGGTCCGGGAAGATCCCACATGCCGCGGAGCGGCTGGGCCCGTGAGCCATGGCCACTGGGCCTGCGCGTCCGGAGCCTGTGCTCCGCAATGGGAGAGGCCCAGGTACAGAAAAAAAAAAAAAAATACTCAATGGAGGAAAGACAGTGCCTTAGGTATATGGGCTAGGAAAACTGGATAGTCGCATGTTAAAGAATGAAACTGGACCCTTATCTGACACCACCCACAAAAATTTACCCAAAATGGATTAAAGACTTGAATGTAAGACTTGAAACCGTGAAACTCGCAGAAGAAAACATAGGAAAAAAGCTCCTTAACATGGGTCTTGGTAATGATTTTTGGAAACCACACCTAAAGCACAAGCAACAAAATTAAAATAAAGAAGTGGGACTATATCAAACTAAAAAGCTTCTGCACAGCAATAGAAACCATCAACAAAGTGAAAAAACCCTACAGAATGGGAGAAAATAGTTGCAAGCCATATATATGATAGGGGGTTAATATCCAAAATATATAAAGAATTCATACAATCAAAAAACCCCAAATAGACTTTGGGATTAGCAGATGTAAACTATTATATACAGGATGGATAAATAACAAGGCCCACTATATAGCACAGAGAACTATATTCAATATCCTGTGATAAACCATAATGGAAAAGAATATTTTAAAAAAGAATGTCTATATGTATATAACTGAGTCACTTGGCTATACAGCAGAGATGGGCACAGCATTGTAAATCAACTATACTTCAATTAAAAAAAAAAAATTAGAAACCTAAAGAAAAAACACCCCAAATAATCCAATTAAAAAATGGTCAAAGGACCAGAATAGGCATTCTTCCAAAGATATATAAATGGCCAACAGGCACATGAAAAGGTGCTCAATTCACTACTTATTAGGGAAATGCAAATTAAAACCAAAATGAGTTATCACCTCATGCCTGTTAAAATGCCTGACTTCACTTATATGTGGAATCTAAAAGATAAGTGAACAAACACAGCAAAACAGAGATGGAGTCATAGATACAGAGAACAAACAGGTGGTTGCCAAGGGGAGGTGGGGGAAGAGAGAAATAGTTGAGGGAAATTAAGAGGTACAAACTTCCAGTTACAAAATACATGAGTCACAGGTATGAAATGCACAGTGTGGGGAGTACCGTCGATGATTATTTAGTATCTCTGTATGGTGACAGATGGTAACTAGACGTATCATAATGATCGTTTTGAAATGTATAGAAATACCACATCACTACGTTGTGCACCAGGAGCTAACACAGTGTTGTATGTCAGTTATACTTCAGAAACAAACAAACTCATAGAAAAAGAGATTAGATTTGTGGTTATCAGAGGTACAGGGTGGGGGGAGGGGAACTGGATGAAGGTGATTGAAACGTACAAACTTCCAGTTATAAATAAGTACTAGGGATGTGATGTAGAACATGACAAATATAATGAACACCACAGCATGTTATATATGAAAGTTCTTAGGAGAGTAAATCCTGAGAGTTCTCATCACAAGGAAAAAAATTTTTTTTCTCTACATCTTTAATTTCGCATCTATATGAGACGGATGTTCACTAAACTTATATGGAAAAAAATTTAGAAAATTCTTATGACTTCATAATTCACAGAAGCGAGTTTGGGAAAATAATGATTAATTATATAGCACCTAAATTTAATTCATTGCTACCATTTTTCAGTCCTCATTTCTCAATGTCACATTTTGTTATAGACTATTAAATATAATCTTTTTGGTTTAAATTAAGTAGGTCACCTTTTTTTTTTTTCTTTTTTCAATATTTATTTATTTATTTAGGCTGCACCAGGTCTTAGTTGCGGCATGCATGCAGGATCTAGTTCCCTGACCAGGGATCGAACCCGGGCCCCCTGCATTGGGAGCACGGACTCCTACCCCCTGGACCACCAGGGAAGTCCCTATTAAATATAATCTTGTCTACACTTATCAGATCAACTGATCCCATAGCCTTCCAATCTGGTTAATACTTTCTGTTTCATACTGGCTGAAAGCTTGTTGGAAGATTGCAGAAGAGTAGCTAAAATATTCCAAGAATTAGAAAAACCAGTACTAATACACACACACTTCATTTAATTAAATGTAAACAGCATAAGAATGACGTGCAATTAAGTTCCCTTTTACCCTTCTAACCTTCTCTATCGGTCATCCTGAGGTCGGTAACATTTTAAATCAATTATATCTGATCTTAAAAAAACATTTTAAAGCTAAATTTCCTACCTGTTACTTATGCAAAACAATGAATTTATCTTTTGAAATAATAAGTAAGAGTGGGGTAAACTGGGCAGGCAATCACTGTTTGCACTTTGGCTGAAGGAATTCAAGAGATTATATAACCAGCCCAAGGTGGTGACAGCTTGAAAGCAGTAGAGGTAGAACTGAATTCAAGTTTTCCAGCACTTTTCAGAGAGAAGGGGGTGGGTGGGAGAACTCCTGACATAGATAACCATTTTTATAAACACAATGAGTTAATTTTGGCACCAAAGTAGATGGCCTCTGGTCTGGTGGGACTTCCCTGGCTCACTGCATAACGGAACGTGTAAAGAAAGCAGACGGGTAGCTTTGTTATTTTGCAATCATCCATGGCATTCTATTTGCAGTTTTCCACGTTATTTGGGGGCAGCCTCTAGACCGGAAGAGACGCAAAACAATGTTGGTTAGTAATTCGGGCCCTCGGATGGGAAATATCTTACAGAAATTAAAATATTGGGACCAATTTATTATCCAAACTCAGGGGCAGCTATTTGTGTAAATGCCCCCTCTGTCCTCCAGCTGCTCTCCCTAACAGTGGACGGAAGGTGGTAAGAACATGTGCACGGCCAGAGCTGCTCCTTTCCTGGTTTGAGGGCATATGACACGGTGACTAAGAGCACAGGCCCTGGAGGCGGGCTTGTTCTTCTGTCCTGGCTCTGATAACAACTTGATATTGGTGGCATTTTTAACTTCTTTGAATCTTGGTGTCTTCATCCCTAATAATGTGTACCCTGAGAGTTGTCACAAAGCATACAAAGAGACTGTATACATAGTGCCTGATACCTGGTAAACATTCAATATATGCTCGTTTTCATTATTAAATTCCTGACCCTCTTGACTATCCAGTGATCGAAGTTCAACCCAAGTGAAAGCAAATAAAAAGAAACAGCCATGATCTATAAGAATCACTTACAGGAATTATCTAGAAGGCTTCTGCCCTCCGATTGAAACAAAAGATAACCACA
Source organism: Neophocaena asiaeorientalis asiaeorientalis (assembly GCF_003031525.2). NCBI lineage: Eukaryota > Metazoa > Chordata > Mammalia > Artiodactyla > Phocoenidae > Neophocaena > Neophocaena asiaeorientalis. The sequence goes on from NW_020175053.1 coordinate 298,956, forward strand.
TTCCAAATAAGTTTAATAGCACAGGATGCTTTCCACAGAACTCCCTCGAAACGACAGTCCGCCTCATGGTGATCTAAAACTAAGAGACGAAATTTTTTTTCAGGTTTCCCTTAGCTTACTTGCTACCCTACCCGGATCCATGGGCTCTAAACGAGTACCTGCTGAATCTCAGTTGGATACCTTGAATTGCTCATGGAGGTCCCTCTTTCTGAGGTACTAATATCCTTGTTCAAAGCTGCAGGAAGCCAAGGTTACCACGCTTTTACTCTTCTAATTTTCATCAGTACCCTTTCCTGATGACAGGATACATTACTTTTCTTAAATAAATAAATAAATAAATTTGGCTGCGTTGGGTCTTCGTTGCTGCACGCGGGCTTTCTCTAGTTGCGGTGAGCGGGGGCTACTCTTCGTTGCAGTGCACAGGCTTCTCATTGTGGTGGCCTCCCTTGTGGCAGAGCGTGGGCTCTAGGTGCGTGGGCTTCAGTAGCTGTGGCTTGCGGGCTCTCTAGAGCGCAGGCTCAGTAGTTGTTGCCCACGGGCTTAGTTGCTCTGCGGCATGTGGGATCTTCCTGGACCAGGGCTCGAACCCGTGTCTCCTGCATTGGCAGGCGGATTCTTAACCACTGCACCACTGGGGAAGTCCAGAATCCATTATTTTTAAGAAATAAACCATAGTCTCATTTTACACTCCTGTTTCCAGAGTCCAGTATCAATGAGAGAAGTTCAGAACCATTGAAAATGGTAATATTGTAATACATTTTCTCAGTACACATTCAAAAAGTCATCTGAGAATGTTTCTTTTGGTATGACTAAATTTCATGACTATGTACTAAAAATGCTTAATTACCTTCTAAAGTATATTCCATGAACTGCATTGAAATACATGTCACAGCAGAGCTTTTAAAGCATTTTTCATATTTACGATCTTTTGTTAAATCTTTGTAAAATTTTGTAAGACTTGGAAAAGTCATCGTTTAACTGCACTCTGGACCGTAAGCCCCATGAGGTTGAGAATGGTGTCAATCGCGTTCACTGTCGCATCCCCAGCCATCCAGTCCAATGCCTGGCACACACAAGACATGCGGTAAGCATTTGTTGACTGATATACTTTAATCTTACGACATAGAAAGTACTTTCACGTAAGACGGATGCAAATATCCTCCAAAAGAGAGCAAAGTGATTCAGTAAACTGGTATTCTGGAACTAAAGGAAGATCAGAATTCTTGTGCAGTAGATCCAGCCCCTTTGGGGAGAAGACAACAGATCATCTTGGAATTCATACAAACCAGAAAGGGAAAGGTCAGGTGTAGACTCAAATACACTCAATTTCCGAAAAGCAAATGTAAACATATCTCCCCAAATGCACGATTTCAGAGATGAAACTCAAAAGCCAGCTCTCAAAATTGCAATTCTGACTCTGCCATCACACATATTCCCAAAGAACAGCAGGGAGCCACCCAGAGCCCAGTGTTTACACTTGACTACACTCCCACGACCTACTTAAAGGATGGGGGATTACGGAACCAAAGACAACTCTAAGAGGAATACAGGAGTTCGTGAGGACAAAGCTGTGAACTGGTTGAAGATTACAGAAAAGCTAAGATAAACACAGCTTCTGTAGATACCACAGAACGAGGTCTAGGTCTACAGCTTGGAGCCAAAGATGGACAGATGTCAACGTCAAGAGAAATTCAATCTTGCTTCTGCTTCTGTATTGAGAATGCCCTTTAAGAAGCAGGGAACATGTGCACCTCAAAAGCAGTAGGTGTGTACTGGTTACCACGCATCTTCACAGCAGGCCATGAAGCAGACATCCCCCTCACTATTTTAGAAATAATGAAATGAAGGGTCGGGGCAGCCAAGAATTTGCCTAAATGTATACGTTAATTGGAAAGCAGAACCAGGATCCAATTCAAGTTTGACTTCTAAGTTCTTTCCACTAACCCACCCTCTCTCCTTGCTATCTTGAAAAGATTTATGTGAAGAAAGGTAATTGGGAGCATCTCTGGAAGATATCATGGAATCACACAACTGCTGAAATCTGTCGCAATCCGGAGAAATCACATCCAGGGCCCTTGAGAGACGATCAGTATGGTGACCTTTAAGGAATCAGGGGCAAACGCCACCTTCAGCCCAGGGCCTCACACGCAACGCTTGAGACATGCTGAATTAAGGACACACTGTCTTCACGTATCTGAAGCTTTGTCAAGCAGGACTAAACATATTTTGAACAGTTCCAAGGGGGAGAAAGTTCCCAGTTACAAGGGGGTAGGCAAAAAACAGAGACAGAATGCAAGGCACAAGGAGCAGTTAGACGTCTCAGGATGGCAGTGGGTGTTCATCACACAGGCAGGGAATCCCCATCCCTCATGTGCTTACAGCTTTCAGTGAAGTATTAGAAGGAAGCAGGATACATTTAGGCCCTGGTCTCTCACTGTGATGATTTTCAACGGTTACCTTGCCTCCAGCTGGACGTCTTATTAGTCTCCCATACATTTGGTAGGGGTGGCGTGCTGGGTAAAGGAGAAAGGCAGGCAGATGTTCAAGGTAAAGGGAAGACAGGAATGTGAGAGTTGTTCTCTCCCTTTCTCTTTAACTCCTAACTCAGAACTCCAGACTAGAACCCTTATCAGACTAGTTCAATTCCACTTACACAAAGGGCTTTTACATCTGCCCTGGGAACTAACCACCACTAACAGCATTACTCCGGAAAATGAATTCCAGGCTCCCAATGACTGAAGTTACAGATAACCTCACAGGACATAATCCATTAAATTGGAAACTGCATCAACTTGCCTCACTCTCTCATCACAATTTTTTCCCCCAACACAATAGGTGGAAGTTGTTAGTATCAGCCTCACTTGATGGTGACCTCTGTAATGTCTAAAAATTCTGTATTTGTGATCAAGTTAATTAGCAGGCAGATAACCTAAATTTTAGACTTCCTAAAATTCCCTTCCTCAATCACTGCCAATGCCGTGCAAGTTGGCATAAAAAGCTAAACCAAGTTTGTAGACATTCTCTTTGGACAAACAGAAAAAAGGTAGGTGGTTTTTGTGTAATGAAAAAGTGGTGACGTTGACACTGGAATTTCCTTCCCTCTCACAAGGCAGATTCAGCGTAAGCGTGTTTCAGAATTACCTCGCTGTGATGGGAGGTACCCTTGAACTGCTGGACATGAGGGCTTCATCATCCAGGGGACACTAAAGCCAGCTGGGTGGGGAGAGACAGGCTTAATGACCAGGAGACAGGACAGCTGCCACGTCATGACTTTGCTGCCGCCCAGAACACAAGGAACACATGGACAGATGAACCCAGCACCGGTGGCAGAAATTACAACACAAATATATTTCTCATGCAAAATAGGACAAATGACACATATTTACATGATGCAAATAAAGTGCTGAATATTAAGCTTTCTTTTTGGGGTACCACCACGCTTAGGTGGTTTCAATGAGGGTTAATGCCACGTGGTGAACTTGCAATTCTATAAAACCAGGACGGAGACAGTATAGAAAATGCACTTTAGTAGAAACCTGGGTCTGTGACAGGTTGCTAAGAAAAAATGAAAACAGGAATGACAGAAGTATATTTTCTTTTATATACAAAAACGAAGGCCCCAGAAATGATTTGCTGAAGTAGGTATCCACAAGATGTTAAATTATTTTTCCTTTGCTTTGGTTAAAACAGTCTAGGAACAGCAATCAGTTCCCTTTCTACTAATAGTATATAAACACAGTGACAGGACCACTTTTAGGAGAAAATAATCAACTTTTAAGAGAAAAAAATTAAATTAGTTTTAAACTAAATTAAACATTTACCAATAAATAAGTTTCTTAAAAAGGTAGCATCTTCATCCTACAATCTTGGGCATAACATATACACCAATTTAAAAAATAAAATTTATCTCACAATTATAATTACAGGTGTTAATGCAACAAGCTAGGAAATGAAATTACTTTAATATATCTTTAAAAAAAACCCTAGCAACCAAAAATAAATTTTAAAAATTGACATTTTTCGAAAATGGTACATTCTAAAATAATTAATACTTTATTACAGAACATAATTCAAACTATTGATGGTATTTCAATATATTCCTAAAGAATGTTTAAAAAGAAGTTTCATACACCAGAATTGGAACAGCACTTATAATGCCATTTACAGCTATGAAAAGGCAGTCAACTTCCACTTAAAAGTGTAACCAGTGATGAAATATACTTCAAAAACAAAAACATTTGGTCTGACAATCTTTAATACTGGTTAAAAACAGACAGATGTTTGTTGCTGATGGAAGTAACTTTAATCCAATGTGCAAAAAAAGTGCAGCTGTCTACTTGTACTTGAGATACATAAGACCAACGCTTCTGTACTATTTACACACTTAAAAAATTTTTAACGTATTGATTTAAGGAAGGACACTGCATCTCCTTTATGGATTAAGTCACGTGCTACAGAGAGCCCAAAAGCTTGATGACACTCTTAAGTTACACAAATGTATCCGAAGAGGCATACTGTTCTTGTCCTAATTTTGATCCTAAACAAAAATCCAATTTCAAAATCAATTAGGAATTTCTTTGATCTAGGAAATCTCGGAATTGTTGCAAATGTGCAAGCCTTGTCTTTGAGAGCCAGATTCCTATATTCCTTTTTCTAACCCTCTCATCACTGGTCCATCCCACAAACCCCGTCGGCTGCAGAGTGGCAATGCCCGAAGTAAGAGGAATGAAAAAACTCAGCCCTCAGACCACCAACATGCCTTCGGGACGTGTGAGGAAACCTTTGGGGGGCAGGTATGGGCAGTCAAAAGGGATGAAGAAACACTTCAGCAAAGCAACCATTATTTGTCCACAAAAACCATGAAAAACAGTGATAGAAAATTAACAAACCAAGTATATAAATCTGAGACCATTTTGCATTCCCAGAACTTGTTTTCACATCTGCGCACGCAGGGTTCTTGGTCAACCACCCACCCGTATTTTCTGCGTCGACACAAGGTACTTTTACCAAAGTTCTTAAAAATGCTGTTGTAACCCTAAGTCACACAGAACGGTGATGATCAGGAAATCAATTCACTCATTTATCACTCTGTGCAGTGCACTCCCCGGTGCAGCAAGCAGAGAGAGGAATTTAAAAAAGGGACAGAAGTCTCTCACTTCTCAACTGGACACAAGAGTCCTCAAAATTAAAATCAGAAATCATAAAATAGTGGGGCGGGGGGTGCGGGTGCTTACTGGCAACATTAATACTAGACACCAGACGGGACAGTGAAATTGTTTGGTCAGAACCAAGGAGCAGTATTTCCTTGAAAAGTTTTCAAAACACCCAACCAAGCACTGCCTTAAGTCCAGCGAGTACAATGCTCCGTAAGTTTCCACCGAAATGCAGCGGCCGGCGTTCATGGGTCAGGCTGCAGGATGCTGGCGGAGCATCCCTGCCCCGAGCATCCCGGGCCCCCGCCTCTAGCTGCAGGCGATGGTCTCCAGCTGCTGCTCGGCCTCCGCGGCCATGGCCGCCGCCTGCAGCTGCTCCGTCTCGCTCTGCATGGCGCTGGGGGTGACCTGCTTCCGCTCGCTGTGCATATTGTTCTCGTGCCGTTTCAGATCCGACGCCTTGGCGAAGGCCTTGGTGCAGGAGCCGCACACGAAGGGCTTCTCGCCCCGATGCCTGCGCTCGTGGTCCTTGAGGTGGGACTTGTGTTTGAAGGCCTTGTCGCACATGTGGCAGGCGAAGGGCCGCTCGTTGCTGTGGACCCGCTCGTGCTTCTTCAAGTCCGGGGCGCGGATGAACGACTTGCCGCACACCTCGCAGCTGTAGGGCTTGTAGCCCGTGTGGATCTTCAGGTGCTCCTTCAGGTGGGCCTGGGTGGTGAAGCCCTTGGTGCACATCTCGCAGACGAAGGGCCGGTCGGCCGTGTGCAGCTTCTCGTGCTTTCTCAGCCTGCCCTCGTCCGAAAACGTCTTCCCGCAGGCCTGGCAGGCGATCTGCTCCCGGTGGTGGCCGTACAGCAGGTACTCAAACTTCATGTCGCTGGCAGCTGTGGTCCAGCCTGGCGTCTGTTCGTCCTTCACTTCACTCATCCCATCGTTAAATGTTAAGGCTTGAGGGGTCTGGGATCCCAGATCCTTGGACTCGGGGGTCTCCATGGATTCCACTTCCTGGCCATAGCAATTGACTTTCCGCACCTCCTCACTCCCCAGCTCTTTCAGGATCGCTTCCTGGACCCTGAGCGTCGTCGTGGGCGACTTGCCGTCCTCCTGACTTGGGGGGGTGCCTTCTACCGTGTCATCCGAGGGACTGTCATCTTGGTCTCCGATTTCCTCCACGTCATCATCCTGAGTGTCAGCAGCATCTCCAATGGGGCGATTGATCTTGAGGCAGTACTTGCTTTTGGATTGGCCGTTATTTTCGTCGGGACTGGACACGTCCCGCTTCTGAGAACAGAGTTTATCCAAAAATCGGATACCGAGAATCTGACCCGATGACATCATTAAGTTAACATCTTCTTTTTTCACAGAGATCTTTGCCGTGTACATGTAATTCAGGACCTCTTCAAATATATCAGAACGGAGAAAATCTATTTCTATTACTGAAGAGCTATCGACCTCAAGCTTCTTGAAAAGCTTTTTAAAGTAGGTGCTGCAGGCGGCAAGGACACACCTGTGCGCCCTGAACTTGACATCCTCCACCACAATCGCGATATCGCAAAATTCTCCTTCCAGGCGCTGCTCGTTTAGGGTTTTCAGAAACAGAGTTTTATGATCATCGTCATTGTATTTAATGGTTTCAGACATACTGATGAAAAACTCCTACAAAAAATGTTGAAAGAAATACTTCGGTAATTATGCACAATACTTTTCCATACAGAAAATACAGGGAGAGTCTCATTTTCTGATCAATTTCCGGTCCCTAACAATTTCAGAAAGTCAATGCCAGGAGCGGTTCACGAATGTGAGGAGAAAAGACGGATCCCAACTCAGGGATTTCCATATTGTTCCTTCTACTTATCTTCACTGTACTCCGCACGTGCCTATTCATAATAACAGCAACTTCTACTGAGCGCCTAATACCTGCCTGGCACTGCGCTACGCGCTTTTCTTTCCACGTCTTCACAAATGCAATGATCAGATGGCCCGGAGAGATAGGTACTACTACCCCCACTTTATAGATGAATTGAGGAACCTGCCCAATATTCTAGTTATTTAGTGGAGTATCGGGGCTCAAATCCAGGCACTCTAGCCCCCAAAGCCATGCTTCCTGACAACTACGGGTAATAACGACAAATAACTCAGCTTCAAGGTTTAAGAAACAGGTCTCCGGCAAGCATCCACCAGTGCCATCTGCTGCGTCTACTCTAATTTCACGCAGAGGAAGATTCAGTAAAACTTCACACAGAGGAAGATTCAGTAAACTAACTAGCAGCTCTCAGTGTTCTGCTTCCTTGACGGAAGAGGCAAATCGCTGCTGCAGAACCAGAGAGGGGTATCATTGCCAGAACATTCCATTCAGTGTTGTCTTCCAGTTTTTCCACACCAGTTTTGGGCCACTTGTGAACAAGTGTCAAGGTTTAACAAGACCCTCAGAGAATCAGATGACATTTGGGAAGACAGTGACGAGAGGCTTCAGCACCTCTGGATGCCGATCTATCTGCCATCCAGATCAAAGTGTCATCAAGTTGGATGCACTTGACAAGTGCCACGAGTGTTTTACAAGCAAAAGAAATCTAGAACTGGCATGGAAGACATCTGCCGTGTGTTAAAGTGATCTTTTTAAAATAATGTGTCCTGTTGCGTTTCTTTTCAAAAACATTGTTTCTTTCTTTTATTCAACGAAGTATAAACATGAGGAAAATACATATGTCCCCTAAAGAATGCTAACACATAACCGAGAGAGAGACATTTTAAAGCTAACACCAAACAATATTTTCAGGACTTAATATCCAAAGTCATAGTTACCATGAACAACTCAGGCTATTATCTTAATGCTTTAAACACCAAATTCTTCGGATCAGAATAACTCTGATCAGGGGCACGCCAGTCCTACAAGAGAAAAGGACATACAAGAGTAAGGTAGGCTCTTCCCCCATCCCAAATTCTAAACAAGAGTGTTTTCAAGAATTGATTTTTAAAAAGAAACTTTCCTTTTTTGTCTTGCCATTGGCACCTGTACCTATTTTCAGGTTGGGAACAGAGAGGAGGGTGGCTGGCAGCATCAGGTCCAGCTCTGAACAGATACGAAGGAGAAAAGGTAAGGGCTAGAGCACTTGCAGCCTGGAGGGGGTGTGTGCCGGGAATGGGAAGGATGGGTTGGAGAACCACTGAGGGATTTCCCCTCACAAAGTCCGTGTCCGTATTTGTAAGGATGTTGATTGCGGCACAGATAGAATAAAAGCCGGTAAATGCCCTCTACCCCTACCGTTTCCTGCTGGATACACAGCCTTCACATTTTTCTCTAGGCTCATATAAACATAAAAGTATATACACTTTTAATAAATATAGACAAAGTTAGAGAGGTACGTACACCCAACATTTAACATTGGAGCAGAGGAAACAGTAGCTGCTTTCTTCTATCCACACTTGTGTGTGATGTAACATACATTACTCAAGCTACTCTGGTCTTGAAGCTTGCATTTGAGAAATCCAGGTGTTTTTGCCTCTATCCCTACAGGGAAGCTCAAAGGATTCTAGATTTTTGCGAGTTTTAACTTTTACCAGAGGGACTCCATGCGGCAGCCTAACATCCTGAAAAACATAAAGTCTCTTCTACTGAATGGTGACCACACAAACTTGAGTGTGGTAGGACCAGAGTCCTGAAAACCCTCCAAAGTTCCCTCTACGGAAAAGTGAAAACACCGTTAAGCTGCCTCAAGTGGCAGGCTGTTTTCTTATCTGCCAAGTGTGAGGGTTGAGCAGAATTATTTCTAAGGATGCTTCCTACTCTGCCTGTTCCCTGGATGCACCCCAGCCTGTAGTCACCCCCAACGGAACGCAGTCAGGCGAAACCTTCCTACCGGGTCACTTCCTACAGTTGCCAGTCGCTCTCCCTAGGGCTTGTGGGATAAAAGCTCAAGGACCAGGCCCAGGAGTGGTGTACAGTACCCATGGCAACATAGGAGTGTGTTGGATTTTTTTTTTTTTCCTTTTCTCGTCAGTGTGTTATTTGGCCCCCACTCTCTCTCCAGATCTCTAAGGACCATTTTTTTCTGTTGAGATGCTAAGTTCAGGTGAGTCAAACTGGAAGATACCCGTGGCCAGTATCCCTGTAGGTGGGGGGAAAGATGAAGGCCAACCACACCTCCAGAACGAAGCTGCCCCTTTATTACGCTTCTCCAAACCGCCGCGCAGGGCCGGAGCGAACTCCTGAAAAGCCGAACTTACATAAGCGGCGGCGGCGGCCGCCTCCCCGACCCCGGGGCCGCCGCGACAATGGCGGCGGCACCACTTCCCGGTCGAAAGCTGGCAACTTCGGGATGCAGAGGAAGCAGGGAACAGAGCGGAGGACCCAGGGAGCCTCCAGAGCCTCTCCAAGCCTCGCTCCCATCTCTTTCTGCCCAGGAGGTGGGGGACGGAATCAAGCCGTGTGCATTGCTTCCCGAACAAAAGCTCCCGCCCGGGTAGCCGGGAGGTGCCAGGGCCGCTTTCCCTTTTAGAATCCGGCTTTTCGGCGCGGGCTGGGGCCGCGGCTCCGAGCGCGGGAGGGAGGACCCACGGCGGCCCCGACGGCGGGGAGCGGGAGCGGG
>NW_020175053.1:308789-383442 GCF_003031525.2 Neophocaena asiaeorientalis asiaeorientalis
CGGACTCTCGAGCTCCCGCCCGCGCCCGGCGCCGGCACAGCCCCGAGGACGCGGGAGCCCGGCGCTCCCGTGCGTGTGCATGTGCGTGGGCAGTGCCGCCTTCGGGCGCGCGCAGGCCGGGCGCTGCGTCTGCGGGGCTCTCCCGCGACTCCAGGGCGGGCGACCCGGCCACCCTCCCCTCCTCTCACACCAGAGACAGCGAGACGCGCGCTTGCGGGCGTTGAGTCTTAGCTGGTACCGCTGCCACATTTTTGTATATGGGGAAGTGGTAGGCGCTCAATAAACATTTGCAGAACTAATGCAAAAAGTGACACGTTTCATCCCCCAGTCCCGCATGAGAAAGGGATCACCCCTAAAGCTCTGGATCCAGCCAGGGGCGCGCCCACGCTCCCGCACATCCCCGGAAACTCGCAAGGAAAAGTCAGGGGGGCTGGAGGCTGTAGCTTAACCCTGGCAGTGGAGCATCTGGGCTCGGTTTCATTTGCAGCTCCTCCGGAGAACTCGATGACTCAGGACTGTTTCCTACATCCCTGTTCAGCAAAGTAATGATTCCACTACTGTGGAAGCATCATCGCGTTAAAGAAATTATATTGTGATTGTGTTAAATTCCAGAGAAATTCTGTACGGTCCGAGGTGATTTTGTAGTACTAATTGACTTTGGTTTCAATATTTCGAAAGGTGCTTTTTATACACATCCTTTTTGATGTTCACAAAAGCATGGGGGTTAGTGGGTCTATTTAATGAAGCAGGGAAGAATAGACCAGTTCTAGAGTCAGACATATCCAGCTCAAATACAGGGTACATTATTTAACTTCTCTAAACCTCACTCTTGTTCTCTGATAAGAGCAGGGAATTGTGAGGATTAAATGGAATAATGCTCAATGAAGTGCTTAGCTCTAATACTAGCCTGATGGTGTTAAATGACCTGCCAACTCTCTGTGGATAGCGGGTTTAAGTGGCAGGGGCAGAACCGGAACCACCAGAGTTCAGGCTCACACTTGACACCTAGGTGGCCATGTTCCCTCTGATGCCATGCTGGGCCTGGTTATTCTTTTTTTTTTTTTTTTTTTTTTTTTTTTTTGCGGTACGTGGGCCTCTCACTGTTGTGGCCTCTCCCGTTGCGGAGCACAGGCTCCGGACGCACAGGCTCAGCGGCCATGGCTCACGGGCCCAGCCGCTCCGCGGCATGTGGGATCCTCCCGGACCGGGGCACGAACCCGTGTCCCCTGCATCGGCAGGCGGACTCTCAACCACTGCGCCACCAGGGAAGCCCGGGCCTGGTTATTCTTACTTAGCTTTTAAGGTTACATGTCAATCCTGTCTGTGTTTTTAATAGGGGGATAGTAATAGTACTATATCATAGGATTATGTTCTCAAGCACTAAAGCTGTCACTTCATCTAGCAGTGTGTCTGAAGCATCCCCCTTCTCCCATACCACTTAATTGCGTAGGTTTATACACTCATTCTGCATATATTTATCTGTCTACTATGTAAAGACTGTCTTTTTGCATATGGCTAGGTAAAGTCTTCTCAGGATTTGACTAATTCGATCCAATTAAAATAGTTTCGAAGAGTTCTCAAGCACTAGAATGCATTTCTCAAGTGACATGACATCTTGGTTTTGCATCTATTAATCCTCCTTTTCGTTTGCTTTATGCGCTAGTCACTTGGTCTCTGCCTGGCTGTCCCTTACTTCATGGGAATCATGGGATGAGTCTAAATGAAAGGGGACACTCTGTGGGATGGAAAACTACAAAGGAAGGGCCTTACCCAGACCTGGCACCTCACCTTAACCCAGCAGCCTTACCCGGGTGCCGCCCAGCATTCATTAGGTCCTCAATAAATACGGGCGTACAGATAAGAGACAGCCTAGAACTCAATACCATGGGGAGTTATAAGGACACACTGTGGGGTTGATGGGGGGGGCGCGGGTCAGGACCTTTCTGAAATACACAGACCTGAGGCTGTTGAAGGAAGTCTTCTTGCCTCTCCTGCCAGGAATGCTGTCCCTATACGTGGGGCTCTCAGGCCGACAACGCTGCTGGGAACACCTGTTCCTCACCTGGGATGCCCACAGCCTCCTCTTGAGTGGAGCCTGCTTGTTAGGATTGTGAGGCCTGGAATATGGGGCCTGTGGCAGGAGTCTGCGGTGCCAGGGTCTACAGTGGCTGTGAAGCAGCCCCCAAAGGACATTGGTAATGTTAGATCATTTGGGTAGAGTTGATTTCTCCATCACACTGATCTTGGGCCCTCTGACCAGTGGAAGATGGGCAGACAAGAGGGTGCATGAGTTCTGAACAGAGGCTTTGAGAAGCAGCCTGTGTTCCACTCTCCCACCAGGGCTTGTGCAGTCCACCGTGAGGGGACCGGGCTCTGGTTGCCACTGCCTCTTCTGTCTGGGCCCTCAAATGACAAGCAGGTCTCAGAGAATGAAGCTGAACTGAAACCCAAGCCCAGCCAAGCCCAGGCAGGCAACAGCTCATCCACAAACCCATGAATGAGAAAGAAATGCTTGCTTTGTTAGGCACTGGAAGACTGTGTTTTATGCTTTGTTATTGCAGCCAAACCTAAAACACCTGCACAAGGAAAAATATCCCACCAGATGCCAAGAGCACCCTCCCCTTGCTGCTCTGAAAACACTGGACACAGTAAATGAACAAGAAATAGACCTAATCCCTGATGACACAGAGGTATGGATACACACATTCAAATATAATCACATAAATAATTATACAATTGCACACTGTGATAATGACTAATGAAAAGTTACACATCCCAGAGTGTTATGGTAAAGAGGAACTCATACTGATTGAGAACTCAGTGAAAGCTTCTCCAGAGATGTATATTTGAGACCAGAAGGATGAGGGAGGACAGGCATCTTTGGGGTTGCGGGTAGCATTCGGGCAGAGAGAGAATAGCATGAATGAAAGGGTGGGAGGGGCTTGGTAGCTTGAGGCTCTGTGGGAGGACAGAGTGACCGGAGCCCAGTGGGCATGAGACAGGTCAGTGGAACGGTGGAGCTCAGCACATCTGGGGCTCTGGTCCATAGTGAGGGCTGTGGATTTTATGCTATGCATAGTGAAACCCATCAGAGGGCTTTTCTTTTAAACTAACGTTTACTTAGGTAAGCATATTAGTCTCATAACTAGGGTAAAGGCAGCCCTTGGAATGCAGATATGGTCTTTGAATTTCAAATACCTCCAATGGCATGACTGCTCGTATAAAACATTTCCCATAGTTCAGGTTATGGGGAATATTTTCGACACCGTCAACTGAAATACAATCTTTCACTATCTAGAAATAAAAGTTAACAATTTACTCACGAAATTTACTTTTTTTTTTTTCTTTTTTTAACATCTTCATTGGGGTACAATTGCTTCACAATGGTGTGTTAGTTTCTGCCTCACAACAAAGTGAATCAGCTATACATAAACATATGCTCCCATGTGTCTTCCCTCTTGCGTCTCCCTCCCTCCCACTCTCCCCATCCCACCCCTCCAGGCTGTCCCAAAGCCCCGAGCTAATATCCCTGTGCCTTGTGGCTGCTTCCCCACGAAATGTACTTTTGAATAAAATACATTTATCACACTATCCTAAGAAGTATTATAATATGATTCTGGTCAGACTTCCACATGAGCAACTGTATGACAACTTAACAGCAGCTTTGAAATGAAATGAGGGAAAATGGTAAATTAGCAGAGAGACAAAATATTGCTCTGTTTCTGGGTCAAGAGAAGAAACTTGTTAAATGGCAACAATAAAAATACTATACACTATCCAGAAATGAAATTTTAAAAAAGCAAATTACTAATGAGATTCACATTTATAGAATATACATTTATGGAACATTATCCTAAGAATTATGATCCCATGAAGTTTTCACTGGAGTTACTGTATAATCACTTAAATAGTAGCAATGAAACCAAAAGAGAAAAAGCTCAAACTTATTTTAGAAGAAAGATAAAAAAATCATTATTGCTGTGTTTCTGAATGATTTTAGGGGTCTTGCTAAGAACAAAAATATTGTAATTATACTACCTACAAATAGAATAAAATGGAAGCAAATAATTGATAAGATTCACATTTAAATAATCTACAGTTATAAAAGGTTATTCTAAGAGTTGCAATTATACCAAGCTTACATTTGAGCCATTGTATAATCTCTTAATTAATAGCAATAAAACTAAGAGACAAAAAAATCAAAGTTTCTTTAGTAGAAAAGGGGAAAAAGCACCTTGCTATAGTCCTGTATCTTCAGAAATAGGCTTACTGGAAGGTGGGTCTGCCTACCAGGTAATTCACTTCTGTTTTCTGGCTTTGTAGATACAAGATTGAATCGAGCCCTTGCTATGGATATTTCTTGTTGACCATTTTGGTTGTGCTGGGCCAGGGAAGTCCCTTGGTGGAGCGAATTTCTGAGGAGGAAGAGAAGAACACGGTGTCCTCAGGAACTGCCCCCCGGGACTTCTCTGTCACATCTGATCTCTGAAGAAAGAACCTGGGCTAGCAGCTCCCTTTCAGGAGGGAGGGTTGAATCAAAAAAGTTCTGAACATCTTCCAAGGTAAGGAGCACCAGGACAAGCTTGGCCTTGCACTTGGGGAAGAACTGGTGCATAAGGATAGAGTTGGCTGTATGAAGGGATCCTTCCCCTGTGGGTTTGAACTTTGCGGGGCATCTGGTCTACCCTGGGCATCAGACCCTGGAACCCCATGCCAAGATAGCCTTTGCTCCTCCTTCTCTGGAAACTGGTCATCCAGAGGATCCTCTCATGGTTCTCTTCGGTTAACATTAGAGGGAGCTGGGTGAAGGGTTTAGAGGAAAACTGTTTCTTTTTTTTTTTTTTTTTTTTTTGGCGGTCCGCGGGCCTCTCACTGTTGTGGCCTCTCCTGTTGCGGAGCACAGGCTCTGGATGCGCAGGCTCAGCGGCCATGGCTCACGGGCCCAGCCGCTCCGCGACATGTGGGATCCTCCCGGACCGGGGCACGAACCCGTGTCCCCTGCATCAGCAGGCGGACTCTCAACCACTGCGCCACCAGGGAAGCCCCAAACTGTATATTTTTGATAACTCTTCTGTATATGTATTATTTCAAAACAAAAAGGTTTACTGTATAGGTAATTATTTTTCTCTGGTTACTTTCAAGATTTTTTCCTTGTTTTTAGTTTTCAGCATTTTAGTTATATTTCTGGGAATGCATTTTATTAAGATTATCCTATTTGGGATTTACTGAGCTTCTTGAATCTGTAGGTTTATATATTTCTCTAATTTGGGGAAAATTTCAGCCATTATTTCTTCACATTCTTTTTCAGCATCACATTCTTTCTCCTCTTCTTCTGAGACTCCAATGACATAGACAATGGATTTTTTAAAAACTTCTCTTAGGATTATAATATTTTTCATTTTAAAAATATTTGTTTCTCTCTTGTTCAGATTGAATAATTTCTGTTATCTATCATCAAGTTAACTGATTTGTCCTTTTGTCATCTCCAATTCGCTATTCAGCCCATTCAGTGAGATTTTTCATTTCAGTTGTCTATTTCAGTTCTAAAATTTCCATTTTCTTTTTCTTTTAGTTTTCGCTTTCTTTTCTGAGACTTTCTTTTTTTGATTTGTTTTAAGAATGTTCATAATTGCTTGTTGGAGAATTTTAATAAAAGCTGCCTCTAAGTTTTGTTATTTAATTCCAACATCTTTGTCATCTCACTGTTACTTTCTGTTGATTGTCTTTTCAAAAGTCAGTTGAGATTTCCTGGGTCTTTTCATATGGAGTAATTTTGGATTGAGTATGAGGTATTTTAAATATTACATTACAAGACTCTGGGCCATGTGAAATCCTATGGAAAAATATTGATTTCTTTTTCTTTAAATTTTAGCAGACAATCAGCTAGGTTAAGTTCTGGTCACAGGTTTTAACATACATTCTGTGGGCTCTTGCTTGGTGTATTTGCATGCTATTTGGATGTGTCTCAAGTATTTTCAGGCACTGGCCAGTGTAGAACCTGGGCAGCGATCTGCTGGTTCAGTTCTCAAAGTCTTTAATGTGCTGATTAGGATCAGATCCACACATGTGCAGCTCAAACGTGAACCTAGGATTTGTGAACAGCTTTATGGCTGTTGCTTTCCTGGGCTTCTTCCTCTTTGTGACTCCCTGGCACCTTCTGCCTTACTGGGGATCCCTTTTTCTTTCTTTCTTTTTTTTTTGGTACGCGGGCCTCTCACTGCTCTGGCCTCTCCCGTTACGGAGCACAGGCTCCGGACGCGCAGGCTCAGCGGCCATGGCTCACGATACTAGCCGCTCCGCGGCATGTGGGAGCTTCCCGGACCGGGGCACGAACCCGCGTCTGGGGCTCCCTTTTTCTATCCTCAACCAGAAGGTAGGGGAGCTTGCATGACTGCCCCAGCATCTAGAGCCAAGTGGTTGGAGAACCAGAAGCCAAAAAATTGGTAAACTTGTTGCTGGTTTGGTGATAAGCTTGCTTGTTTTGATACATTTATTTTAAAGAGCTATACATTTCTTCCTCAGGACTGCTTTCCCCTTCCCCATGTATTCTTCCATGTAGTTTTATTTATATTCAGTTTTATGTATTTCTTAGGTTTCTTTATGCCTTTTTTTTTTTTTTTTTTTTGCGGTACGCGGGCCTCAGTGTTGTGGCCTCTCCCGTTGCGGAGCACAGGCTCCGGACACGCAGGCTCAGCGGCCATGGTTCACGGGCCCAGCCGCTCCGCGGCATGTGGGATCTTCCTGGACCGGGGCACGAACCCGTGTCCCCTGCATCGGTAGGCGGACTCTCAACTACTGCGCCACCAGGGAAGCCCATGACTTCCTTTTTTAACCCATGTTATTTAATAATCCAAGTGTGATAAATGTTATTTTGTTTCTAATTATATGGGAATTTTTTTGACCTATCTTTATTTTATAACTTCTTATTTTGAAAGAATATAGTAAGAATTCCTATATTCAGTTTACCTTTATCCAGATTTACCACTTGTTAACATTTCACCCCCATTTGTTTAATCATTTGCTCACTGGCTCCCTCTCTCTCTTACTCTTTCCCCTCTCTTTCCCCCTCTCAGTCTCTATGTACACACACACACACTCACTCACACACTTTTTATTCTGAACCATTTTTTAAGAGTAAGTTACAGATATTATGCCCCCTTTCCCTAAATCTGTCAGTGTGTGTTCTTAAAAATGAGGACAATCTCTTCCATAACCACAGTACTGTGATGAAAATCAAGCATTTAACATTGATACACTATTATCTAATCCACAGCCCGTATCCAAGATTTCACCAATAAGGTCCATTACAGCCTATACCTTTTTTTTTTTTTTTTTCCTGGTTCGGGATCCAGGGTTACCCATGGCATTTTTGAATTTAGCTATTATGGAGCTGTACTTTCATCATTTATTTCCTAACCTTTTTTATATGCTTCATTACCAATACTGGTCCTTCTTCCAATTCTGTGATTTGTGTTATGCTAAAACATCTCTATGAGGATGTTTTGTATCTTTTACATTTTAGAATATCAGAGGCAAGACTCCTTCTCTTCCCTGCTGTCATCTTCCCCATTGTCAGAGAATGCTCTTATCTTCTTATAGGCCAGCATTCCTAAAACCTCAGAAAAATTTTGGTTGCCATTTTTTCTTCTTCTCTTTATTTACCTTGTGTCAGTTGCAAAGCTCAGCTACTTGATTTACAACAGAGTAGAGCATTGATCTACACTTGAGAGTTTTCTTCATTTCCGGAGAACAAACATTAAGATTTGACTTTTGTCCTTGAGCAAAGAATATTTCATCTGCTAAAGTGAAACACATATTCTTATATTACCATTAAAAATATTTTATTCTCCTTGAGCTAGCATGTTACTGAAGCTGAAATTGGTCTCCTCTGTGTTTTTTTTTTAAAAAAGGTGAACACTTTTGATGTGTGGTGCAGCTCTTCATCCAACATACGGGCTGATGCTTGTCAATTACCCTTCTCCAACTCGCTGACAGTGTCTGGACACGTGACACTCCAGGCTGTCTGAACTATTGCACTCCAAAAGGATGACACTTTTCTAATTTGGAACTGCAGTTCACACAAAATCTCCTATTAATGATACTAGAAAGAAATATCTACCAAATTCTATTTATATCTAATTCCTTTCTCTGTGACCCAAACTGTTTATGATTATTTTCCCACTACTTTTTGAAACTGGTCTTCTATCATGTTGACATTATAAGCCTAAAATATGTAAACTATGTGTTATATTATTTTTGATGTTTAGTGAGCTGTCTAGTTTATGGATCACATATAGAATCATCATCAGTTTGCTTTAGAATTTAATGTTTTAATTTATCAAAATTATCACGATGCCAAATATTATTAAAACATTTCAAAAAAACTGCAAAGTATTTAACCTTAGTTCTAGTGAGCTAAAGTTATAGTTTCCTTTTAGGTACAAAAAGTATATTGGTAGATTGTTTTCTCAGTCATAAGGACTTCACGTTCACCTCAGTAACTCAGTGAAAAACTGAAATAAAAATTTCTCCAACTGGAAGAGGGAGCCTCCTACACTGTTGGTGGGAGTGTACATTGGTGCAGCCACTATGGAGAACAGTATGGAGGTTCCTCAAGAAACTAAAATTCAAATTGCCATATTATCCAGCAATCCCATTCTTGGAAATATATCCAGACAAAACTATAATTCAAAAGATACATGCACCCCTATGTTCATAGCAGCACTATTCACAATAGCCAAGACATGGAAACAACCTAAATGTCCATCCACAGAGGAATGGATAAAGAAGATGTGATACACACACACACACACACACACACACACACACACACACACACACACAATGGAATACTACTCAGCCATAAAAAGGAATGAAATAATGCCATTTGCAGAAACACAGATGGAACTAGAGATTATCATACTAAGTGAAGTAAGTCAGAAAGAGAAAGACAAATACCATATGATATCACTTATATGTGGAATCTAAAATATGATACAAATGAACTTATTTACAAAACAGAGACAGACTCTCAAACATAGAGAAAAACTTATGGTTACCAAAGGAGAAGGGGGGGGGGAGGGATAAATTAGGAGCTTGGGACTAGCAGATACAAACTACTACATATAAAATAGATAAACAACAAGGTCCTACTGTATAGCACAGGGAACTATATTCAATATCCTGTGATAAACCATAATGGAAAAGAATATGAAAAATAATATATATTTATTTTTTACTGGATCACTTTGCTGTACACCAGAAACTAACACAACATTGTAAATCAGCGATACTTCAATTTAAAAAAAAAGAAAAGAGGCTCCTGCTTCAATTCATTCACTTCACAAGTGCACACGGAGCACCTTCTATGCATAAGGGGTGGAGGACATAGCCATGAGCAAGAGAGACATAATCCTGCTCTCAAGGAAATTATAATTTAGTCACGGAGGGGGAGGAGGGTGGAGAATTTGGTGTGGTAGAGGTAAAACAGTCTCACGATACCAGAACAAAGGGGTCAGTTGCTGAAAAAAAAAAAGATGTAGCAAATTGTAGCTGCAAATAAAGTCACCCCCAGTAGATTAATAAGTTCACAATTAAATACTAGGTAGGGTCCTGGTAATGTTTTAGAAGAGACTGTCATCATGACTGTGACAGTAGTTAAGTACCGTAATAATGGCTAAGACACAATGTAAGTTTCACTTCATTTTTAATATTCCTTAAAAAAAAATCTTTTTGCCAAAGTTTGTTTCTCATATTTCAAAGGGAAAGGCCTTTATCACATCTGTATTTTAGGGGACGCAAACTGCAAAACGTTTGAAATTCATGAGGAGACACACATTTGTTTCTGGCCCCAAACAATTCTCTATTCCCCAAAGACAAAAATTTCCAAATGTACCTTACAACGTCCTGGCAATCTCTGGAAGCTGAAAATATTCTAGTACCTGAGATTTCAGCTAAAAATAATTCTTTGATATTTCTCTGCTGACAAGAGGGAGATTATGGTATCTTCTTTAATAGATAAAGGTCCACGGAATGGGTGATATCTGATAACTTATCTTAAGAAATCTTCATGTGGAATGCTGGCTTTATTTTGAACTTCCAATCCAGCTCATGGGCATGCACGCATACTGTTCAGATTTCATTATTTATGATTCTGACCTAACTTTAAGAATAGGCAGTTAGACAGGAAATAGAAGCAATTATTTAGCCTCCTAGTCAGCATTTTTATTTATTGATGCTGACTCATAAATTGTTATGGTCACGTCTAGCCAACTCTTCCTTAATTTGCATGCAGTCACAAGAAGGAATTACGACCCTGGAACCACAGCCGGATATCTCTCTTTCAGCTTTCGTGACACAACAGGGCATCCATTGATAACTGGCTTGTCGTTGGCTCATTTTTACCTTTGCTATTATTTTATCCCCACACAAATCGCTTGCCAAATGTTTCTGGAAGCAGCACAGTTGTTTTCACTTGAAACAACCCACTGCTGGATGCTTATATTTCTTCTGCTATCAAATTCAGTAACCTGGTCCGAATTGCTATAGCTCCAGTCACAAGTAAATCAGCGCTTCGTGTGAAAGTTCTCATTTTTATTGTCGAGGTATTAAACGCAATCAAGACTCACAAAATGACTGATTCCCCTGGGGAGTAGAAAGGACAGTAATCAAGTACATCCAAAATCATTATAGTCACCACAGCAGCCAGACTGAACTAGAATCCAAATGATCTCTAGACTCCGTCATGCATCCTAAGTCCTTTTTTCTCTTATATTTGCCAGTCTTAGAAAAACAAATATTCATCTCAGTAGCCTTTAGTTGAGGTGGTCATTATGATTTTTGTACAGTGCTATGAAATTAACATTCACATGTATATTTCACGTGGGTCCCCTGCATGTAAAAATGCTTTGGGGAGAGCATTGGATTGGGAGAGTCAGTATTTCTTTTTTCTTTATTAATTTATTTATTTTTGGTTGCGTTGGGTCTTCATTGCTGCACGGGCTTTCTCTAGTTGTAGCAAGCAAGACATGGAAACAACCTAAATGTCCATCCACAGAGGAATGGATAAAGAAGATGTGATACACACACACACACACACACACACACACACACACACACACACACACAATGGAATACTACTCAGCCATAAAAAGGAATGAAATAATGCCATTTGCAGAAACACAGATGGAACTAGAGATTATCATACTAAGTGAAGTAAGTCAGAAAGAGAAAGACAAATACCATATGATATCACTTATATGTGGAATCTAAAATATGATACAAATGAACTTATTTACAAAACAGAGACAGACTCTCAAACATAGAGAAAAACTTATGGTTACCAAAGGAGAAGGGAGGGGGGAGGGATAAATTAGGAGCTTGGGACTAGCAGATACAAACTACTACATATAAAATAGATAAACAACAAGGTCCTACTGTATAGCACAGGGAACTATATTCAATATCCTGTGATAAACCATAATGGAAAAGAATATGAAAAATAATATATATTTATTTTTTACTGGATCACTTTGCTGTACACCAGAAACTAACACAACATTGTAAATCAGCGATACTTCAATTTAAAAAAAAAGAAAAGAGGCTCCTGCTTCAATTCATTCACTTCACAAGTGCACACGGAGCACCTTCTATGCATAAGGGGTGGAGGACATAGCCATGAGCAAGAGAGACATAATCCTGCTCTCAAGGAAATTATAATTTAGTCACGGAGGGGGAGGAGGGTGGAGAATTTGGTGTGGTAGAGGTAAAACAGTCTCACGATACCAGAACAAAGGGGTCAGTTGCTGAAAAAAAAAAAGATGTAGCAAATTGTAGCTGCAAATAAAGTCACCCCCAGTAGATTAATAAGTTCACAATTAAATACTAGGTAGGGTCCTGGTAATGTTTTAGAAGAGACTGTCATCATGACTGTGACAGTAGTTAAGTACCGTAATAATGGCTAAGACACAATGTAAGTTTCACTTCATTTTTAATATTCCTTAAAAAAAAATCTTTTTGCCAAAGTTTGTTTCTCATATTTCAAAGGGAAAGGCCTTTATCACATCTGTATTTTAGGGGACGCAAACTGCAAAACGTTTGAAATTCATGAGGAGACACACATTTGTTTCTGGCCCCAAACAATTCTCTATTCCCCAAAGACAAAAATTTCCAAATGTACCTTACAACGTCCTGGCAATCTCTGGAAGCTGAAAATATTCTAGTACCTGAGATTTCAGCTAAAAATAATTCTTTGATATTTCTCTGCTGACAAGAGGGAGATTATGGTATCTTCTTTAATAGATAAAGGTCCACGGAATGGGTGATATCTGATAACTTATCTTAAGAAATCTTCATGTGGAATGCTGGCTTTATTTTGAACTTCCAATCCAGCTCATGGGCATGCACGCATACTGTTCAGATTTCATTATTTATGATTCTGACCTAACTTTAAGAATAGGCAGTTAGACAGGAAATAGAAGCAATTATTTAGCCTCCTAGTCAGCATTTTTATTTATTGATGCTGACTCATAAATTGTTATGGTCACGTCTAGCCAACTCTTCCTTAATTTGCATGCAGTCACAAGAAGGAATTACGACCCTGGAACCACAGCCGGATATCTCTCTTTCAGCTTTCGTGACACAACAGGGCATCCATTGATAACTGGCTTGTCGTTGGCTCATTTTTACCTTTGCTATTATTTTATCCCCACACAAATCGCTTGCCAAATGTTTCTGGAAGCAGCACAGTTGTTTTCACTTGAAACAACCCACTGCTGGATGCTTATATTTCTTCTGCTATCAAATTCAGTAACCTGGTCCGAATTGCTATAGCTCCAGTCACAAGTAAATCAGCGCTTCGTGTGAAAGTTCTCATTTTTATTGTCGAGGTATTAAACGCAATCAAGACTCACAAAATGACTGATTCCCCTGGGGAGTAGAAAGGACAGTAATCAAGTACATCCAAAATCATTATAGTCACCACAGCAGCCAGACTGAACTAGAATCCAAATGATCTCTAGACTCCGTCATGCATCCTAAGTCCTTTTTTCTCTTATATTTGCCAGTCTTAGAAAAACAAATATTCATCTCAGTAGCCTTTAGTTGAGGTGGTCATTATGATTTTTGTACAGTGCTATGAAATTAACATTCACATGTATATTTCACGTGGGTCCCCTGCATGTAAAAATGCTTTGGGGAGAGCATTGGATTGGGAGAGTCAGTATTTCTTTTTTCTTTATTAATTTATTTATTTTTGGTTGCGTTGGGTCTTCATTGCTGCACGGGCTTTCTCTAGTTGTAGCAAGCACCGCTCTTCGTTGCGGTACACAGGCTTCCCATTGTGGTGGCTTCTCTTGTTGCAGAGCACAGGCTCTAGGCGTGCGGGCTTCAGCAGTTGTGGCGCATAGACTTAGTTGCTCCGTGGCACGTGGGATCTTCCCGGACCAGGACTTGAACCCATGTCTCCTGCATTGGCAGGTGGATTCTTAACCACCGCGCCACCAGGGAAGCCCAAGTTAGAATTTTAGAAATGGAGAAAACAAGACTCGGAAGCTAAATGACTAGTCCAGGATGATACATGTACCAAGTGGCCCTGCGGATGCTGGAATCCTCTGACTCCCTGACAAGGCTACCCTCTCTGTACTCCCCTCAACAAACCAAATAAAACAAATGAAGTTAGAAAGTAGAGGTGATGTGTCTGACAACTGACAAAAGGATCTCCTTGCTGGGATGGACAAGCAAATGTGACCTTTTGTTTGGTTCTGTTAAAAAACCATGATCCTCTGTCTTCCATTTGATGTCTGTGGTTCCTGGGGTTTCTTCCACGCCTTTAACCAATTCCATTTGATAGAGATGCCCTTTTGTCTAACGTTGCTTTTACTTTCAGACAGTGAAAATAGTACGGGGTTAGAAATTTTATCAACCTAGGTCTGAGGGTCAATTCTGCTACCATTTGTGTGACCTAAAGGCATGAAAAAAAATCTCTCCCAAGCAAAACAGTAGCTAAATGAAAATTTACCTCGTCATTGAATTGCTGTGACTTTTTAATGATAATTCCGTGTATGCATAGCGCCTGGCACAGCTAAGGTAATCCACAAATGCCTTTCCTTTGATACGATCATATTCTGCATTCTGTGTGCATTTAGGTTGTATACTTGTTTCACAGTTACAGTGCACTGCAATGATGGCCAAGAGAATAAGGGAAAAACGAGGCTCAGATGGATTCAATACACATCCTCTAAATAATAGTTATCTGGCCTAACATCTGTATCAGCATGATGAATTTCAATTAAAGCGTCCAGAATCTCCTACTGGAGCAAAAAGCTCTTAGTAATCTGTAAGGCCAACTGGCCCGAGGCAGGGGAACGCAATCAGACTCACAGGTTGCATCAGACCGAAACTTTCTGGACCACCCAGTTCCAGAAACTGACCTGGAGACTATCCGGACCACCCAGTTCCAGGAACTGACCTGGGGGCTTTCCACCCGGGCCAGCCTTCCCGCCTTTCGAGGGGCAGGACTAACGGTCCCCCAGGATACCCGGAAAGACCACCAAATAAGTAATACCCTGCGCCCTCCCGGATTCACCACACCCCTTTCTCTTCTTCCCCTATAAATTCTGCCCAAACCCTCGCCGAGAGCGCGACTTCTCTGGCCCCTTTCTCTCGGACCAGTGAACACCCCCCCCCGGGAGCGTTCCCAAATAAAACGTAAGCTCTCCCCCGTTTCTTGGTGCCGTTCCTTAATCTATACGTGCAAATTATTTAAACCTTATATTTAGAAAATGGTGAACAATACAGAGATTCTTTTAATCCAGTGCCATAGACTCACGTGAAAGGATGCGTGAACCTAAGTGTACCTGGTTAGCTACCATTCCCTCGTTTATTAAATAAACATTGATTGAGTTCCTTCCTGGAGCCTGTTAGTTTCCAGGTAGAGAAGCAACCAGAAGTTACCACGGCATTCTTTTTTTTTTTTTTTACCAGGGCATTCTTGAATCCTAATGTGTCTCTAATGTGGGGAAAGATGGGTTTCAAGTAAACTTGGAATCCATATAGTTTCAAAATTGACCCGACACTAAGGATTCCCTGCAACTATCAAGCTATTTCATGATGGCAGGTAACCGGAAGAGGGAGCTAGCCCCTTCTGTTCAGTGTCACCAGTGTTCTTTCTACCACACTAAAGGGGTTACCTATCGTGAAGTGCTGCCTTCTGGCCAGCTGTCTCCAGACTCCTGGACACACCTGGGAAAATGGGAACATGACATAAGAATGTTCCTTTCGATTTGGACTCTGATTTTAATCATGAATGTCAAAGGTAAAAGAAGCCTTAGATCATCCTATCCATGCCTCTATTCTACAGATGAGGAAACTGAGGCCCAGAGAGGCAGAGCCTTGACATATGTAAGTGTGCGTATTTATACTAAAAATTCGTTGTTTATCTGAAATTCAAATTTAACTGAGCACCCTGTATTGTTATTTGCTGAATGTGCAACGATGTCCAACAAAACGTTAATCCAATGTAAGCCTTTAAACAGTGTTATCAGCCCTGTTTCTATAGTCATTTTCTTATTTTTAAAGGTCTCTATAGTATTCCTAATTCATATTATATGGGGATCTGTAACTTCAAGGATGCCTTTCATTTGTTGGAGTGGAAATGATTTTAATAGTGATCTGAGATCATCTATATAATTGTAATTAAGCTTAAGTAAAGTACTTGAAATATGTATGCCCCATATTTAAGAGTAATTCTAATTGGTAGTGGGTCCTTTTCTTTTTCAGATTTAGCCTGATAACCACTGAGAAAGGGAGAGACTGAGCCTACACTCAATTCATTACAAAAGCCATAATCCCAAGAACGAGGATTTCTTCTTGTAACAAAGACGACAGTAAAATCAAAGGGGAAATATTTAAAGTGGAATGAAAGGAATTGGCACTAGAAAAGACGATGTGGTGACTGGAGAAAAACAGGAAAAGATTTTAGAAGTTCTCCATTGTGGGGGGACTCTACAATCACTGGCTTTGTCTCTTATCCAGTTTCCTTCCCTATTGTACTGACCCTGTGCTTCCTGGATGTCTGCTCGAAACCAGCAGAAAGAGGAAAGGTTTCCACATGCTAATATGTAAATCCAAGCAGCCCGTGTCTGCACGGAGCAACCAGTGACTCAGTAATGCTCAAAAGCAAGGTCAGAGGCAAAGCAAACCTGCCTTCCCCCCCCAGATGCTTGGTGACCGTGTCCTAATTATCCACCCTGAAAGTTAGTGCCCGAGGGCAAGTATGCAGCAGAGAACAGCCGGCACAGAAATACCTCAGTTCGTGCAGCGGAAAAGACAGAGGGTCAGAAGTTCTAAATCTTGGACACCACTCTACCAGCAACGAGCTCTGACTTTGGACAAGTTCTTCATCCTCACCCTTTATAGAATGAAGACGTTGGACAAGACTAAGCTCCTTGTCCAATGAAGCTCCAAAGCACCTTAACTGAATTACCTTTTCCCCCAAACCCTCACTTCCCTTGCCCATCTTTCCCCCCAAATCTACCTAGCACAGCTCTAACCCTCAATCAGCCCAACTCTTCTAATCTTTGTGTCGCTGCCCCCAAGCAGCTGAGAAGCACAGGAGAAAGTGTCGCAACTGGGAAGGTGGGTGCCACCCCAGATCCAGAGCGAGCAGCCTCCCCCTTCATGCAGCAAAGGTCCTCCCTCAGTTTAGAGAGAACAGAGAACCCCTCGGGTCCCTGCCTTCTGCCTGCTCTGCAGACTCACTGCCGCCACAAGTGATCTCCTCTTCCCATCTCAGTAGAAGAGGGATCTTTCCCTGGACGCTGCTCCACTGATTAGCATTTCTATGAGATATAACTTTCTTCCATTTTACTGAGGATTTCTTCAGCATAAAATGCTTATACAATCTATTATTTTTTAAAAGCCCTCCCTTGTGTGTTCTGAGGGCCGTTTGCTTTCTTGAGTTAAGCTCAAGAAAGGATGGTCTGTGACACTCATGCCCACTTTTTTTTTTTTTTTTTTCCTGGTACGCGGGCCTCTCACTGTTGTGGCCTCTCCCGTTGCGGAGCGCAGGCTCCAGACGCGCAGGCTCAGCGGCCATGGCTCACGGGCCCAGCCGCTCTGCGGCATGTGGGATCCTCCCGGACTGGGGCACGAACCTGTGTCCCCTGCATCGGCAGGCGGACTCTCAACCACTGCGCCACCAGGGAAGCCCATGTCAACTTTATCTCAACTCCCTCCTTCATTCACTTTTACCCGGCTTCTGCCCCGGCCACCCCAAGTGAACACCCCTCTCCAAATTATCACCTGCCTTATTGCTAAAGCCAGAGGACAGGTTCTAGTCCTCATGCCTAATAGCACTTGCACTGAAATGTCCTTTCCCTTGGCTTTTATAATCTCCCTCTCTCTCTGTCTCTCTCGCTCTCTCCGACTTAAATGTCGATCTCCCCCATCGACAGTGTCTCAGGCTCTTCTTCCCTGATTGGATGGATTTACCAACTTTCTAGATTTTGTTTTTCCAAAACCGAACCAGTCATCGTGCTCTCTAAACCCTCTGTGTCCTTCTCAACTTGAGGTACCAGAAGTCACTTTATCACCAATATCAGAAACCTTAACCCCATTCTTGAATTCACCATTTCTCTCACCTTCATTACAGTTGGTCATTGAATCACATCAGTTCCACCCCTGTAATGTCACACGTTATCAGGCAGATCTGATCTTGTCATCACCACCAACCACCTCTGAGACACCACACTGAAAATTTTTAGAGGTTCCAGAGCACCGACAAGATACAGCGCAGCTCTTTGCCATGGACCTCAAAGCCTTCTGAAAGCCGTCCCTTACGTACTGCACTGATCTCACGTCCAGCCACTCTGTGCTGTTGCACTCTGTATTTCTGTCAGAACAAGTGCCTGTGGTCTCCAGAATATCTCATGCTGGTACTCACCCAGGGACTTTGCACATACTTCTCCTTCTGCTAATTTCTCTTACTACTCCTCTGCTCCCCATGTCCGCTGACTCGACTCTACACATGCTTCAGACTCAGCTCCGGTGTCTTCTCCACAAAAAGTCTTTCTTGGTGGCCCAGTCTCTGTTGGTCTAGTCCACTATCTGGAATATAGCAAAACTTTTCAATGTTTTTGAAAGTTCAATGATCTGCTTCAATGATTTTCTCTTTTATTTTAATTTTTAAATTTTTATTTATTATTTTTCGGGGGGCTGCATTGGGTCTTCGTTGCTGCATGTGGGCTCTTCTCTAGATGCAGCGAGCAGAGGCTCCTCTTGTTGCGGAGCGTGGGCTCTAGGAGCGTGGGCTTCAGTAGTTATGGCACACGGGCTTAGTTGCTCCGTGGCATGTGGGATCTTCCCGGACCAGGGCTCGAACCCGTGTCCCCTGCATTGGCAGGTGGATTCTTAACCACTACTCCACCAGGGAAGTCCCGTGATTTTCTCTTTGAAGCAATTCAATTTACCCTAGTTTCATACGCCTGACCTCTAAAGTACCTCAACTTTATTTGTGCTTCACTTACTCTTCTTTGGGTCCTTATCCCATTTTCAGTGTATCACTTTTAATTCTGTCTTAAACAGTTCTTACAAAATATTTTCCAAATAAAAATGTTAAAGAGAAGCAGATGAAGGCATGGGATTAATAGAAAACTGTAAAATGAAAACGAGATGGGGTTGGGACCTAGTTTACCATGGAATATCTGGCCCTCCTGGTATTTCCCCCATGTGATATTTCCAGAGCTTCTTCAGTTACAATTCCTTAAATTTTAAATATTGTATAAAGCTTCTAGCTGCCTTGAATGTAGGAGTTTTCAAAGAGGGCGTAAGTACAATCAGTGTGTGTTTAAATGTGAATATGAGTGTTAGTAAAGATACAGGCTAAGCTTCTGTGATGAAGAAACTCAAAAAAAAAAAAACCCTGGCTCCAACAAGGTAGAAATTTATTTCTCATATAATAGCTGTAGCCAGATAGTCCAGGGAGGCTGGGCAGGTCTACACAAGAGACCTAACTTCCTTCTGCCCTCTCGTTCTGCCATGCTCTAGAACTGCTCTGTCCAATATGGCATCCACTACCCATGAGTTCCTACTGAGCTCTTGGAGTGTGGCTGGTTCAAACTAGGACACGCTGCAATACATGTACAAACACACACCAGTTTTCAAAGACTCCGTATGAAAAAAGAATTCAAATATTTCATTAATAACTTTATATTGATTGCATGTTGAAATAATATCTCACATTATATTTTGCTTGGACAGTGCTGTTCTAGAATGTAGTGTATTATCTTCGTCTATACGGTAAAAGCTGGCTCATAAGTACCACATATGTGGTCAGAAAAAAGCAGGAAAGAAAAATAGTAGAAGACAAATCTCTAAGGAGATGATGTGCAATCAGTTCACTCAGATTCCATTGGTGAGGGCTTAGTCACGTGGCCCCATCAAGCTGCCCAGAATATAAGGAAACGTAGTGTGTGGCTGGGCAGCCAGGTGCTGTACTGGAAAAAAAGGAGGGAGAATGGATTCTAGGGTAATGTATACTAACTACATGGTCTCTGTCACGGGTATGTTTCTAGAAAGTGTTATCAGAGTTGACTTTGAGTAGAAGGGCATTGAAGACGTTCCCTTGGTTGAGGGGATGGGGAAAAGAGTAGAAGGACATGCAGACATCCAATGAGAAATAATCAAAGTAAGATATTTCAACACCTGGTTTGAGAAAGTAAAAGAAGGAAGAAGAGGTAAACAACGGCTCCAGGAAAATAGGGGGTTGGCCAAGCGGGAAGATGTCCTTATGTTCAAGGCAGTGCTTAATAGAAGAAGGTAGGAGGGTGAAGGTAGCCAGCTTTCTGCTTCTGTAAGTGGGGCGGAGGAAGGTGGGATATGACTTTGCTCCCACATGTTGGAGAATTGATATGGGAAATCAATAGTCAACTGAGATCCTAAGAGGCTCAAGAACTCAAGACAGAGGATGATGAAGAGAGCAGGTAATGGGCACAAATGTACATGGATGAATCTCCCAGACACAATGTTGAACAACAGAATCAAGACACAAAAGAATAGATACAGTATTGTTCAATTTATATAATGTTCCCAAAGTGGCAGATCTAATCTATGGTTATAGACAGCAAATGCTGATTGCCTTGGGGAAGGGTAATGCACGAGACAGGCTTCTGAGTTGCTGGTAATGCTCTATATCTTGATCTGGGTGATGTTTATATGGACGTGTTGCTTGGTAGTAAGTCATTATTCATGTGTCAGTGCTTGTCTGTATTAATATTATATTCAGTAAAAACTGTATAGAAACAAACAAGCAAACAAGGGGATGGGTGACTATGAGTGATAGAGTGCCTACGTTACAGACCAACCATGATTCATTCCTTGGGACTGGGGAGTGCTGGCATTACCTGAGCACATTGCTGCTCACTTAATACCTGAATGAAATCAAGGTTCTGTTTACAGGGAAGCAGGGGAGAATGGCTGTTAAGTAGGCAGCAAATAGTGACTGATAACATGCAGTTCTTTTTCAAATCGCTTCATAGCCATTGACCTGGGTGAATATCCGCCATGAATTTTGAAATAAGAAAGATAAGATGCTAAGTAATATTCTCATTCTACTAAAATTATCCTTCCCATATATGGAGAGAGGCACACCAGGCTATCAAAACTGGGTCCCTGAGGACAGGTGGATGGGAAAAATGAGGGGCAGAGCTTGGAAGGGTTTTCTCGGTTTTGCATCGTTTCACTGACTATAGGAAGCATGTGCACTTTTATATTTTTTTTGAAGCAGAATTTACCACGAAGTTTAAAATTTAAAAAGGTCAATAATCTGGTGAATTAGAAACGGAGGTACTAGTGTAACAGAAAAGAACAAGCCGGACTCCATATTAGATCTATTTCCTTTAGCTTTAACTTTGTGCTGTTGCCTGTGCTTAGTCATGCTGGCTCTCCACCTTTTGTAAAACGATGTTGCCTAGAGCCTGAAATAACGTGGTAGCCCATTCTCAAGACCCTCTGACCCATAAACGTGTAACACTTTTCCATTCACATAGAGATAAAAAGTTGCAGAACAGAGAATACAATTGTCTTGTTGGAGGTTTATAGGCACATTGTGACCAGACCTATATGGACAGCTGTTTCTTGGGACACTAGTCCACCATCTTCTCGGTCTGCTGGCTTTCCAAATAAAGTCACGATTCCTGTCCCAATACCTTGTCTCTCCATTGACTGGCCTGTCGTGTAGTGAGCAGTACAAGCTTGGACTCAGTAATACTAGGAATGGGTGAATTTCATAAAGCAGAGTAAAGATAAGACTAGACTAGACTAGACTCGAAGGCCAGGTGGCAACCCTTTATCTTTTGCTCTTATTACGTCATTAAAAGAAGCACTGTTTTAGCTGATTGCCCCCTTAAATAAGCCCCAGAACCCGATGGTACGGTGCTTTCTAAGTGCTTTTGTTCCTTAGAACGCGTTCTTGAGTAACGTTTGAAAACTATCAACATAGAACAGAATTCTCAGTAGGATTCCGTTTCTTTCTGTGTCTTAAAATCTGTGGAGAAGGGGGAAGTGGGAAAAAGTCAGTTTCGTCTGGCAACACCCACCTGTCAGAGGCATTTGTTTCCTGGGAAGAGAAAATGTACCACCATTCTGAACAAAATCAGTTTTTCAGCAAATCTGATTCACAGATCTGAGGATTCACACAAAGCTTCTTCATTAGCTATTTGGGCATCATTACCACTTCATCTAATAAATGCTAATTCATACTGACACTACAGTGTCAGATTCACCTTCAGGACTTTTCCTCATTTGTGGAGGTTGCCTTAACTTTTTCTCAGGTGTGAAGCAAACAGCAGTAAAAACGTTAAATTCTTCTGTCATGTGTTTAGTACTGAAATTACTCATTTTTGCCTTCCTTCTTGACTCAATTTCATATTCAGCTATGTGTAAAACAGCTATGCAAATACAATTAAAAATTCACTGTCAAACTGGTATGCATAGAGTTTTTTTTAATAAAAGAAACACTTCTAGAAATATTGGCTTTGGAGTCTTCAAATTAGAGTCAAGTCCTTTTAAACAATGTGACAATTTAAAAACTTATACGTATGTCATTTTGCACATACTGTGTGACTGTATCTGTAGAATTACCAGAAGTGAACGTTTTTACCTTTTTCTTTTTTTTTTGGTTTTATAGGATTTTTTTCTTGATTGTCAAAGTACATACTTACTATCAAAATATCTATATCTATATATATGTAAGGTGAAAAGGAGCAGAAAATAGTCCATCACACAGATGGAACCACTGTTAATATTTTAGTCTATTATTTCCAATCATGTATCTTTTCTTCTATAGGCTTTGGAGTCAAATACTCCAAACTTTTGCTCTACTGATGATTAGCTGTGTGACCTTAAGCAAACTATTCATTATCTCTGAGCCTTAGTTTCCTTATTTGTAAAATAGGGAGTATCTATCAATACTTATAATTGTTACGTGAGTGGACTGGAATATGGTATGGTAAAGTCACTGTCTCTTTTAAAAACTCAGGTTTACTAAGGATAACTTACATAGTATAAAATTTACATTTTGTAGTATTAAGTGCTTTAAGTTTTGACAAACGTATCCAGTCATGGAATCACTACCATGATGAAGATATAGGGAGTTTCTGGCATGAGCAATAAACTAATTTAATATCTGTCTCTATAGATTTGTCTATTCTTGACTTTCCATAGAAATAGAATCATACGATATATGGTCTTTCATGACTGATTTCTTTCACTTTGCATAATATTTTAACGGTTCACCCATGTTGTAACATGTACCAGTAATTCATTCCTGTTTATTGCCAAATAATAAACTTCATTGTATAACTAGACCATATTTTATTTACCCATCTGCTGATGGACATTTGGATTGTTTCCACCTTTTGGCTATTATGAATAGTGCTGCCATGAGCATTTGTGTAGAAGACTTGTGTGTGTGTACGGGGAACATATGATTTCAATGCTTTTGAGTGTATAGCTAGGGGGGAAATTGCTGGGTCATCTGATAATTCTATATTTAGCGTTTTAAGGGACTGCCAAACTGTCTTTTAAGGCTGCTGAACCATTTACATTCCTACAAGCAATGTGCGAGGGCTTCTCCCACAACGTAGTCCATATTTCCTTTGTCCTCAACAAGCACCTCGGTTGGTTGTGGCTTTTTGCCTGGTTGGGTAAAACAAACATTTTTTCCTGAAGGGTCTGGGCCGTTAGTATTCCTGCGCGTGTTGGGCTGCTGTAGTTTTCCATTGACTTTAATTCCAGGCCACAGTAGTAATAAGGGCTCACCAATACTCTAGGCGTGCTCTTTCTTACTCCCTTGTGGAACAGCAATCCACTTCCCCCTTGGGAGGTAGGATCCATTGCCCCAGACAGCACAGTATCTCTTTACTGTGTCTACTGATTTAGAGGCAAGACTGGCTGGGTGGCAATCTTATCTTCCAGTTCAATGGAATCATTGTTGCATCTTCTGGTGGAAGCATTCCTCCCTTTAGAGTAAGACCTGCAGGCCAGCAGAGCATGAAGTCAATGGGAACAGGAAGCAAAAATGTTGCTACTATATCATTAGGGGTAATAGTAAGTGGTTCTACTCCCATTTCCACCCCTTGATGCCTGGACCTGTGACTCCTGGCTAGGACAGAAAGAACATCATCTATCGAATGCTGACTCAGGACAAGGTCAGCCTCCTGGAGAACCCTGCCCCAACCCTGCAAGGTATTGCCACCTTGCCGACATGATAACTGAGTCTTCAAAAGGCCATCCCGCTGTTCTATGGAGACAGCTGCTTCAGGATGGTGAGAAACATCTTAAGACCAATGAATTCCCTGAGCATGGGCGCACTGCTGCACTTCATTTGCGCTGGAGTTCCTTGGTCAGAGGCAATGACAGTGGGTAAGGCACTGTGGAAACCCACAGAAGGTAGTTTTGGCAGAAGCACTGCGTGCAGGGAAAGCAAATCTGTATACCAAGCAAGCGTCTATTCCAGTAAGAACAAAACACTGCGCTTTCCATGATGGAAGTGGACCAATGTAATCAACCCGCCACCAGGCTGATCACCCCTGGGAATGGTGCCATCTTGGGGGCTCAGTCTTGGTCTCTGCTGCTGGCGGACTCGGCACTCAGCATTGGCTGTAGCCAAGTTGGCCTTGGTGAGTATAAGTCCATTCTGCTGGCTGCTTATATAACCCCCATCCCTGCCACCAGGGCCACTTTGTTGATGAGCCAATTGGTGGATGGCAGAAATGTCTGGGGGGAGAAACTTGACTGGTATCCACAGAAGGGGTCATCCTGTCCACTTGATTATTAAAATCCTCCTCTGCTGAGGTCATCCTTTGACAAATATTCACATAGGACATAAATATCTTCATGCTTTTCACTCATTCAAAGAGGTCTCCTCACATTCCTTTAAACCTCCTTGTCACCAATTTTCCAATCGTGTTCCTTACAAGTCCCTGACCATCCAGTCAAACCACTGGCCACAGCCCATGAATACATAATATTCAGCTCAGAATGTACAATTGCACATCTAGCTGTTTCTCCTTCCAAGAAAAATGAACAACCAGGTGCACTGCTTAAAGTTCTGTCCGCCGGGCAGATTTCCCTTCAAAATTGTCCCTTAGGGATGTCCTAGAAAGGGCTTCCAGAATGCAGCTGTCCACTTTTGGGTGGTTTCTGGGTATTGAGCAGAACCATCTATAAACCAGATCCAAGTTCTCTCTTGCTCTGTCAGCTGATTGTAGGGAAATCCTCACTCCTCATAGGCACAGGCTGGGAGAGCAGGAGTGGAGACCACGGGCATTTGGGCCACTGCTTCATGTAACTTACTTGTGCCGTCAGGGCCCACTTGAGCTGAATCTTGTATATTCCACCTCCACTTGATGGTGGGGTGCTTCTGTGAACCCCCGACTTTATGGCTTGGTGGGTCAGACAACACCCGCAGTACGTGATGGGTAGCACAGGGTCACACAACAACTTGATGGCCCATGGTTAATTGTTCAGCCTTTACGAAGGCCCAGTAGCAAACCAAAAGCTATTTCTCAAAAGGAGAGTCTTTGTCCGCAGAGGATGCCAGGGCTTTGCTCCAAAATCCTAAGGGTTTGGGGACTTCCTTGGTGGTCCAGGGGTTAAGACTTCACCTTCCAGGGCTTCCCTGGTGGTGCAGTGGTTAAGAATCCACCTGCCAATGCAGGGGACACGGGTTCGAGCCCTGGTCCAGGAAGATCCCACATGCTGCGGAGCAACTAAGCCCGTGTGCCACAACTACTGAGCCTGCGCTCTAGAGCCCGTGAGCCACAGCTCCTGAAGCCTGCGCGCCTAGAGCCCGTGCTCCACAACAAGAGAAGCCACCGCAATGAGAAGCCCACGCACTGCAACGGAGAGTAACCCCCGCTCACTGCAACTGGAGAAAGCCCACGCACAGCAACGAAGACCCAATGCAGCCAAAAGTAAAATAAATAAAATTTAAAAAAATTAGCCCTTCTGATGTATATGTGTGTAATGTACAATGTATTGTTGCTGTAATTTGCATTTTCCTCTTTACTGATGGTGTTCAACACTTTCATGTGTCTTTTGGCCATTTGGGTAGCCTCTCTTATGGAGTGCCTATTCAAGTGCCCATCTCCGTTTTTCTTCTGGGCTGTTTTTTCTTTTTTTTGTAGAAGTTTAAAAAATATATTTTCTAAATTAAAGTCCATTGTTAGACCTATGTTCCTACTTTCTGCTTTGTTTTTAAACTCACAGTGGTGAATTTGGTGAATAAAATTTCTTACTTTAAATGCAATTCCACTTATTCAACTTTTCCTTTATAAGTATTATGGTCCCTGTTGATGAAGCCTTTCCTTATGTCATGCTATAAATTTGTATTATATTTTCCTTTCACATTTATATCTAAAATTCACCTAGAATTGATTTATGTGTATATTGTAATGTAGGGGTCAGGATTTATTTTGTATGTTTGGATGTTCAGTTGTCCCCAAACCTTTTATTGAACGGGTCATTTTCCCACCCTGCTCAGCTGTGTGACCTTTTCATAAATCAATCATCCATGTAAGTGTAGCACTGATTGTAGATTCCTTTCCTGATTGTAGATTCTGTCCTTTGGTGTATTTGGCTATCTTTGCAGAAAAACAACACTCCCTTAATTACTGTAGCTTTATAATA
Organism: Neophocaena asiaeorientalis asiaeorientalis; assembly: GCF_003031525.2. Classification (NCBI taxonomy): domain Eukaryota; kingdom Metazoa; phylum Chordata; class Mammalia; order Artiodactyla; family Phocoenidae; genus Neophocaena; species Neophocaena asiaeorientalis. The sequence goes on from NW_020175053.1 coordinate 334,977, forward strand.
AATCTTTTTATCTGCTAGAGTAAGTCCTCCTGTTTTTTCCCTTCAACATTTTTTCAATATTCTTGGCCCTTTGCATTTTCAAATAAAATTAGAACTATTCTGTAAGTTTTTATACGAAAGAAACCTGCTAGCATTTTTAATGGGATTTTATTAAATCTATAACTCTATTTGGGGAGAACTGACTTCCTTAACTTTAACCCATTAATATGAGTTCCAAGTCTTAAATCAATTAATCCAAGTCTTTAACTCATTAATATGTTATGTCCCTTCCATTTATTTAGGTCTCAATAACTTTTTTCAGTTTTTGGTGCAATGGTTTTTACACAGTTTTCATTTGATTTATTCTTTAAAATTTCATATATTTGATGCTATTTTGAATTAAATCATTTAAAATTATATTTTCTAATTGTTTACTGCAGGTATGAAGGAATACACTTGGGTACCTGATGATATTGCTAAATTCTAACAGTTTTTGTCTTATTTTGGATTTGACATGCATAATGATGTCATCTGCAAAGAACACTTAATTTTTTATTCCAATCATTATGCCTCTTCTTTATTTCATTTATTTGTTTGTTTGCTTGTTTACGGCCTTACTGTGCTGGCTAGGACACATTACAGTGTTAAGTTTAAGTGGTAAGAGTGGTAAGACTGAGAACCTTGTCTGGTTCCCAACTCAGAGGGAAAGCTTTTGCTTTACCATGAAGTACAATGCTTACTATAGGGTTTTTGGTACTCTTTATTTAGATTAAGGAAGTTCCTGTCTATTAATAGTTTGCAAAATGTATTGACCTTGGATGGTGAGTTTTATTGAATGCATTACTATCTTTTTTATGACCATATATGATTTTTTCTTTATTAAAATAAAGAAACGAATTGTAGTCATCACTTCTCGAATGTTAAAACAACCTGTGTTCTTAGAATAAACCCAACTTGTTAGCGATGAATTATTTTTATATAACTTGGGCTTGATTTACTTCTTTTTTTGTTTAGGATTTTACATCTATGTTTATAAGAGGTATTGTCTGTACGCATTCTTCGATTTTATTTCAACTTCCCCATAATGACAACAACTTCTTCCCAACAAGATGTTCTTGGTGCAAATGAAAATGTTCTCATTGGCTATGAACTGAATTGTGTCCCCCTCAAAATTCCCGTAAGAACACTAACCCCCAGTGTGACTGTATTTGGAGACAGGGTCTTTAGGAGGTAATTAAAGTTAAGTGAGGCCTTAAGAGTGGGGCCCTAATCCAATAGGACTGGCAGCCTTATAACAAGAGGAAGATCTCCCTCTATCCCCTGGTGCATGCACTGGGGAAAGGCCACGTGAGGACATAGTGAAAGGCAGCCATCTACAAACCAGAAGGAGAGCACTCACCGGAAACCGAGTTTTCCTGTACCTTGAAAATGGGCTTCTAGCCTTCAGAGCTGTGAGAAAGTAACTATTTGTTGCTTAAACCACCCAGTCTGTGGTCTTTTGTTATGGCAACCTGAGCAGACTAAGACATCACCTATATCCAAGAAAGAAAGGTATAAAATCCCACCAGTTACATATCTATCCACTTCTGGGTGTTTTTTTGTTTGTTTATTTTTTGGTTTTGTTATTTTTTTGCCACGCAGCACGTCATGCAGGATCTTAGTTCCCTGAACAGGATTGAACCTGTGCCCCTGTGGTGGAAGCTCCGAGTCTTAACCATCAGACCACCTGGGAAGTCCCTCTGTGTGTTATGAACTAACTGCTTTCCTAGCTAATTTACAAGCCCACCTGAGTATGCTATAATGCAAAGACTAAACTGCAAAGCCAACAGCCATGAAATTTCTTTATACCAAGTAATAGAGCAAAGGAGGATGGTGGCAGAAATATTCAAAATATGCAAAGTCATAAAAACAAGCAAGAGAAATATGCCTCACTGCTGTAGTCTTCATTTCTATTGCTGACTGCAAGGCTGTAGTTGATAATAATAATTTCATTTTATTCTACTAACAATTCCATGGTTCCTGGGCCCTCAACCAGCACCTAAGCTAGTTGGGAATTTTTACTTGGTGAAGTAATCTGAAGTTTCATTTCTGAAGGGCTTGAGTTCTTAATGGTTCTGTCTTTGCTGGGTTGCAGTGGTTTTCTGTTAACTTTTATAAATGGACAGGGAAGTAGTAAGAAGTGCCCCCAGGGAAAGTCTTCTCATGTCCAGATTTTATTTGCTGATGCCATTTCAATAATAGAAATCGACATGGCACCGACTTGGTTACCAGAATCAATTTCCCCAACTAGTCTCTGTTAGTTCAGGGACATAGGACCTGAAATGGCCAGATGGCAAGACTCTACTTCCAATCCAACACATCCTTTTATTGTGTCTCCTGGTGGAAGCATTCCTCCCTTGGGAAGTAAACCTTGAAACCAGCAGAAGCCAGATGTGTAGGAATTAGAAGCAAAAATTCTGGGAGTGGGTTTTAGGTTTAATAGTGAGAGAAGCCACTCCCACATTCACCTCTTAATTTCCAGACCAATATATGCCAGGAGTTAGAGAAATGGCATCATATATTGGGTGCTGCCTCAAAGCATATTCTGCATGATAATGTCCAACATAAAACATGGGGGGGGGGTGGAGTAAAAGGATAGAGTTTTTGTATGTGATCAAAGTTAAGTTGTAATCAGCATAAAACAGACTGTAATATCTATAGAATGCTTTATGTAAGCCTCATGGTAATGACAAAGAAGAAAACCTACAGGGACTTCCCTGGTGACACAGTGGCTGAGATTCCATACTCCCAATGCAGGGGGCCTGAGTTCCAACCCTCGTGGGGAAACTAGATCCCACATGCATGCCGCAACTAAGGAGCCCACGAGCCGCAACTAAGGAGCATGCCTGCTACAACTAAGACCTGGTGCAACCAAATAAATAAATAAATAAAATATTTATAAAAAGAAAAAAACCTACAGTAGATAAATAAAAGACAAAGAGAAGAGAATCAAAGTATACCACTATGGAAAATCATCAATTCACAAAGGAAAATAGCAAGAGAGGAAGACAGGAACAAGACAACTACAAAACATCCAGAAAACAATTACTAAGATGGGATTAGTAAGCCCTTACATATTAATAATTACTCTAAAGGCAAATATATTAAACTCTCCAATCAAAAGGCATAGAGTGGCTAAGTGGATTTTAAAAAAGGACTCAACTATATGTTGCCTACAACAGATTCACTTCAGTTTTAAGGATATACATAGGCTAAAATTGAGGGTTTGGAAAAAGATATTCCGTGCAAATGGAAAACAAAGAGATTAGTGGTAGCTATAGTTATATCAGGCAAATAGACTTTAACTCAAAAACTGTAACAAAAGACAAAGAAGCTCATTATACAATAATAAAGGGGTCAATTCATCAAGAGGATATAATAATTGCAAATATATGTGAATCCATCATTGGAGCATCTAAATATATAAAGCAAATACTAAAAGATCTGAAGGAAGAAATAGAAAACAATGCAATAGTAGGGGACTAGAACACCTTACTTTCAACAACGGATAGATCACTCAGACAGAAAATCAACATGGAAATGCTGGATCTGAATTATACTTTATAGCAAATGAAGCTAACACACATACACAGAATATTCCACCAACAGCAGCAAAACACATTCTTCTCAAGTGCACACAGAACATTCTCAAGGATAGATCAAAAAACAAGTCTTAAGAAATTTTTAAAAATTGAGATTATACCAAGTATTTTTTCTCACAATAATGGTATGAAACTAGAAATCAATAACAGGAGGAAAACTGGGAAATTCACAAATGTGGGGAAATTAAACAACACAGTTCTTATCAATCAATGGATCAAAGAAGCAATCAAAAAAGAAATTAAAAAAATCTCAAAACAAATGAAAATAGAAACACAACACACCAAAACTTATGGGATTCAGCAAAAGCAGTTCTAGGAGGGAAGTCTATTGTGGTAAATGCCTACATTAAAGGAAAAAAGATCTCAAGTGAACAACCTAACTTTACACCTCAAGGAAGTAGGAAAAGAAGAATTAACTAAGTTTGTTAAAGTTAGCAGAAGGAAGCATATTAACAAAATCAGAGCAGAAATAATGATATAGAGACCAGAAAGATAATAGAAAGATCAGTGAAATGAAGAGCTGCTTGTTTAAAAAGATAAACAAAATTGAGAAACCTTTAAGCTAGACTAAGAAAAAAGAGAGGACTTAAATAAATAACATCAGAAATGAAAGAGGAGACATTACATAGATACCTCAGAAATACAAAGGATTGTAATAGACTACTATGAACACCAACAAATTGGAGAGCCTTGAAGGAATGGATAAATTCCTAGAAACATACAACCTACTAAAACTGAGTCATAAAGAAAGAGTAAACCTGAACAGACTAATAATGAGTAAGGAGATTGAATCCATATCAAAAACTTCCCCAAAAAGAAAATCTAGGACCAGATGGTTTCACTGGTGAATTCTACCAAATATTTAAAGAATTAATACCAATCCTCCTAAAACTCTTCCAAAAAGTAGAAGAGGAGGGGACACTCCCAAGCTCATTTTGCAAGGCCAGCATTACCCTGATAACAAAGCCAAAGACACTGCAAGAAAATAAAACTACAGGTCAATAAACTAATGAATATAGATACAAAAATTTTCAACAAAATATTAACAAATAGAATCCAATGAACATTAAAAGGATCATACACAATGGTCAAGTGAGATTCATCCCTGGGATGCAAGGATGATTCCACATACACAAATCATTCAATGTGATACGCCACATTAATAGAATGAAAGATAAAAACATATGATCACCTCAACAGATACAGGAAAAACATTTGACAAAATTCAACATTCCTTCATAAAAAAGTTCTTAACTAAATGGGTATAGAAGGAACATACCTCAACATAATAAAGGTCACATATGATAAGCCCACAGTGAACATCATACTCAGTGATGAAAGGTTAAAAAAATTTCCTCTGAGATCAGGAATAAGACAACTATGCTCACTCTTACTACTCCTATTCAACATAGTACTAAAAGTCCTAACCCAAACAATTAGGTAAGAAAAGGAAATAAAAGGCATCCAAATTGGAAAGGAAGAAGTAAAATTGTCCCTGTTTGCAGATGCTATAATCTTATATGTAGAAAATCCTAAAAACTCCACCAAAAACTAGAAGAACTAATAAACCAATTCAGTAAATTTGCAGGATACAAAATCAACATACAAATATCAGTTGTGTTTCTATATACTAACAACAAATTAGCTCAAAAAGAAATAAAGAACACAGTCTCATTTACAATGTCATCAAAACCAATAAAAATACTTAGGGATAAATTTAATGAAGTAGGTGGATAATCTGTACACTGAAAACTGTAAGACTTTGATGAAAGAAATAAAAGAAGACACAAATAAATGGAAAGATATTTCATGCTCATGGATCAGAAGAATGAATGTTGTCTAAATGTCCATACTACACAAAGCCAAGTATAGATTCAAGGCAATTCCTATTAAAATTTCAAGGATACTTTTCACAGAAATAGAAGAAAAAAATCCTAAAATTTGTATGGAACCACAAAAGATCCCGAATAGCCAAAGCAGTCTTGAACAAGAACAGTGGTGGTGACCTTACACTGTCTGACTTCAAACTACATTACAAAGCTGTAATAATTGAAACGGTATGGTACTAGCATTAAACAGACACATAGACTAATGGAACAGAATCAAAAACCCAGAAATAAACCCTTGCATATGTGGTCAAATAATATTTGACAAGAGAGCCAAGAATAATCAATGGGGAAAGAACAGTCTCTTCAATAAACGGTGCTCAGAAAATTAGATAATCACATGAAAAACAAAGAAACTGGATATCTATTTTACACCACTCATGTAAATTAACTTAAAATGGATAAAAAACTTAAACATTAGACATGATGTTGTAAAACTCCTGGAAGAAAACATACAGAAAAAACTCTTTGACATGGATCTTGCAATGATTTATTGGATATGACACCAAAAGCAAAGTGACAAAAGCAACAATTAGCGAGGGGGACTGCATCAAACTAAAAACTTCTGCACCACAAAAGAAACAATCAAGAAAATGAAAAAGCAAACTATGGAATGGAAAATATCTGCAAACCATCTATCTGGTAAGGGGTTAGTATCCCAAATATATAAAGAACTCATACAATTCAATAGCAAAACTCCAAACAATCTGATTTTTAAAATGGGCAGAGGAATTGAGTAGACATTTTTCCAAAGAAGACATCCAAATGGCCAGAAGGCACATGAAAAGATGCTCAACATCACTAATCACTGGGAAATGCCAATCAAACCCACAATGAGATACCATCTCATGCCTGTTAGAATGGATATTTTATATATATATAAAAAGACAAGATGTGGTGAGGATGTGGAGAAAAGGATGCCCTTGTGCACTCTTGGTGGGAATGTAAATTGGTACAGTCACTATGGAAAACAGTATGGAGGTTTCTCAAAAAAATTAAAAATTGAACTATCATAAGATACAGCAATCTTGCTTCTGGATATACATCCGAAGGAAACAAAAATAGGATGTCACAGAGATAACTGTTCTCCCATGTTCACTGCAGCACTATTCACAATAGCCAAGAATGGCAACAACCCAAGTGTCCATTGACAGATGAATGGATAAAGAAAACGTGGCATGTATATATACAATGGAATATTATTCAGACAAAAAAGAAGGAAACCCTGCTATTTGTGACAACATGGATGAACCCTGAGAGCATTATGCTAAATGAATTAAGTCAGACAGAGAAAGACAAATATCATACAATTTCACTTATATGTGGAATCTAAAGAGTCGAACTCATAAAAACAGAGAGTAGAGTGGTGGTTACCAGGGACTGGAGGTGGAGGAAACGGGGAGGTGTTGGTCAAAGTGTACAAACTTCCAGTTACGAGTGAATTCTGGGGATGTAATATACAGCATGGTGCCCGTAGTTAACAATACTGTATTGTATTAAGAGAGTAGATCTTAAATGTTCTCCACACACACCAAAAAATGGTAACTATGTGAGGTGATAGAGGTACTAACTAACCTTGTTGTGGTCATCATTTCACAATATGTATATATGTGTATCAAATCATCACACTGTACACTTTAAACTTACAGATATGTTAATTACATCTCAACCAAATGTAAAATAGATAGCTAGTGGGAAGCAGCCGCATAGCACAGGGAGATCAGCTCGGTGCTTTGTGACCACCTAGAGGGGTGGGATAGGGAGGGCGGGAGGGAGGCTCAAGAGGGAGCGGATATGGGGACATATGTATGCATATGGCTGATTCACTTTGGTGTACAAGAGAAACTAACACAGTACTGTGAAGCAATTATACTCCAGTAAAGATCTATTAAAAAAAAATAAACAGAAGAAGAGAAGAAAGAGGCCTAGGATAAACCCTAGGGAGAGAAAAGGAAGCTTACAAAGAGTTAGAAAAAGCAGCCAGAGAAACAGGGGAGAAACAAGAAGAGTAGGCGTTGTGGTAGCTAAGGAAACAAAATATCTCAAAGAGGGAGATTGCAGTGGTGTCAAATGGTGCAGAAAATGAGGAATGATTGGGGAGGTCTTTGATGACCTTGGCAAAAGCAGTTTGGGGGATGGTGAGGGTGGAGACAAAAAGGGCAGCGGTGGGGGGGCTGAAGTCGGAGAGGAGGCGAGGCAGCTGTGGTCAGAGTGGGGCGTGTGAAAGCCAAGTCAGTTTCCTGAGTTGCCTTTGCAGTTCTTTCTCTGCCCACTGGCTCCCACCCCCGCCTCATGCCCACACACGTGCATTCCTCTACAAATACTGCTGGTGGCAGGAGCCCCGTACATCCTGAAATTGGGTGGCAGACTTCCTACATGTCTTTCATCCTTCATCCCTCAGGTCCACCCCCCGCAACCGCAGGCGCAAATGGGTCGTTATCCGTAGCTTCCCAGCTGGCTTCCCCAAAGCTAGTTTTGTTTGTTTCCAATTTCACACGCCACACTGCCATCAACTTTTAAAATGCAGATATGATTATCTTTTCCCTCTGATTAAATTAAGGACACTCCAGTGCGTGTAAGTTATGTGCAAATTGCTCATCATAACCTCCTAGGCTTTCCAAATTCTGGTTCCTGCCCCTCCCTCTCCTCTTGGCCAATGAAGCTTACGCTCTTGCAACTACAGCTCCTCAGACTTTTTTCAAACTAGCCCTGCTCTTGTGTCTTTTCCTTTTTCCAGGTGTTTGGAAGAGTTTCTACTCATCTTTCAGCTTCAAGCACTTCTTCCATGGTAATCCTCTCCCTGTCCACCCCGTGATCACTCCTGTCCTTCATTCTTTCTTTGTTATTGTTTGCTACCTTTTATCCCATCCATCCTTTATTGTGTTGTATGTTTACCTTCCCCGGCAGACTGTCACTTCCTGGATCACAAAAACTATGGTATTCATCTTTGTATTTCTAGGATTTATGACAGTGCCTGGCATGGCGAGTGAATCTTAAATTGCTGTATACAGCTACAACTAGGGGAGCAGTACTGATATTTCTGATATCTCTGTTCCTGCTTTACCAATATCAGAGGTCTGTCTGCAGAGCAATGGAGGATGTGTGCCTGCCTCGTGATCACATTAAGTCCCCAGGTGTCCCTGGGCTCCAATGAGCAAGCATCCTCTCCTCAGCAGACCTGGGTCTTTTGTTCAAGTCCACCTGAGATATCAAAGACCCTTCTTCCCATTGTCAGGACCCTGGAGCTCTTTTCTCGGCTTTTCAGCCCAATCGGCTTCCTGAGGATTCTGCCCCAGAGACCCAGAGGGAGCCCCATGGCTGGGTACGAATGGGACGCCAGATGGCTACTCCTTCTTGTGCCCTGACTGTGGACTCAGGGCTAAAGGCGATATTTGCTTCTGGGAAATATCAAAAGCTGCTGTAGCACCAATGAGGCTAAAGGAGATATCTGCTTCTGGGAAATATCAAAAGATGGAAATAACAAAAGCTACTGTGGCACCAATGAGGCCAGTCTAGGTAAAACTGAAAAACAAGAAGTACTCCAAATGCACCTATCCTTTACTCTTTCTTCCATCTGATTATACTTTTTCTGCTTTTATCCTGTTCATATCTGCTTTAGACCAGTTGACAGTGTGTACAATTTTTTTCTTGGTCACTTCTTTAAGTAGATCACATTTTCACTTGGTCTGGGTTGCTTTAAAAGTTCCCCCATTACTCGCTATTATAGTTTAATTCTTGAATTCTGATAGCATAAAAAGAAAATGGCTCCACGCTTGTATGCTGCTTGTGATCACTTAGGCACGACTGAATTCCCATCCACTAAATGGATGCCAATAGGAGTCACGGAAGATCGTTCTTAATAGGCCAGTCTGTAGTAATTGTTCCTGCTATAAAGTGATCTCCACTTCATTTATACAGTACTTCACTTTTTAATGTGTTCTAAGGAATAATCCGACAGGGTCTAATTCAACCATTTCTATAGATCAGTTATTTCAAAGGTAATAACTTGCCTTATAAAGTGACTGAAATTATTGTCACTTCCACGTGGGTTTCCCAGAATGGCACTTTTTGAACGAAACAGGAACATCATTATGTACTTGGGTCACGTACTCCTTATTTTTGTGTCTTTCCTCCTTGGGCAGATAAGACTGTAAAGGTGGTAGGAAAACACAGGCAACCAGTAACGAGGGCCTGGGGCCATCATGTAAGGCGAGACTCTTTCTCCCCTAATAGCCCAAATGGGGTACACTTCGTTGCCCCACTGTGTCTAGCACGTGGGATTCTCCCTCTCTGTGTGTGTGAGGATTATAGACTAGGGTAGGGTCATACTCCGATGATGTAATGAGAGTGGCAATCTGCTTGTTTACCTGGCCAATTTCACCCCTGTGTGCTGCAGGGCTCAGGGTGAATTGCTATTTACCTGTCTACAGGTCTACTTTGTTATTCTCTTGTTTCCTACATCCCAGGCTGATTTGGGCAAAGTTACGTTTCAAAGTAAAAGTTGTCATTTACTGAATTACTCAGTAGCTCCCAAATGACTTTAAGGAAAGAATTAGTCATACTCCTTCCTGAGTGGTAACAATGAATCTTGACATAAAAGATGTGACTTCCTAAAGCCAGTGCTGCTCAGGGCTGCCCCTAAGAGTCCCTTCACCAGGGCCACAGGACCCAGGAGGCCTTCAGGACTGTGACACCCAGCAAAGACACTGGCCATCTGTAGAGGTGGCCAAATTGTCTCTTGGAAAAATATTGCTCTAGGGCCTTGGAGCTTTCAAGTTTACTTTCGAGAATTCTCATTTCAGACAAACTCAGACCTATTGACTTGTGAGATTTGAGGAAAACAAAGATAATGTAGCAGAGATTTGCAGAGGTACCTAAAGCAAGTTCAGCAAGTGTCTTATTACTTTAGAAAAAGAAATGCCACGTTCTTGGGAAATCCAATTTGTTCAATAACAAATCATCCCAGAAAAATGACAACTCATGCTTAAAATGTCACAAGACTTGTACAATATTCCGGTGTTGAATCATTTATTCAGTAATATTGACTGTCACCTAGAGGTTACAGCCCAAAGGAAAATATCAAATTATGCGAGATTTTATCTGTAGTGCATATGTCAAGCTCAAAAGGAAATCATATTAAAGCAAAACCAAAAGCCTTTGAATGTCTTTCTGGACACTTGGAAATGGCAAACTGCTTCTTATATTCAGATTATCATTCCCAGGTGATGTCTTTTAGGTTGATTTCCAGGTTAATGTCAGAGATGATACCACAATCCCTCCATTCAAAGACTTGCCCAGTCTTGGATTGGAAGAAGGATTTATAGTTTCCAATGCCAGGTGTGAATGAAAAATGTTATGTCATGCTAAAGTCTCTAGTCAAGTAGAAACTACAATTAAGTTTGACCCCTGCCATCCACCAAAGGAATAAGAACTCTACTGATAGATAAAGAATCTGGCACAGGGAGTGAAAATAATTTAGTGGAACCCAAACCCATATCAGAAATACTATTAAATAGTCATTTGTATGTAGCCCAAGGGTGAGATTAGAAAGGCCCAGAGGTGCATTTTTATACCTCTGTCCTCATTTCTTCCAATGGCATAAAAGTCAAACATGAAATGAAGTGATAAGAGTTAACATTAACATTAATGTAATTAACATTAAATGTTAACATTTTCACGTTAAGAGTTTTTTCAATCATACACTCTCTTTAGGACATAGCAGGGCAGGAGGCATGGAGGTGGGAGTGGGGTGGAAGGGTGAACTAACCTATTGAATAGAATTCCTAAAAAAATTACAGGCAAATTGGCTTCATCTCTACACACTGACAACTAACAATGTGACCATCTAGAGGGGTGGGATAGGGAGGGTGGGAGGGAGGGAGACGCAAGAGGGAAGAGATATGGGAACATATGTATATGTATAACTGATTCACTTTGTTATAAAGCAGAAAGTAACACACCATTGTAAAGCAATTATACTCCAATAAAGATGTTAAAAAAAAACAGTTCTATTTACAATAGCATTAAAAAAATACTTAGGAATGAACTTAACCAAGAAGGCAGAAGACTTGTACACTGAAAAATATGAAACATTGGCAAAAGAAATTAAAGAAGACACAAATAAATGGAAAGACATCCTGCATTCATGGATTGAAAACTTAATATTTTTAAGATGTTAATACGACCCAAAGTGATCTACAGATTCAATGCAATCCCTATCAAAATCTGCCAATGATTTTTTTTGCAGAAATAGAAAAATTCATCCTAAAATTTATATGAAGCCTCAGGGGACTCTGAATAGGCCAATCTTGAACAAAGTTGGAATTCTCATACTTCCTAATTTCAAAACTTACTACAAAGCTACCATAATAAAAACAGTGTGGTCCTGGCATAAAGACCGACATATAGACCATTGAAATAGATTAGAGAGCCAAGAACTAAATCCCCACGTATATGGTCAAATGATTTTCAACACAGGTGTCAAGAACATTCAATGGGGAAAAGAATCTTTTCAACAAATGTTGACAAAACTGGATATCCATATGTAGAGGAACAAAGTTGGACTCTTACCTTATACCACATGCAAAAATTAACTCAGAATGGATTAAAGACCTAAAAGTAAGAGCTGAAACTATAACACTCTTAGAATAAGACATAGGGGAAAGACACATGTCATTGGATTTGGCAATTAATTCTTGGATATGACATCAAAAGCACTGGCAGCAAAAGGAAAACTAGATAAATGGGATATCATCAAAATTAAAAACTTTTGTGCATCAAAGGATACTATCAACAGAGGGAAAAAGCAACCCACAGAATGGGAGAAAATGTTTGCAAATCACATTTCTGATGAGGGTTTAATATCCACAATCTGTAAAGAACTCCAACTCGACAACAAATAAAACAAACGACCTGATAACGGGGTAAGGACTTGAAAAGAAATTTCTCTAAAGGCATGCAAATAGCCAATAAGCACATGAGAAGATGTTTAATATCATTTATATTTAGGGAAATGCAAATCAAAACTACAAGATACCACTTCACACCTATTAGGATGACTGTTATTAAAACAACAACAACAACCCCTGAGCCAGAAAATAACAAGTATGGGTGAGGAATTGGTGAAACTGGAACTCTTGTGCACTGTTGGTGGGAATGTAAAATGTTATAGCCACTATGGAAAACAGCATCTGATCCAGCACTTCTACTTCTGGGTATATACTCAAAAGAACTGAAAGCAGGCTCTCAAAGATATATTTGTGGGCTTCCCTGGTGGCGCAGTGGTTGAGAGTCCGCCTGCCGTTGCAGGGGACATGGGTTCGTGCCCCGGTCCGGGAAGATCCCACATGCCGTGGAGTGGCTGGGCCCGTGAGCCATGGCCGCTGAGCCAGCGCGTCCGGAGCCTGTGCTCCGCAACGGGGGAGGCCACAACAGTGAGAGGCCTGCGTACCGCAAAAAACAAACAAAAAAGATATATTTGTATAACCATGTTCATAACAGCATTATTCACAATAGCCAAAAGGTGGAAATAACCCAAGTGTACAACAGACAAATGGATAAACAAAATGTGGTGTAATGGAATATTATTCAGTCTTTAAAAAGAAGCAAATTTTAACACCTGCTACAACATGGATAAACTTTAAAGTCATTATGCTAAGTGAAATAAACCAGTCACAAAAGGACAAATACTGTGTGATTCCAGTTATATGAAGTACCTAGAACAGTCAAATTCATAGAGACAGAAAGTAGAATGTTGTTTGCCAGGGGCTGGCGGGAGGGAGGCTGGGGAGTTATTGTTTCATGGGTACAGAGTTTCTGTTTGGGATGATAAAAAAGTTCCAGAGATGGATGGTGGTGACGGTTGCATACTATGTATTTAATGCCACTGAATTTCACACTTAAAAATGGTTAAAATGGGGCTTCCCTGGTGGTGCAGTGGTTGAGAGTCCGCCTGCTGATGCAGGGGACGCAGGTTCGTGCCCCTATCCGGGAAGATCCCACATGCCGCGGAGCGTCTGGGCCCGTGAGCCATGACCGCTGAGACATATATTTACCACACATACAAAAAAATTGCAGGCAACCCTATAAGGAGGGTTTAGGGTATAATCATTTAAAGATGATAACTTGTGCATTCTCTCTGATAAAGTAACACAAAATGTCCTCTGTAAGTCATGAATCATATTTCCCTTGGAGGTAAAAGTATTTTATTATCTAAACATGTTCTGATTTGTAAATTTTAACCAAAGGAATAATAGCAGAAAGTTAAAAATTATTGGCTTATTGTTGATTCCCATCATTATGTTGTGAAAGCATTAGAAGCATGAATGCAAAACGTCAAGAATTAAACATATTTCCAGAATAATCGGTAGCTAAAAGAAAATGTAGCAACAGGAAGAAGTAGATTTGTTTCCGGAGAGAAGACTCAGATTTCTGAGCCTCAGGTTGTATTGAAATATCTCTGGGAATGTTGCCTTTAAATATTTATTCAGAAATGCTTCTGGGCCATTGAGGAAATGTGTTCAGGGACAGGAAAGACAGAAAAATAATTGATCAATAAAACTTTTAATTTTTTAATGTAACAGTTTCTTCATAGCAATATTTACAATTTTTATGTTTTGTTTAGTCTCTCCTGTACCAGAATACAAGCTCCATGAAGATAGAGTTCTTATCTGCCTAAATCACAGGCGCCTCTCTGTATACAACAAAATCTGCATGTAGAGAACATTTATTATATACTTGCTGTATGAAGGAATAAATGACTCTTTATTTCTAACACTACCTAACACAGTGCCTTATGTGTGAAAGATAATAGATAATAAATAGTCGTTGACCTGGTTATATATGCAAAAAGAAGACTGATGTTAGTTGAGTTACAAGTTGACGATGGCACACTAAGGCTTTTACTAGGATCTCAAGGAATAGGTATTGTATTTTACTTAAGGCTCCATTGATTGAAAGATGAACAATTATTTTAGGAAAGTTTAAGAAAGAAAAAAATTTGCTGATTAAGCCATGACCAAACATCAATTGTAATTGTAAAATCTCTCCCATCTTGATTGCAGAGATTTTAAGAATACAAAGAATGTGCATCTTAGGATTTAAGAGATACAGCATATAACATAGACCCTAAGACCTATTGTAATATGTCTCTCTTTTCATGGAAACCTTGGACTGAAAAGAAGCCTGCAAAGGGCGTTAGTCTAAATTTCCGTACAGTCCTAAGGCAAACATTTGTTCATAGAATGATGGGAATGAAATTTAGGTCCATATAAGCTCAGTTATGTTTAAGCAGCATTTGAGATGTGGAAAAAGATGGAACTGAAATGCTTTCCCTCTTCAATCCTTACTACTTTATCAGATTCCAAGCACACATTCTTATGAGAAGAAAGAAGGAAGCAGCAGCAGAAGCAAGTATGAAGGGAGTCTGGCGAGAATCTTCTAAAGACCACCTCGTACCAATGACAGGTGAGAACCCAAAGAAGATGCAGGGAGACCAGCTAGGAGGCTCCCCAGTAAGTGATGCTGGTAGCTTGCACTAGGATGGCGGAAGTGGGGATGCAGATTCAGGAGACAGTGTAGAGGCAACATGGACAAGATTTGGTGATGCATTACATTGTTTTTCCTTCCCCACCCCAATCATGTTTTTTAATTGTTTGACAAGGACTTGTAGTGATAAATGCCTTTGATTCTAAGTTTAATTTTATTTATTTATTTATTTATTTTTGGCTGTGTTGGGTCTTCGTTTCTGTGTGAGGGCTTTCTCTAGTTGCGGCAAGCGGGGGCCACTCTTCATCGCGGTGCGCGGGCCTCTCACTATCGCGGCCTCTCTTGTTGCGGAGCACAGGCTCCAGACACGCAGGCTCAGTAGTTGTGGCTCACGGGATTAGTTGCTCCGCGGCATATGGGATCTTCCCAGACCAGGGGTCGAACCCGTGTCCCCTGCATTGGCAGGCAGATTCTCAATCACTGCGCCACCAGGGAAGCCCCCTGATTCTAAGTTTAAACAGCAGCACACACTAGGAAACATTCCATTATTTTAAAAAATGTATATTTGACTTAAAGTTTCTTTTAGTAGCAGAAATAACAAGATTCCCATATTTCTGAGGATATTTTTCATTTAATTAGTTTATTTTTATTAATTTATACTTTTAAATAAAGTTTTAAAATTATTTTTGGCTGCATTGGGTCTTTGTTGCTGTGCGTGGGCTTTCTTTAGCTGCGGAAATCAGGGGCTACTCTTTGCTGTGGTGCGTGGGCTTCTCATTGCAGTGGCTTCTCTTGTTGCGGAGCACAGGCTCTAGGCATGTGGGCTTCAGTAGTTGTGGCATGCAGGCTTAGTAGTTGTGGCTCGCGGGCTCTAGAGCGCAGGCTCAGTAGTTGTGGCACACAGGCTTAGTTGCTCCGCGGTATGTGGGATCTTCCTAAACCAGGGCTCGAACCCGTGTCCCCTGCATTGGCAGGCGGACTCTCAACTACTGCGCCACCAGGGAAGCCCCCAGTTTATTTTTAAATACTAAAATTTTAAAGACAGAAAGAGTTCCCAGGGTCCGACTGGCATAGAATGATAAAGGTGTCCTGTTTCTTAAAGGGCCTGGCTTCAGGGGGTATTTAGAAATTAGGGGCTTGTACCCCTAAAAACTGTCGTTTGTGCTCACCGCACTGCTGTGGTCACGACCAAGTTGAAGTACCTTCTGTATGGATCCATGCAGTAAATTCTCATTGTGCTCACTGTGAATTATCTATCCACCTACTGATAATCTCTAAAGTGCTAACAAAGAAGAAATAACATAAAATTCCAAGTCTAGGGGTTCTTTGCACAATTACTATAAGAGGTAGAGGTAACTGTAAGGTCGGGATCTCCATCGCCACCTGTGTCCACCTTTGTTCCTTTCCACACACTCTATTGTATTCTGACCTAGATTATGAACAGATTGAAGGATCAATTGTAAACTACAGTAAACAAAATTACATTTGTGTGTGTGTGAGATTTAAGAGTAAGACTTTCAAGAAGGAGAAGATTGAGTAGCATAGCTCCTACTGAATTAAAATGATATAGCAAGTTA
This sequence comes from Neophocaena asiaeorientalis asiaeorientalis, assembly GCF_003031525.2. Lineage (NCBI taxonomy): Eukaryota > Metazoa > Chordata > Mammalia > Artiodactyla > Phocoenidae > Neophocaena > Neophocaena asiaeorientalis. Next base: position 351,546 of record NW_020175053.1, read on the forward strand.
AAAACAAGGGCAAATTTATATTTTTAAATAATCCTGTGTATATAATACAGCACTTACATAGGAAGTAGAAAATGCTGGAAGCCATTCATTCCACTCTATTTCCACTGCCTCTAACTTCAGTGACATCTGACAGAGTGGGGTGGACTTTTAAAGACACAGTAGAACCAAGATCTGTAACTGGACAGAGAAAAAGCTAGCATTGAATTCTCAGCTCTAGCTAGAGGCTTATGCGTGAAGAGGCTTTATAGAGATCCATATCATTGGGACCGTCAACAATTGGATTTTTTACTTTCTCCCTAATTATACTCTAGCTTTAAGATTTAGGATTCTGGCTTCTACCTCATTCCACTTTATTTTCCCTCCCTTAATTTTTAATCTTGACTTAAAAAGAAAGACTTTAAATATATTCAAACACTGAATTCTACTTGGGCTACAGCAGGTGTGTTATTTTGAAGAAGATGAAGCTCTTTGCTCTATAAACATCTGTTATGGAGTGAATTGTGTCCTAGGACGCTGAAGTCCTAACCACCAGTACCTGCGTAGGGGAAGTAAGGTCCTGCCAACACCTTAATTTCAGGCTTCTATTCTGCATAACTGTGAGATAATATTGATACATTTCTGTTGCTTGAAGTAACCCAGTTTGTGGTCCTTGTTAAGGCAGCCCTGGGAAACAGATAAACCCCTCATCTATCCATCTATTTATCCTTACGCCCATCTCCTCATTCATTCATCCGTTCATTCAAATAATATTTATTTAGCACTTGCTGTGTACCAGGCAAAGTGCTAAATATTTCCAAGGAGGCAAAGAAGAGAAAGAAACTACCTCTGGCCCTAAGACCTTTTGATCTCAGGAGACAAGAGACTTTGGGACACAAGGAGGAGGGACTGACTCTTCCTGGCATGTGGAGACGGGGATGGGTGTTGATCGTGGAATATGTAACAGAAAAGAAACTTAAAGAGTGGCCTTAAGACGGTGATGGTGGAGAAAACTTGCATTTCAGATATAAGAATTTAAGATGCAGTGAAGGGAATTTACAGTTTAATTTTTTTAGCTCTAAATAAAGGAGACAGATGCCCTTACAGGCTGTGACTGGCCCAGCATCACACAGCTAGTGGTGGAGCCAGGATGAAAATTACTGAGAAGAAAAGCTTCTATGTGCTACCCACAGTGCAGGGGCTGTACCTGCACCATCTTCCTTAGCCCTCACCTCAGTCCTCCTTTTCAAAGAAGGAATCTTAAGGTCCAGAGAAGTGATGTGATTTGTCCAAGTAAACTGAATTGTCTATTAAGTGGCAGAGTCCAGGTCAGAGCTGCCTTCAAACTCTTAGGGCCCTGCATTATACAACATACCCCAGGTTTTAGAAATTCCAGATCTAGTTTTCTTTCCACTCTCCCACATCTCCTTACAACAATTTATAAAAGATCACATTAAAATGAGACAGTGCCTTGTAAAGTCAATTAAAACTCCTGGAAAGAAACTAGAATTAAACATGTAATTGTGCCTTTAGGCCTCACATTCTTTTAGCCTCAACGGAATGTACTATTCATAAATCATGTGAGTGATACAAGCATATTCATGGATTCATATAAATATTGAAATTAAATTACCATTCCTATTGTCATTGCAATTGTCACAGACAATAGATAAGATTTATTTCTCTTTCAAATTTCAGAGGGAGAAAAATATAATGAAAACTATTGTTCTACATTGATGTCCAGAGTGGTTCTGATACTAAGATGATTTAGTCCCAAGAATATTTCCAAACTGATTACAGATGCATACCGATGGTCTTAGAGTTCGTATATATGTACAATTTATATGGATAGAGAATAACTCTGAATTATTCAACAAATATTGTCATACTAGGGTAAGGGGATATCCCTTGAAACTTGAAGAAGCAAACTGAGGACTAATAAAAGTAATTCAAACTTTACAGAGCAATAATCAATTTACAGATGCATTGTCCTAGGAGGTAAAGACAGTATAAACAAATTATAATGGTGTCATCATGTCCTGGGACTTTTCATGTTCTGGTCCATGGGGTCCAGGGGTAGGGCTGCCATGTTTACCAAAGGCTTGGGAAAATACATGGGAAGGAGCCACACAGAACTTTTGATCCTTAAGTATCTGTCTCAGTGAATCTCTGTAAATCTTCCTTCTGCCTCTTCAGTTGGTGGCTTAGTACTCAGACCCTCTCAGTTCTGTTAAATGAGGCCATCTTAGCATCTACCAAACATGGGTCACTTCAAGGACACCTACATTATTGGAATCTGTAGCCAAAGGAAGAAAACCTCAAAAAAAGAAAACGAGTTCCTTTTCTGACCTCCTTGAAGCCTCCCATTCTAGACTTCATTTCCTGAAGATTAACTTCTTTCAGGGAACCTCATCCCTGATCTAGGAAATGACCACACCTTCTAGGGCAAATGAAGACTTCCGCACAGGGCTATGGGATTTTTCTAAGAGGCATCCACGGGCATTCATTATATTCTACAGGGATACAAGGCAACGCCCCCACATTAACACAGAAGAGCCACACAGCCAGGACTGCCTACGGCGGGGGTGTGGCTTTCACTGCTACGGAGGGTCGGATTTTTTCACAGCTGTCATTTGTTCAAGTGAATCAGAAACTAGAGAAAAATCAATGTGTCTCTCCTTTAGCATCATTTAAGAGTTTCAGGTCATAGAATTGATCCTACCTATGTATTTCTTCACTGAACTGTCACAGAAAGTGTAAGTATGTTATTTGGCTACAAAACACATAACTGATTTTCATTCCTGGCTTATAGAAATCAACCTTTTTACTTTACAGTGTACCCTATAATGAGCCAGTTCTCCTACCTGAGTTAAAAATGATTTTCCTGCTCTCTCCCTGGTCTAGTGACTTTGTTTATGGTATCTTCTCAACAAAGGTTTTACATATTCTACAGTCTTTTTTCAAAAATAGCTTCTGGGTTTCCAGCCGTGAATAATAAGGTCTTCCTTGCTGTTTGGTTAGATAAAGTTTCAGAGCATTTCTTATAAGTATTTTAATTATTTTATTAACACCAGTTACATCCATTGTGCATCTGGCATGAATTTTTGTCTATGCCTAAGTTGGAGGCCGTCTTTTGTTTTCTTCTAGAAAGATAGCTCTTTTTACACCAGCACGTTTATTAGACAAACCGTTTCTCCCACTGGGTTAAATGTTTTTCGCGTAGCAATTCTCACTTACCGACGTTGTTTGTTGCTCCTTATTCTGTCCCATTGACCTGTCTCCGTTCTGACACCAGCACCATGTTGTTCTGATGGCGGGGGCTTTACTCTGGGTGTTACTCCATGGCCTGGCGCAGCCCCACGTGAACGCTCAGAGCTCCTGCAGGGGGAACTCAGCAGCTTAGCTGAGAGGAGTTAAGCGAGCTGCCGGGTGCAGTGTTGGGGCCTGGCAGCCCCCAGCGAATGACTGAGCTGATGTGGCAGAAGCACGAAGCACGCCTGGTCACTTCCGCCCAGTGTAGGACGTCACCAACCGCGGAGGTTTTTTTCTTTTGGCGATACGTGGGCCTCTCACTGTTGGGGCCTCTCCCGTTGCGGAGCACAGGCTCCGGACGCGCAGGCTCAGCGGCCATGGCTCACGGGACCAGCCGCTCCGCGGCATGTGGGATCCTCCTGGACCGGGGCACGAAACCCGTGTCCCCTGCATCGGCAGGCGGACTCTCAACCACTGCGCCACCGGGGAAGCCCCCAGCCGCGGAGGTTTTGCTCCACCCAGAGCTCTTCACTGGGTTGGCCGGGACTTTGTCACGTCTGCAGGGCGGCCGAGGCTCTTCCTGACTCTTTCCTTTCACAGGTGTCAAGCCTCTTCAGGGCCTGAAGGCTTCCTCCCTTTCATAGGCATTCTTTCCCCTTCCCCTTCCCCCTCCCCAAATTAACCTCTTGTGCTCCTAACTCTATCTCAGTGTCTGCTTTCCAAGGACTCACACTTATACCCAAGGTAAATTCCCCTCCCCTCGCCTCACCAGATCTCCTTCTTCCCTTGGCTAGCCTTGGTCTTTTATTCTTCCATATACATATGATCAGTGTACTACAGAATTATTTCCATCAAAGTTTGGGGGGCTTCCCTGGTGGCGCAGTGGTTGAGAGTCCGCCTGCCGATGCAGGGGACACGGGTTTGTGCCCCGGTCCAGGAGGATCCCACGTGCCGCGGAGCTGCTGGGCCCATGAGCCATGGCCGCTGAGCCTGCGCGTCCGGAGCCTGTGCTCCACGACGGAGAGGCCACAACAGTGAGAGGCCCGCGTAACGCAAAAAAAAAAAAAAAAAGTTTGAGATTATAAATTGAATCACATTGAATTTAAGTGTTAATTTTGGGGAAACTGACACAATTTGTAATTATATATTTAACTGTGTATTTGCTTTATGTTTACATCTCCCAGTAAACTAAACTCCATGAGGACAGGTATCTTGTTTATTTTGTTCACCGCTCTGTGCCTAACGCATATCCCAGTGCTGGTTCGTAACAGATACATGACACATATTTGCTGAATAAATGAAATAACCAACATCCAAGGCTTATTACCCTAAAAGGTGAATAAAGACACTTAAAGAAGGAAATTCCCTGATGGTCCAGTGGTTAAGACTCTGTGCTCGCAATGCAAGGGGGCTGGGTTCCATCCCTGGGCAGGGAACTAGATCCCGCACGCCACAACTAAGACCCAGCACAGCCACGTAAATGAATAAATATTTTTTTAAAAAGACATTTAAGGCAGGCAATATATGGTGAGGGGAGTAGTTGTTACTAATGACATTCTTTGGTAATTGAGCAATATATAATGCTGTTTCTTTTCTCCATAACCAATTGCCCAATACAAATGGATTTTTTTAATTTAAAAAATTTCATTTTAGATATATTAGCCAAACTTGGAATACATTTACCTACGGAAATAAAATTTATAAGTAGAAGTTAGATTATTAACCTATTCCACAGTGTACACAACTCACAACTATACTTTGGCTTAAACAGGCTTCTGAGGCACTAATTGCTATTTGGAAAAGTGCTATAATAAGAATAAAAGCATTAACCAGTTCAACTGGGAAGACAGGAGATATCAGTCTGCTCTCTCCTACCATCCCCACCACTTATAACAGGAAAGGAAGCATAGCACAGGGAAACAGCAGGTTCAAATTACATCCGCCTCACTCAGTGGCCGAATGACCTTGCAAAATTGACCTTTCAGTCTCTAAGCCTTATTTCTGTAGTATCTGTAGTGACGATGATGTTGTCTTTCAGCTCTTGTTCTTTAGGCGAGCACGCATCCAACTCACCTGGAGAGATCTTTTGAACCAAAACACGAGGGCCCAGATCCCAAGCTGGGATGGGGCCCAGGTATGTGGATTTAAAAGTCTGCTCACGTGATTCTGATGGGAACTTGCTCTTATCAGCCGGGAAGGTCTAAGTTATGCTGTAGTAATAAGGAATACTGAATTTCCTGTGGCTTAACACAAAAATTTATTTCTTACGCATGTCCCATGTGGGTTTTGGGGGGTGGACCGCTTCACAGTTATTCGGGGCTCAGAATCACAGAGGATCTGCTGTCTGGCACATTCCCAGACAGGACAAAAGAGGAGTGTCAAGCACAAGCTATTAAATGTTTGTCCTGAAAGTGACCTACGTCACCTGCTCACAGCATTTTGGCCAGAAGTAGTCACGTGACCCCGCCTCCCCACAAGAGGGCTGGGAAGTGCCTTCCTCTGGGTGCCCAGGAAATAAAGAAGAACCTGTCTGGTGAGCAAGAGTAATGTCTACACACAGACATTGCTAAGAATGAGCGCATTCAATTTGCTAATTAAATGAGATACTAAAAGTATGGAATTACTTATCTATCCAATATGGTAATCACTGCACATACATGGATGTTTAAGTTTGAACTAAAACTGAATACAATTTAAATGCAGTTCTTCAATCACAGTAGCCATGTTTCAAGTCCAAAATAGCCAGATGTGGTTTATGGCTCCTCCACGGGACAGCTTAGATGTGAAAGACTTCCACCACTGCAGAAAGTACTGTTGGACAAGGCTGGTCTAGTCCACAGTCAGTCTCCTTCCCTGTGTGCCATCCTTTTATTCTATACCCGCACGTGGCCATTAGTAGAAACTGACAACATGCTGCAACTGCTCAGGAGCTCTTCACGTGAAGGGCATTTGCAAGCTAGATGATCACAAGGCAGGGAATGTAGGTAGGGGCTGGGGGAGGGTGTGGGGTACATTTTCAGGTTAGCAAAGCTAATGATAAAGGGCTAAAGAAGGATAGATATACGTAAAAAAGGGGTCAGGTGGAAGACGTGTGGGTCAAAAAGGGGATAAAAATGGTTGTCAAAGCAAACCTGTAAGGATTACGATTAAGCACATCGAGAAGGCAGGGAGAGTTGATTTTCCACGTTTTTACAAATAGGAATCTCATGCAGAGTAAGTGGAATAACCAACCTCCATCTCTACTGAAAAGAGAATCAAAGGTGACGGGATTAAATTTGATTTATGTGTAGGGTAGGATGTATCGGGTGAAAAATAGCTGATTGCAAATACTTATCTATAGTATTGTAAAATGGAAGCCGTATTATATTTTTATAGTTTGGAGAAGACTGTACCCTTTGAAAATGTGGCACAATACGGTGTAAAACTTTGCTGAATGACCTCTCGATGCCTCTTCTAAAGCTGTGATTCTATTTGGGGGTCCCTCACATATCCAGTGACCTATGATTCTGTAATTGTTTAGGACAGTGTCTCAAGTGTGGCCTGCAAGCTCCAGGAGGTCCCCAAGAACTTTCAGCTCAAACTGTTTTCCTAATAACACTGAGACATTGTTTTCCATTTTCAGTGTTGACACTTGCATTGAAGGTGCAAAAGCGTTGGGTAAAACTGCTGGCCCTTTAGTACAAATCCAGCCAGTGGGACAAATCTGTTCTAGCAGCCATTGTGTTCAATACAATGCACTTGCAGTAAAAAAATAAAAATTTAAAAATGCTAGTTTCACTGGGATGACCTTGAGGAAGCAGTAAAAACTACTAAGTTTATTTGATCTTGACCCTTAACATATCTCTGAATGTTTTGGTGGTGAAATTGGAAGTATGTGCAAAGCACTTCGGCTGCTACAGGTGCATGATGGTTGCCTGGTGGCCATTTGAGTTTATCTCAGGGACTTCCCTGGTGGTCCGGTGGTTAAGACTCCGCACTTCTACTGTAGGAGACACGGGTTCAATCCCCGGTGGGGGAACTAAGATCCTGCATGTGATCCCACACGTGATGAGGCCAAAAAAAAAAAAAAAAAAGTCAATGAGCTGCAAACCCAACTTATGGTTTATTTTATGCGATATGATTGACTGAGAGACAAACCATAGCTAGTCAGACTTAGGGATTTGGCAGTATTTTCTCAAAAACAAAAAGAGGGGATAAGGGGAAGATGGCGGAAGAGTAAGACGCGGAGATCACCTTCCCCCCCACAGATACACCAGAAATACATCTACACGTGGAACAACTCCTACAGAACGCCTACTGAACGCGGCAGAAGACCTCAGACCTTCCAAAAGGCAAGAAACTCCCCCACGTACCTGGGTAGGGCAAAAGAAAAAAGAATAAACAGAGACAAAAGGATAGGGACAGGACCTGCACCAGTGGGAGGGAGCTGTGAAGGAGGAAAGGTTTCCACACACTAGGAAGCCCCTTCGCAGGCGGAGACTGCGGGTGGCGGAGGGGGGAGCTTCGGGACCGCGGAGGAGAGCACAGCAACAGGGGTGCAGAGGGCAAAGAGGGGAGATTCCTGCACAGAGGATCGGTGCCAACCGGCACGTAGCAGCCCGAGAGGCTTGTCTGCTCACCCGCCTGGGCGGGCGGGGCCTAGGAGCTGAGGCTCGGGCTTCGGAGGTCAGATCCAAGGGAGACGACTGGGGTTGGCGGTGTGAACACAGCCTGCAGGGGTTAGTGTGCCACGGCTAGCCGGGAGGGAGTCCGGGGAAAAGTCTGGACCTGCCAAAGAGGCAAGAGACTTTTTCTTGCCTCTTTGTTTCCTGGTGCGTGAGGAGAGGGATTAAGAGTGCTGCTTAAAGGAGCTCCAGAGACGGGCGCAAGCCGCGGCTAAAAGCGCGGACCCCAGAGACGGGCCTGAGATGCTAAGGCTGCTGCTGCCGCCAACAAGAAACCTGTGTGTGAGCACAGGTCACTATCCACACCCCCCTTCCAGGGAGCCTGTGCAGCCCGCCACTGCCAGGGTCCCGGGATCCCGGGACAACTCCCCCGGGAGAACGCACGGCGCGCCTCAGGCTTGTGCAGTGTCACGCCGGCCTCTGCCGCCGCAGGCCCGCCCCGCACTCTGTGCCCCTCCCACACCCGGCCTGAGTGAGCCAGAGCCCCTGAATCAGCTGCTCCTTTAACCCCGTCCTGTCTGAGCGAAGAACAGATGCCCTCCAGCGACCTACACTCAGAGGCGGGGCCAAATTCAAAGCTGAACCCCTGGGAGCTGTGAGAACAAAGAGAAAGGGAAGTCTCTCCCAGCAGCCTCAGAAGCAGCGGATTAAATCTCCACAATCAACTTGATGCACCCTGCATCTGTGGAATACCTGAATAGACAATGCCTCATCCCAAAGTGAGGAGGTGGACTTTTAGAGCAAGATTTATGATTTTTCCCCCTTTTCCTCTTTTTGTTAGTGTGTATGTGTATGCTTCTGTGTGAGATTCTGTCTGTATAACTTTGCTTCCACCATTTGTCCTAGGGTTCTATCCGTCCATTTTTTTGTTTCTTTTTCTTTAAAAAATTTTTTCTTTCTTAATATTTTTTATTTTAATAACTTTATTTTATCTTCTTTCTTTCTTTCCTTCCTTCCCTCCTTCCTCCCTCACTCCCTCCCTCCTTTCTTTCTTTATTTCGTTCTTTCTTCTTTTTCTCCCTTTTATTCTGAGCCATGTGGATGAAAGGCTCTTGGCGCTGCAGCCAGGAGTCAGTGCTGTGCCTCTGAGGTGGGAGAGCCAACTTCAGGACACTGGTCCACAAGAGACCTCCCAACTCCACATAATATCAAATGGCGAAAATCTCCCAGAGATCTCCATCTCAACACCAGCACCCAGCTTCACTCAATGACCAGCAAGCTACAGTGCTGGACACCCTATGCCAAACAACTAGCAAGACAGCAACACAACCCCACCCATTAGCACAGAGGCTGCCTAAAATCATAATAAGTTCACAGACACCCCAAAACACACCACCAGACGTGGGCCTGCCCACCAGAAAGACAAGATCCAGCCTCATCCACCAGAACACAGGCACTAGTCCCCTCCACCAGGAAGCCTACACAACCCACTGACCCAACCTTAGCCACTGGGGACAGACACCAAAAACAACGGGAACTACGAACCTGCAGCCTGCAAAAAGGAGACCCCAAACACAGTAAGATAAGCAAAATGAGAAGACAGAAAAACACACAGCAGATGAAGGAGCAAGATAAAAACCCACCAGACCTAACAAATGAAGAGGAAATAGGCAGTCTACCTGAAAAAGAATTCAGAATGATAGTAAAGATGATCCAAAATCCTGGAAATAGAATAGACAAGATGCAAGAAACATTTAACAAGGACCTAGAAGAACTAAAGATGAAACAAGCAATGACAAACAACACAATAAATAAAATTAAAAATACTCTGGATGGGGGCTTCCCTGGTGGTGCAGTGGTTGAGAGTCCGCCTGCCGATGCAGGGGACACGGGTTCGTGACCCGGTCCGGAAAGATCCCACGTGCTGCAGAGCGGCTAGGCTCGTGAGCCATGGCCGCTAAGCCTGCACATCCAGAGCCTGTGCTCCGCAATGGGAGAGGCCACAACAGTGAGAGGCCCGTGTACCACAAAAAACCCCCAAAAAACCAAAAAACTCTAGATGGGATCAATAGCAGAATAACTGAGGCAGAAGAATGGATAAATGACCTGGAAGATAAAATAGTGGAAATAACTACTGCAGAGCAGAATAAAGAAAAAAGAATGAAAAGAACTGAGGACAGTCTCAGAGAAAGGAGGAAATAAAAAAATACCTAGAAACAAATGACAATGGAGACACGACGACCCAAAACCTATAGGATGCAGCAAAAGCAGTTCTAAGAGGGAAGTTTATAGCAATGCAATCCTACCTCAAGAAACAGGAAACATGTTGAATAAACAACCTAACCTTACACCTAAAGCAATTAGAGAAAGAAGAACAAAAAAACGCCAAAGTTAGCAGAAGGAAATAAATCATAAACATCAGATCAGAAATAAATGAAAAAGAAATGAAGGAAATGATAGCAACGATCAATAAAACTAAAAGCTGATTCTTTGAGAAGATAAACAAAATTGATAAAACATTAGCCAGACTCATCAAGAAAATAAGGGAGAAGACTCAAATCAATCGATTTAGAAATGAGAAAGGAGAAGTAACAACTGACACAAAAGATCATGAGAGACTACTACAAGCAACTCTATGCCAGTAAAATGGACAACGTGGAAGAAATGGACAAATTCTTAGAAATCCACAACCTGCCGAGACTGAATCAGGAAGAAATAGAAAATATGAAACAATCACAAGCCCTGAAATTGAAACTGTGATGAAAAATCTTCCAACGAACAAAAAAAGTGCCCATCATCGGATGAATGGATAAAGAAGATGTGGCACATATATATAATGGAATATTACTCAGTCATGAAAAGAAACGATATTGAGATATTTGTAATGAGGTGGATGGACCTAGAGTCTGTCATACAGAGTGAAGTAAGTCAGAAAGAGAAAGACAAATACTGTATGCTAACACATATATATGGAATTTAAGAAAAAAAAATGTCATGAAGAACCTAGGGGTAAGACAGGAATAAAGATACAGACCTAGTAGAGAATGGAGTTGAGGATATGTGGAGGGGGAAGGGTAAGCTGTGACCAAGCGAGAGAGTGGCATGCACAAATATACACTACCAAATGTAAAATAGATAGCTAGTGGGAAGCAGCTGCATAGCACAGGGAGATCAGCTTGGTGCTCTGTGACCACCTAGAGGGGTGGGAGGGAAGGAGATGCAAGAGGGAAGAGATACGGGAACTTATGTATAACTGATTCACTCTGTTATAAAGCAGACACTAACACACCATTGTAAAGCAATTATACTCCAATAAAGATGTTAAAAAAAAAAGAGGTTCCCACTTCAATGAAAAATACTTCAACTGAAAGTATTTTTGCTAATAATGCAAGTCAAGCTTTCAAGTGAAATGAGAATGGAAAACTTGTCTTTGCCATTGTAAGCTTTTCAGCTCTCTAACCCTTGAAGATTTTAAATATTGTGACATTAGTGGTTATACAAATGAAGGAGATTTTTTGGTATTGTATAATGAAATATGTCAGTGCTTAAAAGATCTGCGTAACCCAGTGAACGGTATTTTCCGAATGACCAATGCATAATATTACAATCATCACTTAAATCATAAGTGCAAGGTACTAGTCAATGTACAATAATGTGATAGAGTGTGAGAAGTGTGTTGATACGGCTTCACATATCACATGTGCAGTCCTGGTGTCATATTAAAGAATGCACAAAATTTTGTGAAAATTTTGTGAAAATTTTGTGAAAAATATTCTTTCCTTTTCCAAGTATTTCTGTGTGAGACTTGATTTTCTTCATATACTTCAACCAAATTAATGTATTGTAACAGATTGAATGCAAAAGCAGATATTAAAACTCATCTACCTTTCTATTATTCCAGACATTAAAGAGATTTTTGAAAATGTAAAACAATGCCAGTGTTTTCATCTTTCGGCTTTGGAAAATAGACCTACTTTTAATAAAAATATGCTGTGTAGGCTAACGTAAAGTGGATTTATTATTTAAAAATAGATGCATATTTTTAACATTTCTCCCTTTAAATTTCTAACAACATAAATATTAGTAGATATAACTGACATGAAACACCTCTCTTTGGGTCCTCAATTATTTTTAAGAGTGTGAAGAGGTCCTGAAACCAAAACATTCGAGAACCACTGGCTTGGGACTTACTCTGCACTTTATAAAACGGAACACCATGGACAGCTCCTACAGCTGCTTCAACAGCACGGGAAATACCTAAGGTCTAGCACATAATAAAAAATGATAGAATTCCACGTGTTCACTCTATCAGTCTTAAACATTGCAGGCCAGGACGAACTTTTCAGGGAGTTTTAGAAAAATATTTCAGAACTGAAATTAGGGAGTATTTATTGCTACTCATCTGTTCCTTAAGTGGACATTAAATTTATTTTTATTTAAAATATCTCACTAAATGATCTAAAACTGCCAGAATGACACGTTAGGTGATAGCATGCTATATTGTTCATAAATATGAATAAAACGTAAGTCGTGTTTAAAAGGCATAGTCATCTGGAGGAACAGTTTTATTTTTAAAAATGTACTGGAATTATATAAACAGATGCACTAATTGCTCTTTAGTTGCTATGCAAATGTTTCTAGGGTAAATTTTCTTGTTATATAAACTTTTCTACTACTTGTAGCAGGTGGTTATTTTTTTTAAATTTAAAGCCCTCATCAGTGTGTAAGAGTGTGGAATGAAACAACATGCACCGTGATTCGATAGGACAGTTGTTAGTTGTAAAGTCACGCACACTAATAAAAGCATCTAAAAATAACTACACCAGTGTGCTTCCTTCCAAACTCTTCAAGCTGCTAAGAGTTTGCTGTTATCTCTGGATTAGAAATGGCTGTGATCATTCTGGTTTTTAAGAAAGGCAACAATATCCCATTTCAGAAAATCCACTGTATCATATTTTATCTTAAGCATTTCCCCCAAATCATTAGATAAGACGTATATGAGAAATTTCCAAATGTTGTTAGATAATTACCTCCAAAAAACTGCATCTGCTTCACTTTTTTGAATTACTAAGCTGATCTTCTGTGACCAAAACAAGTGAGATTAAAAAAAATAAAATATGGATAATATTAAGCAGTTTTATTATACATGACCTTTCCAAATGTTGATCTCTTTGTTGATTTCTGGGGGTTGTAATAATCATCAAATTATATTTACATGTGAGTGAATAGAATGATATTGACATGGAGTGTATAAATATCTAAATATTGGCTTTTATGACAGTTCTAACATTGAAGCTTCAAAAATACACAGGCTTTGGAAAAGAGGAACCAAATATACTGAGGTCATTTCCTTTTGGAATTACTCAGTTATCGCTGTGGGTTTCCCTTTAGTCACTGGAAAGACATGCGTGTAATACTGAATAAAGATTTTCATAATGAGATCTCATGTTTTTAAACCATATTTCATCCAAAGAATCAAATCTAATCTTGAATGTTTACTAAACAATGTTCAAAATCGCTCCCTGAAGCAGAGAAACTTAACTCTTCCTACTTAATAGAAAGAAAACTAGAGATCATGAGACAATTGACAAGTACTTGCATTACGGTGTGCGCTCATTGCCGTGCTAGGTAGGTATTGCTAGGTTAACCCCTATATTGAATATATCCAATATTCGTATATTGAATACATGATCCCAACCTGCATGAAACTTACATCTAGTTGAGCAGTAGATGAAAGACATAGAATAGAGACAACTTCCATCCTAAGTCTGATTAAGAACACAGACAAGGAGGCAATCAATTTGGATTACTTTAACCTGCTGAATAAGCTTTACAGACAGGGAATCCGAGTTCTGCAAGCGTGTATTAAGTGGGGTAGGACATGGGAATTTAGAAGTAGACGGGATATCCACTCTGACCACTGAAACCTTAGAGTCTGGTGGGCAAGACAAAGCAATGCCTTCAATAGAATATTCTACAACTAACAGCAGACGAATGCAAAGGGGCCAGTTTGGGGTGTTGCCCGTGATGCCTGGGTCGAGCCCTGAAGAATGAGTAAAAGTTAACCCATTAGAGAAAATGGGACAGAGGCTCCAGGCAGAGGGAGCAGTGTGGATAAAGTCGCAGAGGGGTGAGATGGGACTTAGTATGTGGAGAACAAGAAATTATTTACTTTAGAATAAACGCAGGCAAAGGCTGATGCCACATCTACATCTGGCTGTGCAGGTAGGGGGCAGCGGGTCAATGAGGAATGGGGGTCAAGCTGGAGATGAATTTGGGTCAGGGCTGGGAGGACCAAGCCTTTGGAGGGTGACAGGGGACTCCTGGTGTCCTGAGCTCTCTTTGACCCAGTCACACCCTGCGCTCACATCTACATAATATTCTAATTATTTCGGGATCTCGGTTGAGAAAACCTGAGACTAAATGTTCTTGCTGGTAGGAATGGGGGGACCACACAGAGGAGGACCCAGGAGCCACTTCTCCGGGTGGGACAAGTGCAAAGGTGGGGGTGCAGAGGCAGCTGCCTCAGTCTGAGCTTCCCTAGGGATGAGGATACAGCCTGATGCTGTCCCTTGTACGTGAGAATAAGCAGAGCGAGCTTATTCGTGGGATGCTGGGATGCAAGAAAAATCATCTCATTTCAATAATGTCGAAGCTCAAGAATCCTGGTGTGAGGGTTCAAACTTGGGTGCTTTGATTCGGGGTCTCTGGACTCCCGGGAAATTAAAACCTGAAACAGTTAAGGTCCCTCTGGGCCAGCTTCGGCTTAGAATCTGGATGCTTCAGAGCAGAACTTCCTGACTGGTACACGGGAGCAGGTGTGTTGTGAAATGCTGATTCTCCAGCAGTCTCTCGTCTTCGGCCTGGATTATTGTGAAGGCCTCCTAATGTTCTTTCTGCTGCAATCCATGCCCCTTTGTAATCTGTGATGGTTCATTTTATGTGTCAGCTTCACGGGCCGAAGGGAGGCCCAGGTAGCTGGTAAAACACTTCTGGGTGAGGATGTTTCTGGAAGAGATTAGCATTTGATTCAGTAGGCTGGGTAAAGAGATGTGCCCTCACCAATGTGGTGGGCATCACCTAAGCCACGTGGGGCCTAAAGAGAAATCAAGGTGAAGGGAGAGCGAATTTTCTCTCTCTGGAGCTGGAACGTCCATCTTCTTTTGCCCTCGGACACCAGAGCTCCTGCTTCTAAGGCCTTTGGTTTCTGGGGCTTAATACCAGCAGCCCTCTGGTTCTCAGGTCTTTGACCTCAGACTGGGAGTTACACCACCAGCTCTGCTGGTTCTCTGGCCTTGGAACTTAGAGAATTACACGCTGGCTCTCCTGGTTCTCCAGTTTGCAGACGGCAGGATGTGGGGCTTCCTGGCCTCCATAACTGCATGAGCCGGTTCCTGTAGTAATAAATGTCCTCTTCTACATACCCCTGTATGTCCATAGGTTCTGTTTTTCTGGAGAACCTTGAGTAATGCATGCTCTATCTTCAACCAGCAGAGAAAGTCATCCTTTAAATATATATATGTTTTATCCCCCCTTCGCTAATGCCCCGCATCAGCTTCTCACCCAGTTTAGAGGAAGTCCTCACAGTGGCCTACAGAGCTCTCTGTGGTCCGACCTCCGTTATGTTTCAGGTTTCATGTCATACTATTGCCTGCCACGGTTATTCGGCTCAATCTATGACTGTCATCAGCGTGTTTCTGGACCAAGCTGGACACACTATTGTCTCACACTTTGCATATGCTCCTTATGTCGGCCTGGAACGCTCCTCCCACACAGCCTCATCTTTCCTGAGTCTTTGTCCAAATATCACCTTCTTGGTGAGGTTTTCCTTGACCATCCTATTCAAAATTGGCCAGCACCACCATTGCTAAATATCCCCCATTTTTATTTTTCTCTGTATCATTTACTACCATATAAACATACTAAATATTTATTTTGTTTATTGTTTGTCTCCCCTGACTAGGATGTAAACTCCATGAGGGCAGGAATTTTTCATTATTGCTTTTCAGCACTGACTCACTGGTATCTAGAACCTGACAAAGAATAAAAGATCAATAACTTTTTTAATATGAATAAGTAAATCTGACCTAATTGATATAAAAAGTTTAACTGGATTTAAAAATCCATTAACCTTATCACAAGAACTTAAAAATTACACTTGCCAGGCTTCCCTGGGGGTGCAGTGGTTGAGAGTCCACCTGCTGATACTGTTGCGATATTTAAATATAATATCCTTACAATATAAATTACATAAATTTAAATATAATAGCTTTATAAATTAAAAAAGAAATTTCACCGTGGCTTTATTTATTTTCAAAGTTTATTTATTTTTTTGGGCCACACGGCTTGTGGGATCTTAGTTCCCCAACCAGGGATTGAGACCGCACCCTCGGCAGTAAAAGCACTGAGTCCCGACCACCGGACTGCCAGGGAATTCCCACCTTATAAACTTTGAATGATTGTAAAACCAATGGCTGATACATTTTTCTTACCTATTGATTTAAAAAAAGGTTCTCATCAAGGGAGACTATCAGAATTTGAAGAAATCATCAATAAAATTTCTTGTTCAGGAATAACACGGAAACATTTCAAGCATACAGATATTAAAAAATACATTCATAGAAATATGAAACCATGTAGTTTATCACTAACACTGAAAATATTTAAAAATATTATTTAAAAATCAGAATTATTTCCCCTAATATACTGTCTTTACATTTTATCATGATTCTGTAAATAAAAAATATTTTTTTCACAAAGCTCCACAGACATCCTCAAATCCTTCCATCTTACCCCATTTGCCATGCAAAATTATGCTACGTGATGTGTGCTATTAAGTAAATAAGGTAGGGACGCTCTAACATAAAGGGCTCACCATCAATCAGTGTCCTGATATGTGAATACAGGCTTGAGAGATGGGGACCCAATGTGTCTACACTCTAGGTCATGGGGTGGGCTGGGAAGTCTGTGGTGTTGAGGCTGAGAAGGTGGGTGGGTTCTGACTGTGCGTGGCCTTGAAGGCCACGATGAACAGTTCGGACTTTATTTTATGGGGGTAGAGCCAGTGGTGGCAAGTGATGTTCATAAAACATTAGACCATGTCTACAGCATTCCAAAGGCCAAATGATCTATCGACATCCTCACAGCGGTCATTATTTGCATAGAACATGATTTTCATTTCATTGAGACCATTTCATTGGTCTCACCCTTTCGGATTCAAGCCCAAATCCACTCCCTGCCCCTAGTCTATACCGTACCACCGCCTGCACGAAAATCAACATTTGTCAATCAGCCTTGACCACAGCCTGTTTAAGCTTGGAGGGCCACGTGCACAGAAAGCCAAAGCTGCTTGTTCTTCTTGATAAAAGTATGAGAAGGTTCTCTTTGGGGAGGAAGTTGCTCCCATAAATACTGCTGTGATTATCCAAGTATGGGAGATTTTGCTTCAGGAAAGAAGTGGCCCTTTCAAGCGGAGTCCAGGCCTCCACGACCAGGACATTAGCAGCTATTCCAAGAAAGGAGGCTAAAAGAGGTAGCTGCCAACCTCAGAAGCCCAGACGGCATCCTGCAGTTCACTGCACTGTAGCCGACCTGAGTTACCACCCCTGAAGGCAAGGAGTCTGTAAGCGTGGCCCTGTCAGGAATTAGAGGAAAGCATTAGATTTCAGGTACTATAGAGGATGGCTAGGAATGCTGTCCCTCCCGAAAGACTGGAAAAGTTTCTGGGAAAAAGTAAGAGCTGGTGATGTCCAGGCTGAGCAGTCCTGATGAAAGACAACGCACCTGGTGGAGGAGCTGGGCCATCACGGGATTGAGCTGATTGACGGCAAGCTGGCCAGCTGCAACTCTGAATCATCCAGGGTGGTCTCAGCGCATATATGAAATCAGAGTCAAAACGTCAATCTAGACAAATAGCAATGTGATGATCTTGACATTGGGCCTCAAGATTCAGGGGCTGGATCATGTTGAAAGACTTGGGAGAACGGTGATGGCCCCATGGGTCCCCCCAGGCGTAAAGCTGCTTGGATTCTCTCCAGAATGCCTCCGTGCCCTTGATTCAACTCAGGTGGGCCGTCCTTCCTGTCTGGGAATCAGGATCAGATCTCATCAACTTCAGTGATCACTTCAATGGTTCAATAAACATACGTATGTCAGGCATTGCCTTTGCTGCCATGAACGCAAAACATAACGTAGTGTGTGTCCTCTCAAAAATGGACTGCCTGGTGGGATTTTAGACTGCTGACTGAAGACCAGTGACTGATCCTGCTAGGGACATTTGAGCGGGAGGCGGGGTGGTGAGCCCCGGGAGGGAATTTGCTCCATGTTCACTTTAAAGAGAGGTATTTTGAGCAGATCTTGGCCACCTCCATGTGGGTGAACTTGCCAACTTGTGGATTTGAGGCTTTCCTACACCTGGGCAGCCGTGGTGACTGTACACAATCCAGACTTAGGGTCTAAAGGTGAACCCTGGTGATTAGAATCTGGAGATTCGCTGATAAATAGCTTCTTTCCATTTATGCTTTTCAAAAAACCCTCAGAGTTGAGCCACACTTCTTGAGTAGCAGTTCAGAGCTAACTTTTAACACCTTATCAACCAGAGATGTACCCAAACGTTGGCCAGAGACATTTCAATATTCACTTACATAACAAATCGTCAGCCACAGGCATTAGTTTCTGCAAAAATCCCCCAGTCAATGGTTAAGAATTTGCCTTCCAATGCAGGGGACGCAGGTTCGATCCCTGGTTGGGGAACTGAGATCCCACATGCCACAGAGCAACTAAGCCCACATGCTGCAAACTACAGAGCCCATGCGCTCTGGAGCCCGCACGCTGCAACTAGAGACTCCCTCGCGCCGCAACGAAGAGGCTGAGCACCGCAACTAAGACCTGATGCAGCCAAAAAAAAAAAAAAAAGAAAAAAAGAAAAAAACAGCCCAATACCTGAGGCTAATGAAAGAAACACCTTGAAGTCATCACGCGGTACTAAGTCTGAGCTTTATGAAAGGCCAGACTCAGGGTAGCAGTTAGGCAGGATCCCCACACTGAGTCAGGAGGCAGCCAGCTAAGGGTCCTTCTGGTCCCAAAATACCTTGTTATCATTTGGCTGTTCAATACTGGATGACAGCTTTTCTGAAACCAAACTAGGTAGAATTCCCCAAATAAATTCAAGCCTCCTGACAAAACTGTTGAAAGCAGAGCAAAACGATCCCTGAAATATAGCAATGTCTTGCAACATTGCTGCAAATACACTGGAAAGTGAAATGTTATATGAATCTGACAACATTTAAATTTAGAATGCATGTGACATGTGCGTGGGCTAAACCTCCATCAGGCAGAAGATGCCTAGGGAGACTCTAAAATCTGGTACTGGTATTTTCTCTTCTTTGAGTTAGGAAAAGGAATTACACCACTGTTTGAATTACCTTGCATATGCAAAATTGTATACTCTTAAAATACATGAGTACGCTAAGTTTGCATTTAAGATATCGTTTGGAAATGCACACAAACTTTCTCTGTGTAAAAAGGAATCAAATTTATAAATATACAATGACCTAACTGAATGCAAAATGAAAACGTTGATGGGGGGACGAATTTTCATAGGCAAAAAAGAAGAAAAGGTAATTGGGTGAGTTGATTTATCAGGCCCTATCTCATTCCCAGAACCAGTTGGATAAGTCCATGAGTTATGTTTGTTGAATTCAGTCTGAGTTATGTTTGCTGTTAACCTCTTCCTTCCACTCACCCCATACCCATAGTATAGGTGGGGTGGGTGGGTTTTCCATCTCTTAGCAACAGTGCAGAAAAAGTGTTTCCACTTTAAACTAATTAATATGCTCCATCGACCCTGGGCTTCTCTTGTTAGGAGTTCATCCCTAATGTATCAATATTTTGCTGATGTGAGAAGGAAGCCATTGATCCTTCCAACAGCGGGACCCCTGAAGGATGCCCAGCCTGCAGAGTGTACGTGGCTGGAAACTGTTTGACAACAGACTTAACAAAAGTAAGGGAAGGTTTGGCCTCATTAGTACCATTCTTTTGTTTTTTTTTAAAGGCAAATAAAAAAGGCACCATCTCCTTTGCCTCCTTTGTCCTTCAGCATTTTATTTCAGAAGTTCAAAAGGGTATGGAGGTGTTCTACCTTTAACTTGTCTTAATTCTTCAAAGTTACAGGTCTGCTTCACTTCTTTAATATTTCATTTTCATAAACATGTTCTCAATTTAATTCAAAGGTGAAGGGAACTAGAACCTGGCTGGGACCTAGTATTGAGGGGCAGGATTCAGAAAGTTTATGACAAGCCTAGACAGTAAAGAGGGGCCTCAGAGAGGTTCTGATGGTATTTAGAAGTGACAGCTTACATAGGAAGCACAGGGTTGGAAGAACTAAGCTGCAAAGAACTAGGACAGTCGGTGGAGGTACAGGTACACATGTATGATTTAACTTATTTGGAGTATTCCTATCCATGGAAAATCATCCCCCCAACACACCCCTGGACAACTTAAGCTATGCGCTAGTTTTGTGTGGGTCACATTCAGCTCATCAGATAGCTCAACATCCCCACCCCTTAAGCCCTGCAGGTTACGTTTAATTTGTAAGAAGTATGAAATCCAGAACACAAGTTCCAAAAAACCAAAACGACGCAAAGGTTCTTGAACTTATAGGCCAGCGCACAGAACCCCACTTACGGGGGTAACTGCAACGGAGTCAAGTATTAATGTTACTAAACCAGGTTCGTTTTGCCCAAAGCCCAGCGAGCCAAACGCTGAGATGCTGAGCTTCGCAGCAGTGAGAGGGTTTATACACGAGGCAGCTGAGCACAGAGACGATAAAAGAAAGTCTCATACCTGCCTCCCGGAAGTAACGGCCTGGGGGGTTTATGGGATGAGCTGGCGTCTCAAGCTCGGGGAGCGTGGGGAGCGTGGGGAGAGCGGGGAAAGGTGACGGGAAACAGGTGCGTCATCCTCGTTCTACGCAGGCAGGCGCAGCTCAGCCACAGCCTCTGCGTGTTCAAACACCGAGGCGCTTGGCTCCATCGCAGGGTGGTTTTGAGCCCTCTGACGCCAAAAGGTCATCGAGCGGACATTCGCGCATGCCCAGATGGAGGGTCAGGGGTCCTATCCAGTTTTAACCAACTCAGCTCCAACTAGACACAGCTGATCCAAGTCCCTGGAAGACAACTTGGGCAAACGTCTCGTTGTTTAAGCTCCGTGCAGCTCGAGGACAAGCAGGTCTTTTCCAGCAACCATTAAAAGGACCTTGATTAGTGAAGGCAGGTTACAGGTAAAATGGATTGAACTGGTGATTACCCACAATTTCATCACCGTGATGTAACCGTCAGGCAGAACATTTCTATGAAAACATTCTGTTGCGAGATGCCAGGAGCACACTGCCCGCCACAGTGGGAGTGGGGGGGGCCCCTTGCACTAGACCAGCGGGTGGTGGGCATGGAAATCCCTGGAGGGCCAGGCCAGAAAAACAGGGCCATGGGGTTGAAAAGCAGTGCCTCCTCCCTTCCTAGGGTTTGAATTTGCCTCTGGGCTCGGTTGGAATACCTGAGCCGTGTCTGCCTGGGATGGGGCAGGAGGCAGCAGCACAGACTTGCTGCCGTTGGGCGGAGACATCATTGATAGCACCCGAGCATCTTAACTAGAAAGGCGCTGCTTACAGTGTGCCGGGCACTATTTGAATCGTTTTACATTGAAGTCATTCTCACAGCATATGACATTGCCATTTCTGTAGGTCAGAGTGGGTCACACATTGTCATTTGACATTGTTCAGACAAGCACTTTACTGACTCCACCTGAAGATGTGAAGGGAAGATCTTAAATAGCTGCCCAGCATCACAGAGCTACTAGGTGGCTGCACAGATCAAGTGTTCTTGCAGGGACAAATGGCACCCTCAGAAGAGCATGACGGAGACATTAAGGAAAGACTGCTTACAGACGGGGTTAAGTGAACTCAACAAGAATGGGGAAGCTTCTGGAAAAGCCATTCTAGAGGGGTGTGGTGGGCACCAGCAGATGGCTGGAGCTATAAGCAAAGGGCTGAGGTGTGTGTGTGTGTGTGTGTACGTACAGGAGGGGTGACTTATAAGTCACCTCTCATTGTGCATGGCCTTATAAATAGTGCTAACATTTTTCTTGTTTCATGTCAAAAAGGGCTGAAGTCAGGTGTTTATTCTTTATAACATATAGCACCTGTCAAAAAATTCTGTAGGAGCCATTCTGGGCACAGCAGGGCCATCTCATGGACCACGGCAAGGGAATGACAGCTAGATATTAGTCATGGGTTCTTAAATAACACCCACTTATCATCAACCCTTTATTAATGGGTACCCAACTGCCCGGCACATTCAGCTAGACTTCTGCCTCCCCTTGGTCTCCTGCTCCTGCCAGATCACGTGTAGGAGGAAGGGGGATGACAAGCAAACACGCTGACACCAGAATTTTCAAAAGCTGTCTGCACGCAGAGCAGCCAGTCCTTGGTAGGTTTTTGGACTCTGCCCATAAAGCCCGACTTCCCTCTCAACCTTCCTACTTTACACCCTCTCTTGCCAACCCTCCTGCCGCTCTGACTTGCTGTGTTTGTGTGCTCTTACCTGTGACTGTCACCTGGCCCCGGGCTTGCAGCATCCTCTGATTCCTGCCAGGTAACTCCAAGCGCAGACCCAGGCTGCGCTGGCTGGTCCCTCTGGTCCCGGTACCCACCTTCCAACATGCTCCCTTCCTCCACCGACTCCCATCCACTAACCCTGATGGATGGAAAAAGTTCACTTTCTCAGAAATGACTAGAAGAAACCTGAGAAATGATTCCTACACAAGGAAGCCAAGCTGCCCCACCCTGAATGTTTGAGGATGTCATCAATCCTAAAGGTAATTTCACCTGCTTTAGAATCTAACCGAACATCCCAGCCAATACCAATGAGACCCAAAGCTGGCTAGATTTCCCCAGATGCTCCTGGTAATAGAGTTCTCTCCAAACAGTAGGAGGAATGTCATGCTTCAAATGGATCACCCCTGTATCTTTTTGTAGGAAACTCCCCTTCACCTTAAATTCAAGTTTTTAAAAATTCAAAGCACCTAATGTTTGCACTTTTCAGAAAGTCACGTAACAAACAGGCTGTTACAAGGAATTTATTCCAAAAAGTAACTTTCAGACTCTGAGGTCAGTGACGGCCATCTCCTTCACCTCCTGTCTCCACGACACTGTGTAGAGAGAAGAAATAATATATGAAGACTCTGATACATGGACAAATACTTAAAGAGGGCTTTGAATTCTCAAAAGAGAAATTATTCACAGTATTATTGGCATTAAGTACGTTACACAGTATCGTCAGCCTTTAAACATTGTTAAGTCATGTATCAAAGATATGGCAAAAACTAATCAGACTGTCTGTCCCACCTAATTCTGGTAATTGAGAGGTTTTATACAAAAAAATTCCATTGAATTCTTAGTTCTCTCTTTTCAAAGAGTTCCGATAATTCTCCTTGTACTTGAAGGACATGCTCTTCTGTTTTTAAACTTTCCTTACATGGAAAGTTACCACTTCTATAGATCTAGAATTACAAAGCTGGAAGGACTACTGGATAAGAAATCCAATCCAGCTCCAAGCTTCTTGCAGGATATCCTAAGCCAGTCCCCAGAGCTGACATCTTTTGTATGTTTTGCTTTTCCTCACCATCTCTAGAGAGGGGATTCCCCACGACCTCCATCAACTGCTCCAAGTTATAAAAACCCTTTCTTCGCCCCCACCTTTCTCTTTACAGCCCTGACTTTGGACTTCAGCTGTGGCTCCTTCTGGGGGTGGGCATTGCAATCAGTAGCCCTTCGGTGACTCTCAGTCACTTGTACTGGCATTGTCACTCTGGGGGCATTTCCCTTAGACCTCTGATGGTATCCGTTGTCATTTAGGTTAACATTTCCGCAGTTTCCAGAGCAGAGGACAGAACTAGTAACAGGCGGTTATTTGGAATCATGAAATGCCAGCCCGAGGAACCATTCCTGCACGAGAAGCTTCTAGCATTTCCTGTGTCCGGGTCCTCACCTTCCCATCACCTCCTTCGTCCGGTGTCCGGTGGACGCTCCACATCCTTTAAGGGTCGATGCCAATGTTGCTTCTCCTATCCCACCCTGGAGAGGCTCTTTCTCCTTTGGGCTAATTGTCACTCACCACTATTACCCCTCCCATCACATCTACTGCATACTGAATTTTCTGTCTGCTTGCTCACCTCTTTACGAGCATCCTTCTGAGTGGCCACGATTGGTTCTTCTCTAGTGTAGTTTATTTCAAGGCTTTCTGAGCCTATAGACCTGTCTTGGGTGATTATAACAATCTAATGCTGAAACACTTTGCGGTGGGGGGGGGGCCTCACTGCAATATTTTAAAAATCATTTTTGGTGCCTCTTTGGAAACATCCTACTTTTCTGTCACTTTGGTTCTTCTTCTTTTTTTTTTTTTTTTTGTGGTACGTGGGCCTCTCACTGTTGTGGCCTCTCCCTTTGCGGAGCACAGGCTCCGGACGCGCAGGCTCAGCAGCCATGGCTCACGGGCCCAGCCGCTCCGCGGCATGTGGGATCTTCCGGGACCGGGGCACGAACCCGTGTCCCCTGCATCAGCAGGCGGACTCTCAACCACTGCGCCACCAGGAAAGCCCACTTTGGTTATTCTTATCAATGTTTACAAGGCAATTCCTGATGCCCCTTAAACTTGCAATTTCTTCGGCCGGAGTCGTTATTTCCAGCCTAACTACAGGTGGTACTAGCGATGCCTTCATGACGTTACCATCATGCTTCTCTTAGGGGTTCCTGGGGGCCACCCCCTCTGTATCTCTCAAGCTCCCAATACGTGGGGGAGATAATAGTATTGCCTTAGGCTTTTTCAGCACTAGAAACATTCCTTATGTGACTCTGAGAATACTGTCTCAATAAATCTTCACAGTAATTTGTATGTGGATAAGTTAATTTCCTTTTCCAGAAGATGAATCACAATAGGTCAAGAAACTTGCCACCCAGCTGTTCTCCTAAATCAGTGCTCTTTCTACCAGGCCAGTAGCTGTCAAAGTGCCATCTCCAGATCCCTGGCATCACCAGCACCTGAGCACTTTCTAGAAACGCTCATTCTCAGGCCTTGCCCCAGACCTACTGAATCACTGGGGGGCGTCCATGTATTCCGACGTACGCTTGGGTCTCAGGGCCCCTTCACGAGGCCAGTGAGTCTCCACGCTGGCCGACCGTGGCATTTGTCTGCAATCTCTCACAACGTAGTAACGCTGGGTCCCACCTCCAGACCAATGAACTCAGACTCTCCGGAAGCTCAGACTTTAGTATCTTAGTCCTTGGGAAGCATCCCCAGGAAAGGTGTCGGACGTGACCCAACTCAAGCACACAAATGTTCTGCTACCACTTATCAGCTCGCTCTCTATTCATACAAGAAGGGCCCATGCAAATATACAATCTCTCTACAGAAAATTAATATAGTTAACCCACTAATATGTGCACGCCCTTACACACACACACCTTACCTGACAAGCCACGCAAGAATCTTACGAACGTGCATGTGTGGGTTTTGGATTCATGCTGAACGTTGCGAGGCATTGTGCTGGCTGCCGCATGGGCATGGTTTCATTGACAATATCAGCTGAATTCTCACCATAGGAAAGCATGAGATCATCATAAACACGTGTTTCTTTTGTTTTTTTTTTTTTTTTTTTTGCCGTATGTGGGCCCCTCACCGTTGTGGCCTCTCCCGTTGCGGAGCACAGGCTCCGGACGCGCAGGCTCAGCGGCCATGGCTCACGGGCCCAGCCGCTCCGCGGCATGTGGGATCTTCCCGGACCGGGGCACGAACCCGCGTCCCCTGAATCGGCAGGTGGACTCTCAACCACTGCGCCACCAGGGAAGCCCAACACGCGTTTCTTTTTTGCCCCTCTGAACAAAGTGAACATTGACCTGGATACAGGGAAGGATCCTAGCTAGGGTCACTCCCATTGCTTGAATCCTAACAAGAAAAAGATTTCTGTAGCTTCTGAATTCTCCCCAAGCAGAGGGCTACTTTTTTCTCAAGCAGAGGCAGTTTGCTCTTCCTGAGATAAACTAGTTTGGATTCTCACATACAGAATAAGGGATGCACAGTGTGGAGGGAAGAGGGGGACAAATCAAGTCATTACATCAAACTGCCATTTTCTATTTTACAAAGCACTTGCTCGTGCGTTCCTATTTGGTAAGGTACTTATAAGAACTGAAGGGTTTTCACCATAACAACCCTGGTAGTTGGCTACGGTTCTCTTTTTGAGTCAACCGAGGCTCAAATGCTTAAGGCACTGCCTTAAGGTGACAAAACTCACTAAGTGGCAGTGACTGCTGAGTCCAGAATTTATGGGTTTTGTTTTAGTTTTTGCTTTAGGCCATGCTTGCTTAAAGAAGACAGCACTGGTGAGAGACAGCTTTATGGAGAGAGAAGTCAAAGTTAAGCAAACTCAGAGAAGCACTACCTTTCAATTATACTGTGGTAACACTTAAAAATTACTTGCATGGTATACTAAATTACTACCCTTAAAAAGCAAACGCACTGCTTAAACCAGTAATGTGCAAATCCAAGGCAAAGCTTATTCATTTGGAAAGATCTCACACAGAGTGTTACTATAAATAACTTTAATATCTGTAATAGAAACTCATCTATCACCATTCTAATTAGAATGTGACTAAAGAAATCAGTATTGAACAAAGGCGTTTGTAACATTTGGTGCGGGTAATAATGGCTTTGAAGTTCCAGGCAAAAGTCAGTTTTCCAAATTTCTCCTCATTTACATCTCACTCGGTTCCCAAATAAACTGTTTTTAAAAATATGTATAATAATGGTGACAGACACTTGAAGAAACTGGAAAAGTAGAATCGCACAAAGAAGAAAACAAAAATCATGATATAGTTTCCCCTCAGAGAGAGAAAATCACTGCTACCGTTTTGGTAGATGTCTCTGCATTTTGTGTGTCCAGATAAGCAATTTTGCCTACTTAGCACCATAATGTATAAACTGCTTTTCCCACTTTTACACTTATTAGGATTATTTCCTCTATCACGTTGGTATTCTACAATTTTGGGGGCTTGCACAGTATACTATCTTATGTAAATACCATTATTTATAAATTTTCCACTGTGCTGAATATTTAAACACTTTTTTATGAGCAACACTGCGTTCAACAGCCTTATACGTTAATTTCTGTAAAGTTCTGTGCCTTATTTAGGAAAAATTCCCAGAAGCGGATTTGCTAGGTCAAAAGGTTTGTGAAATATTTAAGAATATATATCTTAACTGATTCTACCGCAGACAAATTACCAACCTACAATCCTACCACAAGTGGCTTTTGCTTTGTATCCTCCCAAAGCTTAGAATTACAATGTTTTGGCCAACTGATGGTTGCAAAATCATACTGCATTAAGCTCTGCATTTATCATTGCTTGTCTTCGGGGATCATTTAGATTTCTTTTTTTTTTTTAACATCTTTATTAGAGTATAATTGCTTTACATTGTTGTCTTAGTTGCGGCTGTATAACAAAGTGAATCAGCTATAAGTATACATATATCCCCATATCTCCTCCCTCTTGAGCCTCCCTCCCACCCTCCCTATCCCACCCCTCTAGGTGGTCAAGTCCGAGAGCTTGATTCCTTCTGCTCTGTTTTTCTCTCTCAAGATTGCTTTAGCTATTGGGGGCCTTTTGTGTTTCCATACAAATTGTGAGCATTTTTGTTCTAGTTCTGTGAAAAATGCCAGTGGTAGTTTGATAGGGATTGCGTTGTATCTGTAGATTGCTATGGGTAGTATAGTCATTTTCACAATGTTGATTCTTCCAATCCGAGAACATGGTATATCTCTCCATCTGTTTGTATCCTCTTTAATTTCTTTCATCAGTGTCTTACAGTTTTCTGCATACAGGTCTTTTGTTTCCTTAGGTAGGTTTATTCCTAGGTATTTTATTCTTTTTGTTGCCATGGTAATTGGGAGTGTTTCCTTCTCTTTCAGATATTTCATCATTACTGTATAAGAATGCAAGAGATTTCTGTGCATCAATTTTGTACCTTGCTACTTTACCAAATTCACTGATCAGCTCTAGTAGTTTTTTCTGGTAGCATCTTTAGGATGGTCTATGTATAGTATCATGTCATCTGCAAACAATGACAGTTTTACTTCTTTTCCAATTTGGATTCCTTTTATTTTTCTTCTCCTACTGCTGTGGCTAAAACTTCTAAAACTATGTTGAATAATGGTGGCGAGAGTGGGCAAGATTGTCTTGATTCCTGATTTTAGTGGAAATGGTTTCAGTTTTTCACCATTGAGAATGATGTTGGCTGTGGGTTTGTCATATATGGCCTTTATTATGTTGACATACATTCTCTCTATGCCTACTTCTTGGAGAGTTTTTAATCATAAATGGGTGTTGAATTTTGTCAAAAGCTTTTTCTGCATCTATTGAGATGATCGTATGGTTTTTATCCTTCAATTTGTTAATATGGTGTATCACATTGATTGATTCGTGTATATTGAAGAATCCTTGCATTCCTGAGATAAACCCCACTTGATCATGCTGTATGATCCCTTTGATGTGCTGCTGGATTCTGTTTGCTAGTATTTTGTTGAGGATTTTTGCATCTATGTTCATCAGTGATGTTGGTCTGTAGTTTACTCCTGCCACTCCCTTCTGGCTTGCAGAGTTTCTGCTGAGAGATCAGCTGTTAACTTTATGGGGTTCCCTTGTATATTATTTTTTGCTTTTCCCTTGCTACTTTTAATATTTTTTCTTTGTATTTAATTTTTGATAGTTTAATATGTGTCTTGGCGTGTTTCTCCTTGGATTTATCCTGTATGGGACTCTGCTCTTCCTGGAGTTGATTATTTCCTTTCCCATATTAGGGAAGTTTTCAACTATAATCTCTTCAAATATTTTCTCAGTCCCTTTCTTTTTCTCTTCTTCTTCTGGGACCCCTATAATTCGAATGTTGTTGCATTTAATGTTGTCCCAGAGGTCTCTGAGACTGTCCTCAATTCTTTTCATTCTTTTTTCTTTATTCTGCTCTGTGGTAATTATTTCCACCATTTTATCTTCCAGGTCTCTTATCCGTTCTTCTGCCTCAGTTATTCTGCTATTGATTCCTCCTAGAGAATTTTTAATTTCATTTATTGTGTTGCTCATCATTGTTTGCCCTTTAGTTCTTCTAGGTTCTTGTTAAACGTTTCTTGTATTTTCTCCATTCTAGTTCCAGGATTTTGGATCATCTTTACTATCATTACCCTGAATCTTTTTCAGGTAGACTGCCTGTTTCCTCTTCATTTGTTTGGTGGTGGGTTTTTACCTTGCTCCTTCATCTGCTGCGTATTCTTCTGTCTTCTCATTTTGCTTAACTTACTGTGTTTGGGGTCTCCTTTTCGCAGGCTGCAGGTTCATAGTTCCGGTTGTTTTTGGTGTCTGCCCCCAGTGGGTAAGGTTGGTTCAGTGGGTTGTGTAGGCTTCCTGGTGGAGGGGACTGGTGCCTGTGTTCTGGTGGAGGAGGCTACATTTTCTCTTTCTGGTGGGCAGGACCGCATCCGGTGGTGTGTTTTGGGGTGTCTGTGAACTTATTATGATTTTAGGCAGCCTCTTTGCTAATGGGTGGGGTTGTGCTCCTGTCTTGCTAGCTGTTTGGCATGGGGTGTCCAGCACTGTAGCTTGCTCGTCTTTGAGTGGATCTGGGCCTTAGCATTGAGATAGAGACCTCTGGGAGAGCTCTCGCCAATTGATATTACGTGGGGCTTGGCGGTCTCTCATGATCCAATGTCCTGAACTCGGCTCTCCCACCTCAGAGGCTCAGACCTGATACCCGGCCAGAGTACCAAGACCCTGTCAGCCAAACGGCTTTGGAGACTGGTATCATGAACACTTACTGCTTCATCCTTGGGTTCAATAGTCAAACATGAGGTGACTTGACTTAGCAAATGTCTTCTAAATTGCATGTTTTCAGTGTTGCTTGAGACATGACATTCATAATTATCTATCTCCCAAGCCTCCAGTAAAGAGTCATAAGATGTATGGTAAATCCTTTTAATTAGTCAGTTTTCCTACCACATGCATGTCATGGCAAGGTGACTTAGATTTCAGTATTATTCAAAGAGAGTGTGTAAGCCGGAAATTCAGCCCCCAAATACTGTGGTTCCTCCTTGTTGCATGGGGTGCTGTGAAAATCCCCATATTATCTTGGCTGATAAGCTCTTCCTTGAGCTTGCAATACAAGAACCTGTCCAATCTCTTAAAAGATTACATTTATCTCAAAGAAACGTGAGAGGCTATTGTGAGTGTGCAGGCGTGTGTGTAACCACACTCGTGGGGAAGCATTAACTCCGACACTCTTCCTCAGAGTTAATCAGCTAAGAAGTGATTTGTCAAAATGAAATGTCATTTCTGAGAATACAATTTTACCTGCACCAATGGCCTGCCACAAAAATGTATTTATAAAAAAACGGAATAACCCAGTTTTACTTAATGAGTAAATGCTCATTCAAACATGAGACCACCTCTATGGCAAGTCACAGCAGACACTTCTGACACAGGTTAATTTACTGTAGTGAGAAAGATAAAAGAGCATTTGTGGAGGTACAGCTAACCCTCATTGGTAAGTTAGAGCAATTTTAGATCCCTGTTCTAGACTCCATGTTGATTTTTTGAAAATAGCTAGGATTGATCCTGACTTAGAAAATAACATAATAGATGTACTAGAAGGAATGAAGGAAATGGATTAGAGTAATTGTTAAAAAAAAAATGGACTGAACAATTCTATAAGGTGCATGATCTAACTCACTGTGTCCAGCAGGAGGGACATGGTGGTTCTGGGAAATCTGAAAGGAACAGGGAAGAGAGAATGGGAAAATTCTTCTGGGAGAGTGAAACTGCATGAAATCTCCACATTATTAGCACTGCCCTCATTTCTCTCGCTGGGGCAGTGATGTCTCCGCATCAGTGTAGCTCCATCCATTAATCGCAATACTGAGGAAGGAGCAGAAGTGTCCACACAGGCTGCGGCCTCACTACTAGGTTGAGCTCCATGCTGGCCGCAGTGGACAGAAAGCATGCAAGGAGGGCTATTCTCTCGACTTGATAATTCACTCTATGACTCCAGAGAAAACATCACGAAGATTTTGAGGGCGTGGCAACTCCACAACGAATGTTTCTGCAGATCCCTGTGTGATTATCATGGAACTGCAGGTTACCAGTAGGCTGGACCACAAAGCCTTTAGGTTTGTACTTGTTTTTCTGCTCATTTGAGAGACCCACAAATTCCTGTTTTCTTATGACTCTAGAGCTGAATCTTAGAGCAAACTAAGAAGCAAACATTTCTTTTCTGGGAGGCAAAGAGCTAACTGTAGTAGAAATCTTCAGTTCCTGCAAGTGTAGTAACTAGGGTATTTTATACACCTCACACAATGCAACAGTTTTCTGTATTAGTAGTAATGGCTAAAAACAAATGTTCTGAGATTACCTAAGAGTTTAGCAATAAGCACAAGCCAGTTTTATACATTAGTGGGATCTAGCTTTAAAACTGCTGGATTAGGGAACGTGAGAGAGTGACTGATTAATCTCCAAATCTGAATTTTAAATTTGTGGGTGCTGTGAGCAGAACCGGTGACTTGCTTGTGATCAACCGAATATGGCAAAGGTAATGGGAAGCCCCTCCCTTGATTACGTTATGTTGTATAATACTCTGTGTTTCGGTAGCAGACTCACTCTAGGGTGTCCTCCTCCATTTCTGGCTTCAAAGAAGCAAGTGTCCAAGGGTCCTTCACAACCACAAGAAGATGAATTCTGCAAACAACCAAAGAGAACTTAGAAGTGGATTCTTTGGGGCTTCCCTGGTGGCACAGTGGTTGGGAGTCCACCTGCCGATGCAGGGGACGCGGGTTCGTGCCCCGGTCCGGGAGGATCCCACATGCCGTGGAGCGGCTGGGCTGCTGGGCCGTGGCCGCTGGGCCTGCCTGCGCGTCGGGGCCTGTGCTCCGCAGCGGGAGAGGCCACAACGAGAGGTCCACATACTGCAAAAAAAAAA
>NW_020175053.1:383483-418439 GCF_003031525.2 Neophocaena asiaeorientalis asiaeorientalis
CTGTGCGCCTAGAGCCTGTGCTCTGCAACGAGAACCCACCGCAATAAGCCTGTGCATCGCAATGAAGAGTAGCCCCTGTTCTCTGTAACTAAAGCCCACGCACAGCAACGAACACCCAACGCGGCCAAAAATAAATTAAAAAAAAAAAAAAAAAGAAGTGGATTCTTCCCCAGTCAAGCCTCCAGATGATACCCCAGGCCCAGCTGACACCTTGATGGTAGCCTTATGGAGAGGACCCAGTAAAACCATGCCTGGACTCCTGACCCACAGAAACTGTGAGATAATATATGCATGCTGTTTTGTGCTGTTAATTTGTTATTAAAGCAGTGAAAAGAAGATACAGATTTTGGTTCTAGAAACACGGCACTGCTGTCACAAACACCCAAGTATGTGGGAGTGGTTTGGAAAAATTCTGAGGCGCATAATAGAAGGAAAAGAAAGCTGAAAATGTGTAACTCCCTTGATAATGTAGAATTTTATAAAAATGAATGGGACTTCCCTGGTGGCACAGTGGTTAAGAATCCACCTGCCAATGCAAGGGACACGGGTTTCAGCCCTGGTCCAGGAAGATCTCACATGCCGCGGAGCAACTAAGCCCGTGCGCCACAACTACTGAGTCTGTGCTCTAGAGCCCGTGAGCCACAAATACTGAGCCCACATGCCACAACTACTGAAGCTCACATGCCTAGAGCCCGTGCTCCGCAACAAGAGAAGCCACCGCAATGAGAAGCCTGCACACCACAACGAAGAGTAGCCCCTGCTCGTCACAACTAGAGAAAGCCCGCGCGTGGCAACAAAGAGCCAATGCAGCCAAAAATAAATAAATTTAAAAAAAATTGTTAAAAAAAAAACCCAAGAAAGAATGAGCCCTCACTGCTGAGGACAGAGAAACCTGAAAACACTAGGTTTGGTAAACACGGCAAACATGGACAGCATGGTGGCTATAATTAATAATGGAAATAAATATATAGTATTATATATTTAAAACTTGCTGAGAGTAAACCTTAGAAGTTCTCATCACAAGAAAAAAAACTGTGACTATGTATGGTGACCGTGGTACCCAGCTTTATTGTGGTGATCATTTCAGAATATATACACAATATCAAATCATTATGTTGTACCCAGAAAATAATATACGTCAATTATACCTCAATAAAAATTGTAGAAAAATAAAAGAGTGAACTCTTTGGACACAAAGTAAGCATATCAGATGCAGGCATATCAATAAAGGGTTAATTTTCATATCAAAAAAGTGTTAATTTTTCTCAACACGTTTCTTTGGATTGGCTTTAAACACAATGAAAATGATGCTTCAGTTCCTAAAATGAATACTTGGTGCTGACAGTAAGGACAAACTGAGAACTCCTTCAGAGATAAACGATAAGACTGACTCCCCTCAGTAAAACTCAGCTCTGTGGTCAAATCTAGTAATTTTCTGAGGAAGAATAAAACATTTTTTTTAGAGATTTTCAAAAGTCCAGAAGTGAGGTAAGAAATGCCAGCGACTGCACTTAGGCGTTAGGTGGGCGGTTGGTAACAGAAAGGCTGATTCTTAGTCCCCGGCATGCGAGCAGCTGGATGTCAATGAGCTGCAGGAACACTCAGCGCCCTGCAGACCCAGCTGCTAACCTGCTCGTCTCTGGAGAGGATGTGAGGCAGAGGTGTCTCTCTGGTAATTAAAAACCCCCAGAAACACTGGGATTAGAGCACAGCCTCTCTTCTAACAGAAAAACGAAAACTTTGAAAATGAGATTCTGTGATACTAGCTGTACTTTTCAAGGCCTGCACAGGCAACCAACCATATATCTACACGTATTTTGTTCCCCATCTGTCTACACTTTTTATCCTGGAAAAAGACAGGCTTTCTCTACCCTGAAGATGAATGAGGCCTTTGATGTCATGCAAATGTTAGCTCTGGGCCAAACACGTACAATCCTGAAAGTAGTACACTTAGAGAATAAGAGGTTTAAATGCATTTACCAGTTTTATTTTGCTATGCGGAAACATACATTCACCATGGCTGTGCGACGTGGTTGACAGTGAAATGGAGAATATAACTTTTTGAAGGCTATTTATAACTAAACACTAAATAGTTTTATTACAGTGGAAATTCTGTACAGTTTAAGGCTTGGCTCTGAACTAGACTGCAAATATGGACCAGATTTGGAAATAAAACACTTTTTTTTCAAGTAAAAGAAGAAAAATCCATTAAAAAAAATACAAGGACGAAGAAATGAAGAGAACAAAGCAACAGGAGCCCAACGGGTTTTCCCGGAGTGAAATTTCATCATACGGTGAACTAACAAAAATACAGGTCTTCTTTCCAAAATAATGACAATTTACATATTTAGGACTTGTTAGGGAACTCTGGGAGGCTTTCCAGACTGAACGCAGACCAAAGTGGACAACGGGGAAGAAATCACATTGATACGCTAAAGTCAGTACTACTTTCTAACGGTTAAATTAGATGACACAAAGCAGGATTGTGAGCGCTAAATATTTCCAGAGGATTGGAGAGTCGTTACTGCTGACAGGTGAGAGTAATAAACCAGAGGAAACAAGTACAAGATTCAAGTTATTTAATGAATAAACTCGGTTATTGGCACATCTAATCTGGGAAAAACCTGACACACGGGACTAGACAGCTTCTAGCAGTTTAGGGTAATCTTTGTTGATCCGTAAACAAAAGATCTGTCACCTAAGAAACTGCAATTTTGTTTAGACTTTAATAATCATCAGCTATGAAAGGCATGGATTGTTTTACGTGTTACATGAGATCACGGTTTCTATTGTTGGTTATGAACGTGCAGGTGTAGCTGAGAACTCAGACACTGTGTGAAACGTAAAAATGCTGCTTGTTTTGTAATTGTATCGTTGCTTCATGCAATGTCAGTTTAGTGAGGCTGACTCAGATTGCTTTATTATGGGAAGGTCTCTGCCAGTGTCTTTATTAAATGGTCAAGGTCAGTTCTTCTGGATTGAAATTGTCCATGGGCAGATGCAAATCAGTGGGTTAGAAGAGGAAACTCCACATAGACTCTGGGTTTTCTAATGGTTTGCATGACTGGCTTCAGGTGCAGCCTAGGTTATTCCTGCAGAAGAGAGATTTGATCAGTTACTCGTCTGAAAACGCCTGAGAGTTTCCCTCAGATCGAGGTCATGGGAGAAGTATCTTGTACGATTATGAAATGCTCTTTTTGACAAGATACTGTAAAATACCAGTGTACGCCACTGACAGGCTTTCTCTGAAATAACCACATCGTCACCCAAGTGGCTCAACTCGCTGAAGAGAACCTTCTTTTGGTTTTTTTTTTTTTTGCTTTCTATCTTCCAAATTACCTTCTTAATTTGAATATAATGAGTGATGTTTATATTTTTTCCCTTTGAGAGAAGCCACTCATCAATCAACATTAACCGACGTTAGAGAACGTACTTATCTCATTTCTACATGTAAAGCATTTAAGAGACTCTTCTCACATAACCAAGGAGCTGCATTCAGCATTCAAAGCCTTCCAGGGATGCTCAGGGCCCCTCGAGTTCTCGAGGGGCGGGTTAGTATGCATGACAAGTCTGTGCACACACAGAAGATGCTGTCTGCTCGTGACGTCGGCCAAACAGTGGCTGGAAAGGCACGCGCTTTCTGGAGGAAAGCAGGACCACAAGACTGCATTTTTGCTTCCTCCTGAGACACGATACTACACTCGGGGAAAAAAATCATCCCAAAGAATACAGGAAATAGATGACATCCACAATGAGAGTGAGTGCTCTGGTCTCAAATTGTAAAACAAAGCAAAAACAAAAACATAAACAGGCTAGCACCAAACACGGTGGAAGAGAAAGCTTACTTACAATGGGATAATGCAGCCAACGGAAGGAGAACAGGCTATATTTTATTTCCCTAGTATTTGGAACACACAGATTGCACCTCTCAGAACAAAACCATCTTAGCTCTGATTAGGCTACATGGCAAGTGAAACCAGATCCGACCTTTCAAATGTGGATAATGGGAGGAGCACAGAGCATGCATTAAGAGGGGACATGCGCAGGACCAGGCAAGCGGACTCTGCTTTCTCTTTATCCTCTAACTGGCAGGGGAGGTAAAAAGTCCACAGTATGGAGCCTCCAAATATGAAACAAAGCAGCAGCCGCAAACCAATTTTCCATCCTCTTGATACCCAGAGCCCTGCAAACGCCAGTGAGAGAAAAAGGAGAGGGAAGAGGCAGGGGGAGGGAGAGAGGGAAGCCCTGGGCCACATGCCAGCCGAGGCCAAGCCTAGAGAACCAGCGCCACCTCTTACCTGGGCTCAATCCTCTCCATCTTCAGGGGTGATCTCGGTCTCTTTATGGACCACTACTTTGGTCACTGACATGTCAGGGTGCTGCTCTTTGGCCTCTTTAATTGCCTGAGCCAGTGCCTATCCCCAGGAAATCACAGAAAGGCAAAGACAAAAAGGAGGCGGGACGTGCAAGATCAGAGCCAGGTGGAGACTCGTGAGCAAGATCTATATACACAATTTACAGATGGGATACAATGACTGCAAAGGGCGTCATACGCTGCATACTGCAAAGTTAATTCAGAAAACTGTTTAGACTACAGGCTGGACTAGAAGGACAGCTCTGGGAAGAGTACGACCAGCTAGTGTTTCTCCGTCTCCCTGCAGGGGTATCTACCCTCTCTCACACGCTACCTGGTCATGGTCGATGTCCGCGTCTCCCGTGATGACGATTCGCTTCTCGATTCTCGTCTCTGAAATGCCTCCTTTCACAGTCTGAAAGCAACACATAAGCATTATGAATTTACCGTCACTGTTGACCGGGGGAAACGGCGGAAAATGCTGACACAGCTTTAAGCTGCATCATTCATTCTTTAAGAATTGAAACAGAATCCTATGGCAGTTATTCACAACGGTTCATTTCAGAAGTGAAGCCAGAATAGAGTCCTTCGGGTTTTGGCTGGCTGGTGTTTCTGGGACATCTACCATATGCTGTGCACTGGAGTTAAGGGTTATGCAAAGGGCATCAGAATGCATATTCTTAAACGGAACCTGGCATGTGAGGACAGATGCACCACAAGTACAGCAGCCGTGAGAGCTCCAGTGCAGCTGCCTGGCATCCTGGTATTCACCTATCTGCTGGTGCGGCCCAACCCAGAAGCTCTGAACGGATACCTTCCTGCATCCGTTCCCACTCCACTTACTTTGGTGATGTGGGTGGTGGTCGTGGTGCTAGTGGTTTCAGATGTGATCGTCTGTGCGCTCATGAGCACACCTGGCTCCAAATCAGCACCAAGATCAACCTAAGCAAGCAAAGGGGGAGACGCCACACTTGAATATTGATGTTACCTCTCCAGACGTCTGCTATCTCGGTTTAGGGCGTGACGATGCGTTAATTATCTGCACAATCGCTGTGCTGTTCCATCAGCATCTGGGAGCTGCCACAGACTATGGACTGAATCAAACTTGGCCATTGTTAACCCTCATTAAAAAGTTGGGACTTCAGAAATGTGAGCAGGGGCTGGTTGAGCTAGTAGTGTTCTTCCTTACCGATGGCTAGGGAGATAAGATTTCTGAGCCTCTTTCTACATTTCAAGTTATGTGAAGACCTGCTTAAGTCACCTGCTCTTCCTTGATCGGTAATAAAATTACAATTACTGCACCATTCTTGATAGAGACAGTTGGGTCCTCTGAGTCTCACAAATTAAATATCATGTAGTGACACTTAAATGCATGAAGCCATTCATGGGGTAAAACAGGTGCCAGGGCTCTGGCCTTCATAGACTGTCTTACCTGTGATGATTCATATGTTATGGTTTTTGTTTCTGTGTGAACTACAGGCACTTCCTTGGTAGAAATTTCTAGCTTTACTCCTCCTGGTGAAACACTGCCAAAGCTGATGGTTTCTGTCTTCACAGTAGATGACTATACCAATGGGAAGCAGGCAGAGTGGCTATTAAATTTTGCAAACACACACCTTTGTTTTTTTCCCTCCCCTCTTGGTGGATATAGATTAAGCACAGGTTGGTATGAAATAAATGTTTACATTTTACATGGGGGGCAGTTGGGGAATGAGGCACACAACAGATACATGTCAGTCTCCCAGAATTCATATGGAATGTTCCAGGTACAAGAAAATATTTCGAAGGAAATTGAAAAAACCCACTTTTTTACATTCCCTCTCCTCTATCTCATAAACTAATTTTAATAGATTAAAAAATCATAAATTAGCCTTTTATTGAAAAACTTCTTAGACAGAAGGAACAAGTAATAAGACATTGAACCACCACCCCTCACCCCGCCCCCACGTACTTCAGGAATTTCAATAAAAGAGAATAAAGAATAAATTCTAGCACTTGGTGCCTGGGCAAGCCTGGTTTTGGTCCTTTTGGATAAGTACACCGATCAGAAATAAATTTATCAAGTTTTCTAATATCTTGGCAGGCTATGCATCTCCCAGGTTTATTGCCAGTTACGGTATTATTGCCAGTTTATTGCCAGTTACGGTTTATTGCCAGTTACGGTAATTGCAAAGAGAGTGGAAACCATTTCCTGGAACTTTAGGTAGTGAATAATCATTATATATGTTTGCATGGGACCCCAGACCAGCATGGAGACCCCATAATTGCCATGCAAGAAGGCAACAAGAGGACAAACAAACTGCTCTTGGAAAAGGAAGAAAATTAAACCTAGCCCTGCCTTTATGCTTAACTAAATTTCAGGGACTTACTTCAGCACTAAAAGTTAACATTAGCCGCTAGTTACCTCAAAATGAGGTTTTTGTTCCGAAGCTTCAGGAACGTGGATGGCTGCACTCTGCTCCTCCTCTGGCTCTTGGGAAGCAGCTGCCATCTCTCCCTGTTCGAGGACAGCTTTGTCGGCCACCTCCCCTTTTTCCTCCTTCGCTCCCTCAGTCAGAGCAGAGACCTCCTTCCCTTTCACGTCAGATACGTCAGCAGATGCTGCCCGGGTCACAGCGTCCATGTCATCTCCAGCTGCGTAAGAAGCATCCCCACTCGCATGCACATTCATCACATGTCTTTCCTCCACCAATGCCGTTTCCTGCACAACCTTCTGGGTGCTAAGTGGCTGGGGGTGCTGGGTTGTTTCCCTCTCTATTTTCCCAGACTCCGTCTTGGTTTCCATTTTCTGCATGGAAAAAAAATTGTGGTGTCAGTGTGACTTTCCACAAAGCAAAGGTCAGAAAGCAAAAAAAAAAAAACAACAAAAGCAGCCACTCACCAGGGTACCTAAAGCCAGTACCAGTGCTTATAACCAGCAACGCTTAGAGAAAATATAAATTAGCTTTCATTCCCCCCACCAGAGTCTTTGATGCCTGCCCTCTGCCTGACACATAGCCTCGAACCTGTGCTGCTTCTTCGGATGTTGCAAAAGAAACAAGAGTGCGGTATAAAATGCAATTAAAAAACCAAAACAAAATGAAAGCATTGGAGCACATGCATATTGGTTTTGGCTGCTTCCTTACACCTAACAGGTGACATAAAATGCTTTAAGAAATTAAATGCTGTTAAAACGTCTCAGCACGATTGCTTTCTGAACATCTGAAGTACGTTCTTGTAATGGAACTAAAGACATGTGATGCAAACGTGGGACAGGCACAGAGGGGTGTAAGTGAAGACCCCTCTCAGGTGTTTAAAGCAAAGCCACTTGGATGCAACACACACACACCCCGAAAAGGCACAAAGAAAAGGCAAAGAGGCAGAGACAGAGACACCGAGGATGGAAACAGATGGCCACCTGCACCCAGCTTTGAGAAGTGGAAGTAACCCCTCCTATGAATTCTGTCGGCTTTCTCGCAGACTCTAATAAGCTGAAGATTTCAGAGCCATCCATGAGCTTTTCTCCAGAAGACTGTTTAGTCTGAGTGAACAGAGAAATGGAGAGTCAAGCACAGAGGTCGGGACACAGGAGGGCAGGTACTCATTCACAGCTGGTTAGACAGAACTGTAGGCGCGGGACCCAGGGCGAGGGATGGAGGGATCTACAGACAGATTTGGAAACACATAGGGATGGGAAATCAACAGCAAATCGGGGTGAGCAGGGGCTCTGGTTTGGTAAAGCGGAGAGAGTTCCTGAGGTTAGGGCGGTGCTGGGTGAAGCGGATCCTTTCACCCGGCACCGGCACCTCAAGCCCCGGCAGCACCACCCCACCTCGGGGACAAGAGCTGGAAATAAAACGGCAGGTATCTCAATGCTCACGTCAGACCGCGGTAGTGACTCAACCATGAAAACAACAAAAAAGCTTGGGTTGGCGGCTCTCAACATAAGCCAAACAGCAAGAGAAATGGAAAGGCTCGGGGTGGAAGGGCTGCCTTGGCAAACGTCATGCTGGAATCGGAAACGGCGGCCCAAAGGCAGCACCGGTTACCACGACTTGGGACGTGGCCGACTCTGTGACAACGTATTGGGTGGTGGCGACGGTGATGGCCGGTTCCTGGGAGTATCTCCACTTGGACAGGCTCTTCCTGCGGGGACTGAAGGGCCCCACCTTCAAGGTCTCGGCCTCGGCCTCGGGCTCCGCTCTGCCCAGCCGCTCGCCCTCCAGACTGGCATCCCTCCCGGGCACGTGGCTTTCCTCAAGAGCATCACCCTCGGGGCTCTGCAGCCGGGACTCGGCTTCCCTGATGGGGGCCAGCGACTCCGACGGCCTCCGCTTTGGAGTGTGGACCTCAGGCCCCCTCCTGGTCCTGTCCTCGGTGAGGACTCCCAGGACCTCAAACTCTGCCAGGACACAGGTGGTCTTCATGGGCTCGGCCAGCCCTGGCTCAAGAGGGGAGGGGGACACCACCCTCTCCCCTTCTTTGACTTTTCCTGTCATAGTGACAATTTTTCCAGACACGGTATCGTAGGACTTTCCGAGTGTGTATATTTTCTGCTTGTTCTCTTCCTTCAAGTGCATTTCTCGGGCCAAGTCTTCAAAGCTCTGCACTTCAGTGGCGCTAGATCCTAACGAGTCGGCGGGGATGTCATCAGTTCTAGCGCTCACGGTCACCACCTTGTACGTCACAATCTTTTTCGAATCACCATCAACTACCTCAGTGGGTATTTTGTCTACAATAACCCAGTCCTCTGTGCCCTATATTTGGAATATAAAAGCTAAATTAGAAGTTCTGATGGTATCTCATTTCTAAAATAAGAATCCTTTAAGGCAATCAGGGTGAGAGCTACACTCAGGCCTGGGAGGTGACTGCACAGGGCTGGGGTTATTTTTATTGATTATGGCTGCAATCTCTTCCCATCTGAAATTTATTAACTCTAACCTGCAACTTGGAATACGGTCTGCGTGTACACTCGCAATTTCAGATTTCTTGAAATACTTTGGTGGTAAATTTTGCAAAGACTATATTTGATCTTATGCTAAATGTCTGATCATTTTGTATGTCAAGATTAAACAACATTTTTGAAGCTGTTGTACAAGTTATTTAGCTTTACTTATGTGGACATAGAAAAGACAGTTTTCCATGTGAAACAGAACACTGTACTTCATATCTGTTGTTCTCACAAAGAACGTGCCAGCATTTCCACAAATTTCTGTGAAAACCATTTTCCATGTTTGTGAATTATACTTCCTTATATGGGAGACGGAATCCACTCTAGCACTTATTATCCAATAAGTATTCAGTGCACCTGTGTTTCAGGCATTGTAATGAACTATTTCCCACTGTTAGGACACTGTCGGAGCCTCTTAGAAATAGGTCACAGTGGTCTGTACCCTGTTCCGATTTTAGTTACAACCGAAGTTCATCGTCTCAGGAGTTTCTTTGGCAGTTTCCTTAGTGTTAGTTCCAATAAGGCAGACGAAATGCAAGTTATGAAACTTCTGTATTTGGGGAGCCTACCAGGACGTTGTTAGGAGGTAACTAGTCTAACAGGTTACAGAGGGAA
Source organism: Neophocaena asiaeorientalis asiaeorientalis (assembly GCF_003031525.2). Taxonomy (NCBI): domain Eukaryota; kingdom Metazoa; phylum Chordata; class Mammalia; order Artiodactyla; family Phocoenidae; genus Neophocaena; species Neophocaena asiaeorientalis. Next base: position 393,383 of record NW_020175053.1, read on the forward strand.
GAGAAACCAAGCCAGGAGCAAGGGAGCACCTTGGTTTACATTTTAAACTTGGACGTTTGCTACTTTCGTATTTATCCTAGCCTGAATCTAGAAACAGGTGGGCCTTAAGAAAAAGGATTACAGATCCATCTATAGGCTGGTGCCGGATTAAACAAAATGAATTGAAAAATAACCTCTAGGGTGGATGGGACAGTTTTCTGGAAAATGATTTGACGAGAGGTAACCACAGAGCCTCCTTCCTGAATTCTCTTTATCACACTTGGCTAGTGGGAAAACCAATAAAAGTTCAGAACTTTCAAAATCAGTCAAGGTCATCTAAATTAGCATCACTCTATGGGTGAAAGAGGTACTAAAAGGTCCAGTAATATCATTACGAAGTATAATCATAATGTTTCAATGACCACACACAGATATAATCACCTAGGAGCAAAAGCCACAAAGAAATGATAGCTAACGGATAACTAAATTAGTAACAAAATTCCCTACTTCCCTCCCCAGAATCTAAGCAAAAATGATATACCTACCTTAGTGGCAAACAAGGTAAATTTTAAAAAGAAAGGAAAAACTACAGACATTTTAATGACACTGAAATCTGAAGAGCAATTTCCTTCTGGAAAATTCCTTAATGTTTGTTTTTTACCTGAGACTCAAAGAATGGAGAGCTTCCTTGCTGCAAAAATAGAACCTTTTCAGAAATCTCTCTTTCTTCTTTGGTCTGTTTGAATAAAGGGGGTTGGGTTGGAGAAGAGGAAGCAGACAGTTTCCAAAAAGGCAAGTTAGGAAGAGAGTTCTTTTCTTGTGCTACACATATAATACTCATTCATTTTTTTTTTTTTCTGAAGAAGTAAATTAGTGCCTATTAATTTGGAAAATGGTCTGAAGCCATCTCAACATTTAACAATTATTTCCAAAGAGTAACAGACTATGTTTTGAATCTCCGGTGTTCTTAGGATTCAAACATTTCTCATTTCTACAAACACAGAATATGCAAGAGTGGCATAAAGAGCTTTCTGGCATTTCAGTAGTGTTCATATGTCAGTGATCTGCAATACTGTAAAAGTGAGTATTAAAATGAAAATGTTAAGATTAAAAAAAAATTAAGTTAGGAATAAATTCTCACTTCCATGTCCGACAAATTCTTGATCATATTCCCTACTGAAGTGCCGCCTGACACAGAGAAAGGAAATACACGTGGGTCACTGCATTCGCTACTAATCTGAAAAACCCAGTTATGCCTAGATTGATGTCTTTATTCCACAAATAAACATAAGGTTATAGCTTTATTTGAACTTTTATAACATGGCAAATAATCCTGAAAAGTCAACTTCAGAATATCTTGGTGAAGAATTAAGTATTTGAAGTCATACTTGTCTTTAACATATAAAATTTAAAAGGACATTAAGTATGTTATGTTAGAACAGTTTTTTTCCTTTCATCTTTTTATTGCTTCCTTTAGTATCAAATAGGCATAATTCAAGGGGCAATACGTTAGCTACCGAGCCTGTCTCTGTGTACAGCACACGACCGCATAGAATAGTGAACAAAAGGATACTTTGGTAAAGTCATCTAAAAATAATAAAAGTTCAAAGTTTCTAGACGAATGGAACTTTGAAAATAAACCCTCTTGTTGATGATAAGCAGTATACTTTTATGAGAGGTGTTTAAAATTCCTAGGTATGTATCTACAAAGCTATCAGTGCTATATTTAATCGTTTGCCTGCAAGAGGTTGTAGAGGAGCATCTGGAATGTTATCTGGAATGACCTGCTGACAGATTTTGATAGCATCGTCCTCATATGCTCCTTTTAAATGAGGAACAAATAAGACATTTCAAAGGGGGAAAAAAAAAAATCCCTGTCCTGTCCCATTTTGGAGAAAGATATTGCAAGAGACAAAATGTACCATGTGGAATCGTTCAATGTGGATTTATTTTTTAAACTTTCAATCATAGCCTCTTTTTCAAACAGAAATAAGAAACAGGAAGTCAAAATTATAGACACTTTTCAGAATACCACGGCTAGGCCTCTAATTATAATCACTGAACTACATATTTTCCTACAATGAGAGCTTAAAAAAAACAACAGCAGTGGTTTTCAGCATATCCTGTTATCTGACATCAACTAATTTTAAAAACGTCTGTGTCTGTAAGTAAAAATGTCCACACTGTCTGCATCCAGAGCTGTGCATGTCCCATAATAACGGAAAAGGGTAACATAAGGGGATAGATGTTATCATTAAATCCTGTATACTGTCAACCCCAATCCAGTGAGTTCTGCTAAAGTTAAGAGGTACTGATAAAGAAAAGCTGATAATCGAAACATTTACTAGGGGTTAAGACAGAGTCAGAGGCACACCCTGACTATTTCATTTAGTTCCTTAAACGTTCATGCCTGTGTCATAATTGGGACACAAGGCCCTACAGTGGCATGCAAAATTCACAGAGGTGTTACTTGCTCAGATGATTAAGGGTCTCTATGGAGCTGTGACTTTCATTTCTGCTCGGGCCAGGGGTTCTCAAATTGGGCTCTGAATTAGAATTATGTGGAGAGCTTTTAAATAAGAGTAATGTGTGGGGTGCACCTCTGACTAATTAAATCAGATTCTGATGTAGAACCCAGGCATCGGTATTTTAAAAACCTTGCAGGTGACTGTAATACGCATCTAGAGTTGCACCCCAGGGTCTGAATGGAAAGTCACAGAAGTCAGATTCACAGAATGGAGATAATTCTCTCTATCCATGAATAGATGATCCATAGTGAATGCATATTTTGCCCAATTTAAGGCCCATCCAAGACCTGAATAGCAAAAGTAAAGCTGGACAAGAAAGCAGAAAAATGCATAGAGAGAGTTGATTCTAGTTATTCATGGCAGTTGCGTTCTATAAAGTTGCTGTGAACACTGAATTACTGAGTACTGAACCATAGCTCCTAGGGGAAAGACAGGGTCAGGTTCCTGGGAGCTTCTGGTCATGAAATTTTCGTCAACTGATCAATGCATAACCTTGTTTTATGTGTGTTTCTGTTTAAAGACCCCTTATTTAATATCTATTATTGATCCATTAACATCAAACTCACAGCCAGCAGCACCATAACTTATCCTGAACAAAGCGTATCTGACACACATATTTTCCTATAAGGCACATCTCAGCCTTCTTGTACTTGGGAACACTAGACAGCACTTCTGCACTATGCCTGGGGGTCGTTTCAAATAGCAAAATCACCAACAAAAAACACAAAAAAGCAAAAATGTGGCACTAAACAGGCTGTTGCCCGTTCACCTTACCTGGGAAGGTGTGCCTTGAGCAATTTTTTTTTTTTTTAGGCCGTGACAGTGAGAGGCCCGCGCACTGTGATTTGGAGTGGCCCCTGCTTGCCACAACTAGAGAAAGCCCTCGCACAGAAACGAAGACGCAACACAGCAAAAATAAATAAATTAATGAATAAACTCCTACCCCCAACATCTTCTTTAAAAAAAAAAAAAAAATCAGGAGTCATCACATTTTTTTCAAAACAACATTGTATCACTGAGATTCCCCCCAAAATCCAACTAAGTGTGGCGTCACTGAATCAGTTTCTTTACCCTTCTGACACAAGCAATATTACTTTGAGAAGTCACTTTAAAAAATTAAGTTACATATTTTCTTTTAGAAATAATTGGACCTCTTTCTAAACTGGCCAATTATTGTTTAATTAATTTAAAGTGGGTCATATTAAATAAAAGGATAACATCAAATGAGTAATTTACTTAGAAAAACACCTGCCCTCTAAAATGAAAATCTTTCGTTAAGGTGTTTTTAAACAAATATGCTTTGTGTATGCCTAGCTGGCTGGGAGGATAAAATTATCTTTTGTGCTTTTCACAAAACCAATAACAAAAGCCAATATTAAGTTTTCATATAGAAATGAACAAGAATTTGGAGCATAAGAACTTGCCGGGCTGTCTCCAGGGCCCTCAAATGGAGGATAAACTGGGTGTCACCAAGGGCTCCGGGAGAAGGGTCAGATGGGAGCCCCAAGGCGAGGGAAGCGCGCATAGCCCTGACTTCCCAGAAGGGACCTCTCTTCCTCTGGGACTTGAAGCTCCTTGGAGCTGCTTTTTCAGAGCCCCTTTGATAACCAGGGTTATTAGCCAGCCTTGTTTTTAAGAAGCTCTTCTTTACATCTAGCAAGTCTCCCAACAATTTCCTCCCTTGCCGGTGGCAGTGGAGTCCTAAGGTACAGCTTCTGCTCACCACTCAGCAGACACTTGAAAGCAGTTACTAAGCCAGCTGCTGGTCTCCAGTCTACGTAACCAAACCACTTTGTGCTTCTGCAGAGGACATCTTTCCTCCATCCTTTAATCCTTTTAAAACAATCCTTTCTTAGCTCTACTGCAGTCTCTCTGCACCAACAGGGATAAGGCATCCACATCGAGGGTAAGTTCAGCGTATTCAAAGCATCGCCTCTTAAGTTATTAACATTCTTTGGGGTCATCACCGTTATTCTCTAAGAATTAGAGCGTTTAATAAGTGAAAAAAATTTCTTTTACTAGTCTAATGACCTACACTTCGACAGTCCCTTGTTTATTATCACCACCTTTAACTTCTCCAAGCAACTACCAGAACTTCCATTCAAAGGGCTGCTACCTCGCGTGTCCCTGAGTGACAGCAGGGGAGGAGAGGCCTGACTTTTTCAGTGGCTATTTATTTTGTGTTTTTGTAACGTAATCCAGTATCTGCCATCTTCAGAGCCAGCACGTCCTTCCTTATTTCCAGCCCTCGTAGAAATAGGGTAAACCAAACTTGACCAGTTACAGTAAAACTTATCTGACCATAACTCATAAGTGGCAGTCTGACTAATGCAGGAACTACAATATTTAAATCAATCAGGAAAATCTGAAATTTTTGTGTCTTGAAACTCAAAACAATCTGAACGGAACCGATGTTTAATGGTACAGGAATACTCTGGTCACAGGACTTTTCATTTATTCTGCATAAAAAGGCCCTTTACAAAGTGATTCAAATGGTGACATGCCTTGTCGTTTTTTTTTTAGTGGGATTGGAACTGTCATGAACATCATGACTGTGGTCGCTTTAGATAAACAGCTTTCAAGGGAAGAAAGAAGTTAATATTATACTAGAAAGATGCCGTTTTAAAAAGCTACTTCTTTTGAAAGACAGATAAAGTAAGATGATGTGTAACAGCTGACAGTAAGATTAGTACCACTGCCACTGTGGGTCCCACACGATGATGGGAGCCTTGAAGTAGCACCAGCGGAATCCTCTACCTTGCTGTACATTTAAAGAGCGATTTCCTACATGGAAGACTTACTCAAAAAGACATTCTGGCCTTTACTTTCCCTATTAAAAACCAAATAAAAACTGATTATAAGTCATAATATAATATATATGTTTATATATATAAATCAGTTAAAATAACCAATTTTGAAAAATATATATATATGCTATAAATAAAAATGAAATAAAAAACTGAGCATACCCGTAAAAACCTGGTGTAGTAGTCCCAGAGTAAAGTATGCCCTGAAATGTTATCAACTTCATAACTGTTTAGTCAAACATTAGACAATCTCAATAGGCATGCTCATCTTGCAATTGATGAGAAACAGTCATGAATTTTCAAGGCATTTCTTAAAGTAGCGGAAGTACATTCAGAAAAACTGTTGGTTCAGTAATACAGTAGGTCAATGTCTCCCAGCTGTGAATCTAGAATAAGCAGATCTGAACCAGAGTTTCCTTGTTCGTTCCAAAGCACCACGGGATGCGATTACTCACTCCTTGGCCACCTAACATTGTACTGGCTATACACAGACAAGGGGTGAGATTCTCTACTCAGAAGCCTGCCACATCCTTTCCCTGCAGACCCTGCAGAGGAGCGAGGCTAGTGAACAGAAGACAAGTGCAACCCAAAGCCTGAATACCGACCTCTTCAGGTACCAGCGGCTCGATCATGGGTGCCTCCTCCTGCCGGGCGGCTAGTCGCACGGGGGAGGTGGAAAGCCTCTTTTCCCATTCGTTCGTGATGGCAGTGTCTGTGGAGGTTTCTAAAAAGGTTCTTTTCAGCTCACTAATATTGGTCTGATGTTTCATCAGGTCATCTTGGGTTTTATCTAGCTCCTATATTCAGAACATAAAGAATCCAACAGTCAACATTTTACGTTTGTTTTCCTTTCTGCGTGCTCTCTCTCGTTTTAAAAGTTAGGTCATTATCTCATTCGTAGTCAAAATAAAAGAATTCTGAGCAGGGCTCATGACACTACCACAAACACTCTGGTGAAAATGTGATATTTCCGAGGGAAAACAAAATCTAGTTCACGCAAGCATAAAAATCAAAAGTTTCAAAGGTCAACTGTTAAGAGTGTAATTCACATGTAACCAGAGAATTAAAATAAATACACAGGGAGGAAAGGGGATCTACGTCTAGGAGAGAGCAAGGAATCAGAGGAAGCTGAGAAGTCAACCGCACGTATTCACAGGTGAGAACACACCCTTCATGCATCATGGTACGAGCCCACAGGTTGAGCCACTAAAGGAAAACCAACACACACAAGCATGCACTGGTATATACCAATACCAACCTCTAACATAAGATTACTATGTTTGACATACACATTTTCACCCTTTATTCGCTTAATCAGACTATTCTGAAAAAAGTGGAGAAGAAAGGAAGGTAAGGGACATGGTAGTCACATGAACAAGTGCCATCCTCCACACCACACCAGCACACAGTCACCGCCACGGACCATGCTGCAAGACCTGAACACCACAGACAATGACGTATCACACGCTGGTTTCTGCTGTTGTGTTTGATTTTGAATTTTCTACCTGTGCCTTGAGCTCTGCATCTTCCTCCTGGTCCGACTGCCAGCATCAAGAGAGAGTGGGAAATAAAGTCTTACCATGCCATCGACTCTAAGATGGAAGGATGGCTCTACATAAGCCAGCTACATGGGGGCGCTAGTTTGCTCTTATGTGAGAAGGCGTTTCTTTCTTATATATAAACCACAACGTTCTCACACACAAATTGTGAGCCTTAATAAGAAGACAGGGGCAAAAGATTCCTTGCCCCTTGGGTGTTTGACATTTTAACCTGGACACTTCCAAGCACGATGAACCCACACGTGCGCTTGGGAGGACTTGGGAGGACAGCTAGGACTTGGCAGGCTGTCCTTAAAAGACCTTAGCGACGGTTCAGGAAGTGGGGGAAGCCAACATCGAAATTAAAATTCACAAAAACGGCTATGAATATCCAATGATGAGAGCTCCCTTGGAGTGTAGGAGCCCTCACAATAATCCTATGAGGTTAGCTATTATGATCCCCAGTTTGTAGACCAGAGAACTGAGGCACAAAGAACTTAACACAGAGGTTCCCACATTAAAAAATTTCTTGGATCTTTGAATTTCTTGAACCCACCTACTTAAAAACAAATTTGGGAGAGGAGAGGGCTGATACGGATGGGGTAAGTGAGGAAATTAAATAGACCACCATCAACTACAAAAATCAACTATAAGACGCGGTCCAGAGTGAAATTATGGGTGACAAGTGGGTGATTCCAGAGCACATGGCCTTCAGCAAATGGATCACTTTGTCTGGGTCTCATTGGGGACCAGACTCTCTAACCCACACGCCCCACCCTGCACTGCTGTTACACTGGCTCCGGAAAAAAAGAGAAGGGGGAGCGTTTATAGGAAGCGTTAGAGGGCTGGAGGCATGCTGATTCTACAGAGGTGGTGGGTTCATAGCCCTTCATTTTATTTTTAAGCTTCACAACCTACCTATGTTATACGTCTTCGTTTGCATGCTTCAAATGTTGTATAACAAAGTTTAAAACTGCTAGAGAAATTTATACTATTTTATTTTCTCACAGCTGAGTCATTTGTTTTTAACATCTTTATTGGAGTATAATTGCTTTACAATGCTGTGTTAGCTTCTGCTGTAGAACAAAGTGAATCAGCTATATGTGTACATATATACCCTCCCTCTTGAGCCTCCCTCCCCCCCCCGCCCCATCCCATCCCTCTAGGTCGTCACAGAGCTCAAAGCACAAAGCTGATCTCCCTGTGCTATGTAGCAGCTTCCCATTAGCTACCTATTTTACACATGGTAGTGTATATATGTTAATGCTACTCCCTCCAATACCGTATATTAAAACATACAGATGGAATCTAGAAAAATGGTACTGATGAACCTAGTGGCAGGGCAGGAATAGAGACGTAGAGAATGGACTTGTGGACACAGGGAGGGGGAGGGGAGGAGAGGCTGGGACGAATTAAGAGAAATTTAAAGTAGTAGTATTAAAATATTTTTCATTTACAGCATACCTTAGGATTACAGTGAAATTTACTGAATGTATCAGTAGTTACATATAACTAATTCTTACAAAATTCAGATGCAATTGCTATATTTGGTGTAGAAAATGATTACCCTGTAATCAGTTTATATGTGACTGCTTAAAAGAACCAGTATGATAGTTTTACAGTATTATCTCTAAATTAAAAAATGATGACTTCCAAACTTTGAACTGAACTCTGGCATTTCCAAAGGAAGAGGCAATTAAACTCCATTTTGAAATGTTTTTCTGAACGTATTTTCAATGAAGTGATGTATAGATACTACCCATAACATTTTTAGTTCTTCCTAAATACCCAACTAGAAAATATTGTTATGACTGGATAATGGAAAAAACAACCTAATGTTAAACACTATCACAAAGTAAAAAAAAAATTCTGTTATTAGCACTTTAGGAAATGAACATCTTGACTTCCATTACTATAGATAAATATTGTTTTTACAGAAATTTTAATTAGTTACTGGTAGAGAAGATTTAGAAAACAACGTAAGCCACACACATATTTAATGAACCCTGAAGAATTAACAAAGGATAAATAAGAGCATAGTATCACTGGTCAATGTGATAATTTTTTTCCCAATAAAGCACTGACAGTAATTTGTTCATTTTCTTTTCCTTGGAAAATTCATTTCTTTTGAGTGACCCAGACTACATCCAGGCTATGAAAAATGAGTTAAGTAGTATAATCTTAACAAGCATTTTGACCATTTGGGATTTTAAAGTATATCTGTACCTAGTCAATAAGCTAATTACACAAATTGTACCACCCACCCCCAATTATGGCTATCATGCGTAAACATTTGGGATAAGGGAATACATTTTAAAAAAAATACACAGACTACTGCATATAAAATAGATAACTAATAAGGACCTACTGCATAGCAGAGGGAACTCTACTCAATACTCTGTAATGACCTATATGGGAAAAGAATCTAAAAAAGAGTGGGTACATGTATATGAATAACTGGTTCACTTTGCTGTACACCTGAAACTAACACAACATTGTAAAGCAACTCTACTCCAATAAAAATTTTTTAAAAAGTATTACCAATTTAGCCAAGGGTTCTCAAAATGTGACCCTGTAATGGATAGAGTCACTGTCACCTGGGAACTTGTTAGAAATGCAAATTCTCCAGCCCTACCCCAGACCTTCTTCTGAATGTGAAACAGGAGGATGGGAACCTCCAGATGGCTCTGATGCAGGCCAGAGTTTGAGAACCACTGGTCTAGGCAGTAGAATATATTTAACTCCTACTGTTAAAAGGAGAATTTCTCTCCACCCTAAGAGGCAATATGCAAAGTTCCTAAAGGCAGAACCAGCGTTTTTGTTAGGCAACGGGCGGCACCCCACAGTGACTGTACCAACCTCAGTGGCGGTGGTTTCCCCATCAGCCGCGGTGTCCGTGCGCTCACTGTCGGTCTGAGGATCACAGAGGTGATCAGGTTCCGGGAGGAAGGCAGGAAGAGAAAACAAACCATCTCGTCAAGCGGGCAAGCCTGGGGCCTACAGTTCAGTCCCTTTTTCTGTGATCTGTATCGCACTACCTTCCCAACAAGAATGCAGGTTCAAACAAAAGCCAAAGAAAGGCCAGAGCTAGGTTCCATCAGCAGAGACACTCAGAGGAAGACCAGAGGCACACGGCCTGCGTAACCACAGGACGTGTATTAGCCAAGCTGACATGTCTGCTGCCATGTCATTCTTTCCCCCATTTTTAACTGAAACCCCTAGAAAGAGCTCCTAGAAATGTTTAATGCAAATAAAATTGCTGTTTATATATTTTTAAAAAATTCTAGGAATAGGTCACATTTGAAAAGTAACTTCACATGTCAATTTAAATAAAAAACTGCTATTAACAGTCACTGGACTTTCAGCCCCTCATTTACACCATTTTGGTAATTTGCATCCATCTAAGACCATCAGGCTGTCTGCATTACCTTTTAATTATAAAAAGCACATGCCAGTGACTCACAGGCATATGTTCTATATATGAAAAATGTAACTCAATTCTCAAGTAGGATTGCTAACTAGATATTTTTTAAAACTATATGTTGTTTATTTCGTCCCACCCTCCAACAGAAAGAGGTATAGAGAAGTATGTAATTAAATATCTCGTTCCAAAATAAACATTCAAATGAAGCAAATAATAGTAATGAAAAATAAGGAGAGAAGGACGGAGAGAGACATCTACTTGGACACAAATAAAACAAAGCACAGCATTTGACAGAGCCTAGGTTTTCAAGGGAGAATTACAATAGTAATTTCAAGACTGATTTTTAATCTGTTTTTATAGCGGTTTATGATTTACAACAAAAACTCTTTTTTTTTCTGGAGGAGAGATGAGCCACAGCCATTGACATTGGGACATCTCAACGTCCTATATAATATTACCTGACTTTCCCTTCTCAACTCTCAAACTAGTCATTATTAAAAGTCCTTCGAGCAAAGTTGTGCGATTAGTAATTTGTCAACAAAAATCCATACTGGAGGCTCTAAGGTTGTGAATCTGTCTCTTAAAATAATCTCTCATTGCAAAGACCATGGATTACCAGCGGGAGGGCTGGGACTGTGCTCTTTGTGTCTACATGACTCTGGCTGGGTTGAATTCTTGATCCTCTCCCAAACTTTCATTTTCTGTATTCCTAAAAGAAAAGGAGTTGGAACTCATATGCTTGGCCTGTGCACCTGAGGTCTCCATCCTGGCAATCTGCTCCTGTGTCTAAGGGAAATCCTTTTCAGTAGGTTGGTAAAGAAAGCATGCTGAGAGCTTTCATGACCCGACCACCTTGGCAACACACCTGGAAGGGGGTGGCTATTAATTTTCTTATCGGGGTGATCACTGCTAGGGCATTAGCATGGCTTCACCAACTGACAGTCTAGGGCAAGGCCAGTTTGATTTAGGAAGAGAAGCAGGTCACTGTTCGAGGGGATGGGATAACCCGAGGAAACCTTAGGCTTTCAAGAACCAATAAGAACGACTTGGGCTCAGTGTGCTAACTAGTTGTGTCAAAGGCCTCGAAAGTTCTTGAAAGTTTTTCTCCTCCTACTTTGATTATTTCCCTTATGGCTTTAGAATTCACTTCAGCAGCTTTCCAGGCATCTTGGCACTGGAATTACCGCCATGGTTAAGAGTGAGGGGGTCTCAGGACAGACTGACATCAGCTCAAATCCTCTGCTATTTATTTAACTCTGTGGCACAGGGGGCAGGTTTCATATTTTAATCCCAATTTCCTTCTTGGAAAATGGGGAAAATCATAGCCCTAACTGTATCAGGTAACAGATACTAAGTCTTTATGCGATGCCTGACACATACACACAGCTAAAAATGCCTATAAAAATCATAAATATTGATATCAAAATAGTATTTCCTAAGTATTGCTATTATTTTTCCTAGCTATACACAAATAAATAGCAGCTTAGGCCATATCTAAACTCCCTCAATGCCCTACTCAGCACCTAGTCAGTCAGTCATTCAACAAACATAGTACCTGATCAATATACAGTTAATGACTGAAGTATTAAAGGCTGAATAAAGCAGCTTTTATAGCAACTTTTATTTATATAATATCCTATGTCTAAGAAAAACTGCAAAATGTATGGCATGCCATGGACTATCATATAATGTGTTTACACCATCTAAAATGTTAAATCAAGTGATCAATCTTTTCCTCTGGACTTCATCCACCTCCTTTCCTGGTATTATCAAAAAATTCTTCACAAGTTGACACATAATTACGGTGAGCTAAATTCATCTTACGTCTCTGGACAGACGTAGATGATTTAGTGTTCGGCCCCTCCTTATCTGACCAAAATTCTAGAAGGACAAATGAAAAAAAAAAAAAGCTAACAGCTCTGTAGTTTGAAATGATTACAGCTCTCTGCACTGGGTTTCACTCTTGAGAAGGGCTGGGACTAATTAAGCCACTACCACACGTGACAGATGTAAGCAGTGATGATAAAATATTTAAAAAGAATTAGAGTCATTAGTGATTTTGCAAAACCAAAGTGACGGAGCTGAACCGTATGTTACAAAGTCACCCGGTTTAGCTGCCAAAGCACTTGAGGCCCAGGGAATAAAACAGGCCGTGTCAACAAATGGCGAGTGTTTTTTTTTTTTTTTTTTTTTTAATTTTTTTTTTTTTTTTTTTACCTGAATGACCTACATCAGAGTTCTCTAGCTCAGCTTGAACCAGAGCTCACAGCTCTTAACACTTGGGGTTGAGACGACATTGAACAGATGGCCAAATACAAAGTCATGTGGCAGGACAGCCGTCATGGGTGACCGAGGCTGGAGCAGAGGACAAGAAAGGCCGCCTCGGCCAGAGCTGGTTCACGGTCTCAGAGGAGGGTTTGCATGTGGGGAACACCAGCCACGCGGCCTCCAGCTTGCGAGGAGTAACTGCTGTGATTTGTTTTGCTGATGTAATGCAGACATGCCCAAGTTGAACATTAATTTTCATGCACTGATTACAACAAGATGTACACCCTGGATTAGGCACAAGATCTGTGTGGTTTGCTACATGAAAGTTCAGTTATTTAAAATGCAGAAAAACATAAAATGGCAATCTTTTCACCTTCTGTTAGCTTGATGACTAGCTCCACTGCTAAAGGAACGAAGATGAGCAGGTTGGAAACCAGCTAATATTATAAACAGTTTTTGTAGATGTTTTTGTAGATAATACTGCGTTCGTCATAACTGTAGGTCTGGACCTACGTTATTTGATTATGTTGCTACTATGAGAAATGGTGATATTCAAACCTAGGATTTAGAGTGGTTTTTCTCTTAAAATATTTTCCACGTACGAAAATAGCTACACATAGATAGATTTGGAGCTAAGTCACAGAGGATCCAAGAACCTTGCAAAGGGCTCTTAGGCAACATCAACTTGAAAAGCCTAAACTTTTCTTGGGAACGTCTTGGAGACCATTCCCACTTTTTTCCCGCTGCTGCAAAGAAACAGTCATAATACCACTAAATATAGATACGTACCTCACAATGCTATCTACTCACAGGTGCAGCTCGGATTACCATTTCTAGCTGAGCATAGAACTGAATAGACTTTCCTTTTTTAGCGTTGCTTTGACTTTGCGATTTTCTTTTTTAATGCTAGGTGTATTGGGTTTGGCTCCTGACACAAAACCCTCCAGAACTGCTGGAGGAGCCGGGGGCAGGCGTAGGCAGGAGGGTGGGTTTCAGCCAGGGGCCTGTTGGCACTTCTGTTCTTTTCCCCTGCGTTCTATTTAAAGGCTGCACAGAGGGAAACCGCTGGGCTGTTCACAGGGCAATGGAGTGGAGGGAAAGGGGAGCAATTAAGAGGAAACACTACCTGCTAGGATGTCACCTCCCCCAATGGCTCGGATGAGGGACGGGGGACTGACAGGCAGCCTGCTTTCACGGATGGAGGCTGAAGGCTCAAGTCCTTTCCTGGTCGCTAGCCACAGAGGCCCATCCAACTTCCCCAGCCTCACGCCGGAACTGAGAGAATGGGTGCCACCCAACACATGCCTTGGCATTGCTCGTGTTCATGAAATCTCAGCCCATTTTTACAGCGTATGGAAACCTAACAGGAGTCTTTCCTGATTGTGTTTGGAAACTGCTGTTTTCAACTGCCGCTCTTTCTGGTCCTGTTTCTGGCCCTGCCGATGACCAATGTCACGGAGCGTTTTAAACCGCTCAAGCCCCTCTTTCTGACCCAACACACCCACGGGATCGGGCTCCCCTCATGGAGTAACAATGACCGTCTGGCAATGACAATCAAAGAGCAGCGGGGGCATTTCACAATCTCCAGGGAGGAGAGGGAGGCATTTACAGTCTTGGAGAGCTGCCCCGAGGGTGGTGACGCACCTCAACGACGGCGGTGCTCTCTCCCGCCGCGCCCTGAGCATCCTTTACCTGGTGCGGATCACCACTGTGCATCGTTACAGCAGGGTACATTTTGGTAACTTGCCGCCAATCTAGTTGAAAGTTACCCATCCGTCTTCCGTGTCATTCCCTTTATTGAATGAGAACTGAACAGAGCCTTTAAGTCGACCCTGAGTTCTTACGTAGCTCACGGGTTGTTTATTTACAGTAGGCTCACGGCTGAGTCCTCCCCCACCCGCTGGAGTCGGTGGGGGTTGGCAGTGCAGTTCCGGGCCGGGCTCAGCCTGCTGCATCCACATGGTGTTGTGCCTAACCCCGGGGCCGGGTCGCACGCCCTGCACACAAAACCTCTGCACAGATTGGCACAGACGATAAATGAGGCTCTGAAAGTAGGACCACTATCGCAGCAGCCGTCTGAGACTGTTTCGGACCGCGGCCCCGAGCACGACAGGGACGCGTGTTCTATGCCGCGGTACACACCTCTTCCTCTGAACTGTCACTCGGGTCATTGTCTAGTGAGGCACTCAAGGAGGCCGCCTTGGGCTCCAGGCAGCAGAGGCACAGGGCCAGAGGGAAGGAGAGAGTGAGGGCGTATGGCACTGAGAAGGAGGCGGAGAGCAGGAAGAAGAAGATGAAGAGCACGCAGGGCACCAGAGAGGGCGAGCGGATGGGGAGGTAATGCCGCAAGCTCTGGGGCAGGAGGTGGCTCTCGGAAAGGTTGGGGAAGGACAGGTAGCCATCGTCATCCAGGAGAGAGGGGAAAGACTCGGGGAGTTGCAAGGAGAAGGAAAGCAGCGTGGCCCCTCTGCCCGGCCGCTGTTTGCAGCTAAAAGCCACATCGTGGTCCCCCAGGCACGGCTTCCCTCGGCCGTCAGAGTCCGAGGTGGGCTCCCCGTGCAGCTGCCCGGGGTCTCTGGCCGGCTCGACCACCGACGGGGGGTGCCCGTTCTCCTTACACCTCCTGCGGAGCCCTGTGGGAGATGCAGGGGGAGAGCGGGCTGATGGGGGGGAGGGGGGACATGAGTCAGTGCCCAGCCCGGGTGACTGATGTGAGAGAGACAGCGAGAGAGACAGAAAGCAGCGAACAGAGGTGCAAAGGGACAAAAAGAAAACTGCAATTAGTTAATTTTCTTATGGGTACCGAGAAAAAAATCGTCAAACAAGAATTTCAGCACTAGGGTTGTTGGTGAATTTTAAGGTATTCAAGCGCATGCCAACACTGCCACGAATGGCCATCGTCTTCCCATTAGACCCTCAAGTCAAACACAGGGTGGGCTTGAAAAAAGAATCAGAACCGAAGATATCTGTGGGTAATCTCAACGACTACGTTTCATATGATCCAAAACTTCTGTTTAGACCAACAACTCTAGAAATTTTTAGGATGCCGAGAGCAGATGTAACTCTCTGATAACTTAAAACCAAGACTTTCAATAACTTCTCCTAATCTCCAGCTACCAGATCTGTTACTAGGGTTCAGTTAGATTAAAATGACAATGAACCCAATTTTTGATTATTAAAGACAAAATCTCTAGCGTTACTTTTCCTTGGTTAGTCAGTTATAGCCAAAGCAGGTGGGTTTCCAAATCACGAAGTTTCTGACCCCACTCCTACCCATAAGCAGCTCCAATTAGGTTAATTCCACAGTGAGCACCGTAGGAACCTTACCTGTCCATAAAGCACCGAGGCTCTTTTGAAAACTACTGTTTTGGCCCCTTACCCATAATGTACACGGGCGAGCTTAAAGAAGTGGTTTCTAACAAGCTAACTAGCAAAAAAGGATGTGTCTTCTTGTGATGCGGTTCATCAGCACTCACTTTGCATTACTTGTGGTCCACAAATAATAGAAAGATACAATTCCCCCACCTTCCGGTTTTTCTTAGAGGAGCCGTAGGCTTAAGCCGCCTGGTTTGAGTCCTTAAGGGGACGATCAAGGCAGGCAACCCCACAATAGTGCTCCTGGGGAGAGGCATGCAGGCTTGTGCAGGGCAAGTAAGGTTCTTTACACCCTTCCTGGTCCCCGCAGTCTCCGTGACCACAGCCAGCTTTCTCTGCAGGTGGTGGAGGGATGCTGAGCGAGAGGGGTGGGAGAGAGACAAGCAAATGCCAAACAGGACCCAGGGCCAGCGTGGAAGCTGCTATAGCCGAGTTCAAGACAAGGTCACCTGGAGCCTGAAGATGACTGAACTTCTGCTCGTGTGTGTGTGTCTGTGTGTGTACTCACATGCGTGTTTCTGCCTAGTGTCCTGAGAGCATGGACATTATCTGGTCTGCTTTGTGATGGTAATCCAACCCTGACTTGGTAAATATAGAGACAGAGGGTAAGAAAATGCACAAATAAAATTATATCATGGATCTAGTAGAATGTAGAAGTGTCTTTTTCGGTATCAGACAAGTATGTCTTTTCCTAATACTCACATCGGACATTAAACACTGTGTCTTAAACAAGACGCTGCCCAAATCTCACTGAGCTGAGAATAATGTACAAGTTACAAGCCGCCTTCTGCCCGTGGAGGCTGCCCCGTCAGCTGGGGTGATCGTTAGTGGGGAAACACACCTCCTCTCAGAGGAATCTAGGGACCAGTCGCTTAAGAACTATTTTCAGTAATACATTTTCATCTTGGTTAAAAAATAAGCGCCCTCTACGTTACTTTTTGAAGACAGAGAAGAATGAAATGACGCTTCATCTTCCATGTTGCTGATTAGAGTGGTTTTTAGAGCGGCTTTTTTAAAAAAATTAATTTTATTTATTTATTTTTTGGCTGTGTTGGGTCTTCGTTGTTACGCCAGGCTTTCTCTAGTAGTGGTGTGCGGGCTTCTCATTGCGGTGGCTTCTCTTGTTGCACAGCATGGGCTCTAGGCACGCGGGCTCAGTAGTTGTGGCTCATGGGCTCTAGGGTGCAGCAGGCTCAGTAGTTGTAGCTCACGGGCTTAGCTGCTCCGCGGCATGTGGGATCTTCCCGGACCAGGGCTTGAACCTGCGTCCCCTGCACTGGCAGGCAGATTCTTAACCACTGTACCACCAGGGAAGCCCTAGAGTGGTTTTTAAAGACAGCTTTGCAGTGGGGGAGATGTAGACAGCCCTTCAGCTCCTTCAGCACAAGGCCTCAGCCACGGCCTCTCAGAAGGCATCAGGGTCACAGTGCTGGCTTCTCAGAGGCTCCGACTCTAAGAGAACAGTCTTCTTGGTCTTTCTAATCTCCCATGGCATAAAAGGCACCCAGTGATGCTGGCTTAGGGCTCCATCTCATGTAAACAAATCGCTGATCTTTTAAAATCAAACAAAGTGGGAGTGGATCGTTTATGGAGCAAACAAGTCATTTACTTTTATGGGGCACTTAATCATATTTACACATCCCTCAGAATGGAGTGTTGGCCTGGGCGACTTTCAGAAATCATGGGACACATTGGCTTTTCAAGTATATCATCTTCTGATCGTGACCTAGTTAGAAGCCGCCTTAAACGAAAAGAGTGTAAAAACAAAATTCAGAACAAAGCGCATTTTAACAGCAAAAGTGATCCAAATATCCTTGCATTATGTCCTATCCTGTTTTTATTTTTGTGTTTGGCAAAAAAATAATCTTACCCTAAAAAAGGATGATGGACTGGGTCATTGGGATAGTCTAACATAAACAGAATGATGGTACGTTTGCCAATCTGCCCATTTAGAGGTCACTGTTAAATTCTTATCCAAAGGAGCATTTTTCTACAGAGTCCCAGCTGATTCTCTGCCCCGTACTCTGCATTTGAAGAGCCCACGTGCAAAAGAGCACTTTTGAATCAAATTTACCTAAGTTTTAGCATAACCTCTAAGTTATACGGCATTTTTATTCTGCTGTTTCCTTTCACTCTGTACTCTGTACATTCCAAGACCCACTCTTGTTTTTCCATTATTATTATGTATAAACCTCCCGGCATGTTCTTTGACTTTTAGGGAGCTGCTCTGCGACATACAACATCCCGAACCAGAAGCAGGTTGTCTACATGTTTTTTGACTTTCATTTTCCTGAAAAGTTGCTTTATAGTGATGGACCTCCAGAAATAAACATAATATTTAAAAATAAATTGACTTTTGGATGAAATGAAGTGACCAAGTTCAATGAATAAAACACCCTGGAAAAATTACTGCCAAGTTCGCCCTCCGTCTTCCCTTGCAAACTTCGGCCTTAATATCCCTTTTCCAAAACACATCCACTGGCTACTCTGATGGTTAGGTTAAGATGATAAGACTGAGAGAGAGAAACAAACAGTGGAAACAGTGTATAAGTATGCAGGCTGTGGTCACTCAGCTACCAGCGGTCAGAAGAAGGGCAAAGCAATTACTGTGCATCTAGACAAACACACAGCCCTGGGTAGGAGGATGGGGCCAGAAACAAAGAAAACGGCTTTAGTGACAGTTCTGAATTGTGAGCCCAAACAGAAAAGTGTAATTCACTACCAAACGTATTGTTAAGATCTACAGACAGGACAGCTGTCCTGAAAGTCTCACGTAGCACCTCAGTTGTTCAATAAGAATTTCCCGAAAGTTAGAAAGGGCTTTTGCAGAGGAAAAGTGTTGACAGAGGACATACTAATTTAAAAGTTGACAACACGAAGGTGACTCATGCCGAGATACGGATTAGCCTAAGTCTTATTCACATTCCTGGCTTACGTCCTCAGTCTTATTCAGGAGTTCTTAGAGAGTGCACAGGTTGGGGAGACAGCGGGGAGATGTACCTTTCCCTCGGGCCGTACGGCAGCGACGGGTGTGGCTTCCTCGGCCTTTTGCCGTCTGTCGTCTTCCTCGACCCGCTCCTCCTCTGCCTTTTTCTCCGGAGTCACAGTGGTGATCAAGTTGGTCTGAGAGATGCCCTTTGTTGTTATGTACTGGCCAGTACCAACCTCTGCAGCAGACACAGAATCCTTCATGTATATTTCATGGTTTTCATTCACTGATGCTAAAAGCAAATACAATTGGAGAAATAAAGACCAAAACAGTTAAGTCAGAAGACAGACGGACACCACCGATTGCTCCCGTTACAGCAAAAATCCCCCCATAAAATACCAGGTTTCTCTTCAAAAGACAGGTCAGCCCTGCAGGTACTCTCATCTAAGCAACGCCACAGATTCATCCTTCTGTTGTCACCCATAACTGCGTTTAAGCGTGATTTCAATGCTCATCTCTCAAAGCCACCAGAATAATTTCCATCCACTTCTCAGGCTCTCTGGTGAGGATGTGTGTGAGGGTGGAGGTGAGTGGAAGGATGCGGGGCTGAGTGGCCACCGAGGCTGTTACCCACAGAGTAACTGGCGGAGCACCAGACACTCGGGGCAAGTTCCACAACTAACAGGAGACAGACAACTAACTGCCCTAGCGCACTTGACTCTAAACAGAGCTGTGCAAGTGCCACTCATTAAGGAGCACTGAAATGTTTTATTATTATTATTATTATTACTATTACTACTACTATTAGTGCTTGGAAAGTCTATCGCTTCTACAATATAAAAGCTACACAAGTAATAATGAAAAGTAACCATTTACTGGGCAGAGATTATAGAATTCAGATGGTAACTCTGTTCAACTGAAGTGCAGAAATGTTTTAATTTCTACTGTGCTTTAAAAAGACTACCACGATATGCATACATTCATTCATCTCTAGTATTTTGGGAAAACAAGACAAACGTTGCTAATGAAATTCATGCAAGTGCAAAGCACGCAAACGTAAGAGAGAACACCCAGCCTTTCGTCTCAGCTAAAATGTCTCAGTGAAAGAGATGCTTAATTTAGTTAGACTTTTGAAATTTGGTACTCATTCTTTTAGGTTTTAGGTACCATAAAATTTACTGAAATTTAGAAAGGCTGCTTTTCAAATCGTAGGCAAAATTTAATCTGCTTTCATATTTCAGGAAATTTAAAACATAAATGTAAGAAAAAGCTCTGAAATCCTTTGAATAGTAAACCGTTTTACTAAAATACCTTCACTAAGATATTTTACATCTCTTACTGATGACGAAAAAGCTCATATGAGACACAGTTTCCTAAAAGGCTTGTTAGGCTGTTCTAACAGACGATGCAATCTTGCAAAAAGCAGTTTCTATTCCAACATGCAGCCATGGCCCCCCCGAGCAGCAGCTCAGAGAAACATACGAGAATTGGCAGGACCCCAAAGGGTGAGAGACAACACATACTAACATCACTTTTGGGCAGGGAGAAAGAGACAGCATGGAATTAGTACATTGATTTCACAATTGTCTTGTGTCTTCTCAGCAATCATTATCACACAGAAGGTCACAAGGAAAACAACATTCACAACAAATGTGTCCCCTCGGGTTCACATCGCAGGACAGAGTGGATGACATTCGGGGAAGAAAGCTGTGATTCTACACAAGTTCCTCCAGCACTGACTTAGAGAACACACACTAGTTTACACAGACTCTTCAAGGAAGAGGAGATGAGGCGCTGCCAAAAGAAGTGTCATAGTCAATGTGAATTTTTCAGTATCTTAATCTGACTCAAAACGGTCCTAATAAACAATTTTCCCCAAAAGTTTGGCTCTCAGAGATTCTAAAAACGGGACATTGTTATAGAAGGTAGAGAATGGTAAGACTGACTTCCTAGGCCAGCTCACAAAAGCCTAAAGAATGATTATCAATATACCTACTGAGATCATTATGATTACATCTGTAACAAGACTGCCTTCACCTACGTCTTATTCACTCTTCGCAATAACCTGTCAGAGGTGGCCTTGATCCCA
This sequence comes from Neophocaena asiaeorientalis asiaeorientalis, assembly GCF_003031525.2. Taxonomy (NCBI): domain Eukaryota; kingdom Metazoa; phylum Chordata; class Mammalia; order Artiodactyla; family Phocoenidae; genus Neophocaena; species Neophocaena asiaeorientalis. Next base: position 414,320 of record NW_020175053.1, read on the forward strand.
CCTTACAGATGATGACTAAAGCTGGGACCTGCAGACAGTACTTCATCCACCCACCGCTGTACAGACAGACGGTCTGAACTTATCTATGCTAGGCGAGCATTCCTCCTACTTCTCTAATATAGTTTATAACAACGATACAGCACTAATAACACAATTTTTACTTCCTCTAAGTATCCCTTTGGGACAGTGAAGTCTTCCAAATCTGGCGATCCAGGGAGTTCGCTTCCCTACAAGCCACCTCGGGGTTTGGCGAAATGGAAGGAAGAACTGAGACTCCATGGTGAGTGGGCAGCAAAAAAGGCCAGGAGGGAGGTGATACCAGGCACCTGTAACTTTTATTTGTTTCTATCTATGCTTTTGCTTATTATTAAAATTGTACACACATGCTAGAAACTTCTCTTTTTATGTGCCCAGGATAAGTCTCCTATAAAACACCTCACCCCCAAGGAGCCCTGGATTAGGAGGCAGAGGTCTGGCCACAGTCGTGCCCTGGTGTCTGGGGGGAATGGTTCTGGGGCCCCCGTGGATAAGCAAAATCCACGGATGCTCAAGTCCCTTACACAAAATGGTGTACGTAGTACAATGAATACAGCTGGCCCTCGGTGTCTGTGGGTTTCACATCTACGGATATAGAGGTTCCAACTTTCCTACAGCTGCCATGTCTTGGAGCAGAAAGTACATCTGCATGTACCTCTGGACAGCCACAGAAGACTGCTCCACAAAACAAAAGCCTGCAAAAGACTCATTATTATGCCTTAAAAATGCTACCTAAGTGATGCAGTGACTCTCTCCCTGTGGTACTCACCCATCTGACTTCACGGTACAGAATATTTACACAGCAACGCTCTCCCAGTCCAGCTGGTGTAGTAATTAATGTTAACCAGGACAATTTCCTTAGAGCCCTTTTGCTCTGTCATTTGAATGTCATCCTTTCTATCAGCTATTATTCACTGACTGATAAAAGTCACGTTTTATTCATAACCTTTTTAAAGAAACAGAGATAAATCTAATGCACAGTTTTCTTTCGGAAACAAATCACCTAAAACCAACCTGATAATCATTTACCATCTGCTGAAAAGAGAAACAAATTACTTATAAGTATGTGATTACTATATTTAGAATGAGAGCACCCTTCTCCAAATTCAGGGTGCCAGCTTATGAAAGCTACTTCATTCCCCAAGTACCATTCTTTTGTGTGATTTTATATAAACCCACCAAGAACAGACATTAGACTCACACAGGCACCTTTTCAGGGGGGTTGGTTAAAATGTGCCACTCAGCCGAAGACCAACAAGTGCTCTTCCTTTCATGCTATCGCAGAGTACCTGTGTCCATCAGAGGCTCACGATGGTTTCTCGCTGCTCGGTAGCCACTAGCAATCATTAAGGGGAGCAGTGCCTACCTCCGTCCAAGCTGCGAGACATGGTATAACGTTTGCTGGACGAACGCTCGAAGTAAGGGGCCGGGCGGTCTATCAATGCACTAGCTCTCCTGGTTTGGGCTTGTGTTCTGCCACTGTAACGAAACTTGGACCCCAAGGTAAGGAACTTCTTTGGAGGTGCTTCTGGTAACAACAGTCTGGAGATATTAAAGGAAAAACATCAGCAAGACTATTAAGCCACATACTAAGAATGCTAACTTATTACTCTGTTCCGAAAGGTAAAGTGCTTTGTGTACTCAAGGTTGAACCCCCAACCTGCCATTCGGTGAACCTGGTTTTATAAGGAAAAAAAGTCACTTCACACAGTGTGTATCAACTAGGGATGTTGTAGAGAGGCTAGAAGCACAACAGGGGTGGAGCTGGACTAGATGAATTTGAACATCCTATGGAACTGGAGAGTCTGTGGTTCTACAAACCCAGAGAGCAATTAAGTAGGGGATGTTAGTGAAGAACAGTGATCATTTATTACTTTGTAGACACAAATCTGAGGGCTTTAGTACTTACTGGATGTGGGCAAAGGGGTGCATGGTATTGAAAAGCTACTGAAAGAGTAAGGAAGGGATTGGACATCTGAAGTGGATGTTCTAGAAAAATAATGAAAAACCTCTCAAGATAATGAAGGGGAGATGAGACAGATAAGTATACAACAAATTAAGGAAAATCCTTCTAATTTAGTCAGAAGTTCTTTTAGGATTTATCAAGAAATCTGGCGGCAACAAACGTGAAGGAATAGAAAGGATCTTGTGGTCACATTCTTCTTTCCAACAACCTTTTATCAGTGTAGGTGATTCCAATCATTCTAATTCTTCCTTAGGAAAGACCAAAATGATCTCTACCCACCTGAAAAATGTATGGTGTTCCACACACACTTTCCACAAACGCTTGGCCGCTCTATGGTTGGGCAGCTTAAACCCGATGGTGCTTTCAAATTGTTCAAACTAAATTTAAAAGACATATTGAAGAGTAGAGTGAAGTTTGGAATCATAAATAACATGAAAGCAAATAATATACAAAGTCAAAATACCACCCACAAATTTTTCCTTTACTCCCTAAATCAATTGCTATACACAGATTTCATGCTATACACATTCACTCATTAAAAAAAATCTCATATCTATCTCCTTAAAATGCTGCAGGTACAGACAACCACATATGCATGTAGTAAAAGTTTCATGTACAAGGATGAATCTTATGAAAACTAAATGCAAAAAAAGAAGAATATTTGTATTCCTTCCAGAGACCAGTTTGTCCTGATCTGATTTCTAAGCCTAATCGTCATAGTTTCTCCCTGACATCATGACTTCAGTTGGAACGCAAAGAAATGAATAAAACAGCATTCTCAGGATGACATTTTCTCCTTGTATCTGGTCTGGAAATATGCGCATATCCTAGGTATTTGATGACTTGGTATCAGATACTGCTGCTTTTATTTGTGCATTCTAATATGGATTATCAGGTCAAATGCTAACATCTCTCAATATTATACAGTCGTCCCTCGGTATCCAAAGGGGATTGGTTCCAGGACCCCTGTGGATACCAAAACCTGTGAATGCTCAAATCCCTTACATAAAATAGCATACTACACATGCATATAACTTATGCAGCCCTCCCATATACTTTAAATCATCTCTAGACTACTTATAATGCCTAACACAATGTAACTGCCAGGTAAACAGTTGAAATACAACGTGAATGCTACGGAAACAGCTGCCTGCATGCAGCAAATTCAAGGTTTGCTGTCTGGTACTCTCTAGAAGTTTTTTCCCCGAATGTTTTCAATCCACAGTTGGTTGCATCCACAGATGCAGAACCCTGGGATACGGAGGGCCGACTGTATAAGGTCAGGGATCGGGAGAACACATTTTCATATTTTTCAGCATGTAGAGTTCAGATGATACTCCATCAGCCATCTGCTTTTTCAGGGTGAGATAGCTAACTTCCCGAGTAATATATTTTAATATTACTATGGCAGATATTCAAGAAATTTTTTTTATTTTCTGAAGACAGGATACATCAGGCCACCAGAGGGCAATCATCTTAAACAGTAAAAGCCTTCCCCAAAGAGCCCAAACCCCCCAGACTACTGGTATAATCGATAGCAGAAGTAATTTATGCAGCAAAGAACCAAGGGGAGGGGTCCTGTGCGAGGTATGTGAACTTTAGCTATTCCGGACCTCTGTTTCTTGTTCACTGAGTGGGACTGGCCAGGGGGAGAAGGGGAAATACATCACGGGTGGCTCTAAATGCAGTCGCCTTCCCCATTTTCTCCCTCTCTGACGTTCCTGTCCAGGGACGGTCATGAAACTCACCCCCGTCCAATGGACCCAGTCAACTGACAAGCCAGAGGAAGGGACCTTGACTAAACCATCCTCCATTTATTCATCCTGCATCTCACATGGACGACACGCCATGCTAAGGCCAGGGGTTTTACAGAAGAGTCAGCTAGCTCTTCCCGGAAGAAGCGGGAAGCCGGGAAGTTTCTCTTACTGCTCTGTCTTGCTCAGCACAAAGATGAGAGAGATCCCAGCACTTTTTGAACGTTTCTCTGTCTCTCTCTCTGTGCTCTGTATCCACTTCTTCCGACCGCTTCAGAGCCTTCGTGCCACCAGTAATTCCTTCTCACTCATTCTTCTCAGCCTATGAATATGGTTGTAAAAAAGGGGGGGGGGGGGAACGTTT
>NW_020175053.1:418476-503236 GCF_003031525.2 Neophocaena asiaeorientalis asiaeorientalis
TCCAAAATAAAAAAATGTTTTTAAAAAAAGGGGGGGGGGGGAAACGACTTTCTCTGAGCGTGTTTCTGCGGAACCAGAATCACTGCTAAGTGTCAGGAAGGGAAGCCGCTGCTACTTCACTCGTCACCTTGCTGCTACCTGCCGGGGGCTCTAGCTCTTTCCTGAACCCTTACTGCCGCGACAAGACCTGATCATCAAGTTCAACACACTTTCCTTAGTTCTCATCCGAGCACCTCCTCTGTCCCGTCTGGCACTGCTGGTGAACCAGGCTCCCTGAATCTCATCTTCCTTATTTATCATCCATGACTGTTTCTGGCCCTTCTTCTCCTCTCTGGCTGTTTTTCCTCATCTGCCTCTGGTCCTTTTCTGCCTACCCCTCCCTCAAAAAGTGGTATTACCCAGAGTTTTTGTTTTAGAGTTTTTTCCCCTCTAACTTCCTTGTTCTTGGTAATTTCTTTCAGACCTAAGGCTTTGAATAAAATGTATTATACAGCTGATGACACTGTTTAAATCTTGTATTTCTTACTATGCAAGGATCACCCCCCACCCCCCAAATCTGTCCCAAAAGGAACTTCAATCTTTTTTTCTGAAATTCTCCCTTTTTCTCTCTAGTAATATCATCACCATTGACTTCGCTCATGCAAACCCAAAACCCTCTGATTATCCTGGACTCTCTTCTTTCCTCTTTTTTTTGCGGTATGTGGGCCTCTCACTGTTGTGGCCTCTCCCGTCGCGGAGCACAGGCTCCGGACGCGCAGGCTCAGCGGCCATGGCTCACGGGCCCAGCCGCTCCGCGGCATGTGGGATCTTCCCGGACCGGGGCACGAACCCGCGTCCCCTGCATCGGCAGGCGGACTCTCAACCACTGCGCCACCATGGAAGCCCTCTTCTTTTCTCTTTTGATCTTTCCCCCATCCTGTCTCCAGGACCTACTGGTTCTGCCTCTGAAACCTCTCTCTCAAATGTGCTTCTTCCATTCTATTCCCACAGCCTCTGCCCTAGTTTAGGTCCTATCACATCACATTACTAAGTTGCTGAATTTCATCCCAAAATATCCACCGAGTATGTCACATCCCAGTTTAAAGTTCCCATGGCTCACTATGGTCTCATGATGCACTGCTCCAACTTCCCCTTCTGGCCCCTCACGACACCTACGCTCATTTCACATCTACGGAATACTATCACACTTGCATCGTGATGCTGTAACTGCAAGTGTGTGAGTCTTCTCTGCTGAACACAAACTCCCTATAGGACAGGAACAAGGTCGTATTTGTCTTTCTATTCTCAATGCCCAACACAGTGCTTGGCAATATATAGATGCTCACTTAATGTTTCATAAATCAAACATATCTTGGTCGTAAGACATGCAATCTTTAGGAAATATTAAAAAATGACTTTAATTTCAGATAGCTCGTAGAATATTTCAGTCTTCATAGACAAGTTTGATTTTATATTTACGTTAAACACGACTGCTTGCTTTATAGTCGTATTCTTTAAACTTTTTTTGTACTGAGATATAACTGACATATAGCATTATATTAGTTTCGGATGTACAACATAATGCTTTGATATTTGTATATTTTGTGAAATGACCACCACAGTGAGGCTAGTTAATATCTATTACCACGCAAAGTTACAAATTTTTTTTCTTACGATGAGAACTTTTAAGATCCACTCTCTCAGCGACTTCAAATACACAATACAGCGTTATGAACTACAGTCACCATGCTGTACATTATATTCCATACGGTGATTTTTAAATTGTGTTTTCCACCAGTGGTGAGGTTAATTCTGAAGACAGGAGATAATTCTCTATTGTACCAGAAAATGCTCAGAAACTAAATGAGCTGCAGTCTTAGAGCTTCAACTGCCTCCATTATATTAACTATACTAATTAGAACTTGGACATATTTATTATCTATTATGAGAAAACAGCAGATATTTACTATATATTATGTCAAGCCACTAAGGGGGACATAAGTTGACCATGGATGGATGCTCCTGCCTAAGGAGCAAGGATTAATTAACAATTTTGATTCTTTCATTAGCCTCTCTGATTGAAAAACAAAGGGGAGATATACATTAGGCTACAGAACTTGCATAATTTATACCCGGTGTCACTTGTTCTAATCTTTCTTATACTTTGATGCATGTTACCTCTAAGCTATTCCCTTTAGGGTACTATCAGATTTGGAGGACAAGAGAGGGGACACGGAGACAGATCAACAGGACGGATGGGAAGAAATCTATTCTCTATTCACAAAGAGGTTTAGCAACTAAGAGTTTCTTTGATACCGCAGCTTGAAAAATACAAAACATTATTCATGAACCTTGATTTTCCACTGAAATATGTAAAAAGGAAAGCCCTTCAATTAATGTATGCAGTGGGGAAAAACTAGAACAACACAATAAAAAAGAAGAGAAGATCTTATGTATTACTGTTTATTGGACAAACCTACAGTAAGTTCTCTTAGGCATTTAGCTATAACTCATTATGTCCTGCCATGTTCAGAACGTGTGAGCAGGTAATTTACATCTTTGTTTGCTCTTTGGTAACTTTCTTCCCGACGTACATGCAAATTGGGGTCTACTTACCTCTCCCGGCCGGATCTTAATGTAAAAGTTGCTCCGTTTGTATGAAATCTTTAGAACCTTTGGCCAGGCAAACCTGTTGATGCGTAGTCGGTCACGATATATCAACAAACCACTTGCACACACTCCTAACATGATTTCAACTCCCTCAGAATCCTGGAAAACGGCAGCAAGAAACGCTGGATGAGCATCTCACCTATTTCCATTTGTGGCGGGTACACTATTTAAGCCTCCAGGTCAGAACCTATAATTAGCTACCTGCAGCTCTCATCTAAATATGCAAAGTACTGTGGCACTTTAAAAAATATTACCACTAAATAATAGCCTTTGAATGAAGATATTCATCACTACGGAGATTTGTTAGTGTAAACTCTGTTCACCCACGTATCTTGGACTTACACAGCATGTCAACACTGCACACAGAGAAGGTCACCCAGGTGAAGGTGTGTTAGTACCAGTAACGATCAGAGCCTCAGCTCTTATTACTGAGTGCCAGGCACGGCTCTGACCACTTTACGTACATTGTTCATCTCCACTAGGATAATTCTGAGATAGCTGCTATTATGATTCCCACTTTACAGGCAAGAAAACTGAGGCACAGAAAGGTTAAGTGTCCATCCCAGTTGAATATGGGCAGCCTGCTTCCAGGGGCAGGGCTTTTAACTAATACGTACACTAATAGAGAGACCCCCATCATTTCCGATGAGTGTTTTGGGGTTTGTTCCTTTAAAAGGTCTTGATTCTCTGGGGGCTTCCCTGGTGGTGCAGTGGTTGAGAGTCCGCCTGCCGATGCAGGGGACACGGGTTCGTGCCCCGGTCTGGGAGGATCCCACATACTGCGGAGTGGCTGGGCCCATGAGCCATGGCCGCTGAGCCTGCGCGTCTGGAGCCTGTGCTGCGCGACGGGAGAGGCCACAACAGTGAATGGGGGCTACTCTTCGATGTGGTGTGCAGGTTTCTCATTGTGGTGGCTTCTCTTGTTGTGGAGCACGGGCTCTAGGCGCGCGGGCTTCAGTACTTGTGGCTGGCGGGCTCTAGAGTGCAGGCTCAGTAGTTGTGGCACACGGGCTTAGTTGCTCCGTGGCATGTGGGATCTTCCCAGACCAGGGCTCAAACCCGTGCCCCCTGCCTTGGGAGGCGGATTCTTCACCACTGCGCCACCAGGGAAGCCCTTGATTCTCTTTTTGTATACCATTACTGTCAGAGTAAAATTTGAATATAAAATAGTCTTTTTAAAGTACAAGCGTACTCCCCAACAGGACCCCAACACACACTCACCGCCCAGTGGTGCTCACTTACCCACTTGGCTCACATACATAAATATAGATGCATTTAATATATGCATATAGATTTCTTTTCAAACAAAAGTGGGATCATGCTATATTTGCAACTTTCTTTTGCTGCTCGCACAGTCCATCTTTGGGTCATCTCCTAGGGATGGGCAATGAGGGGTCCCAGAGGTCATCAGAGATGTTATATAAAGCTCAGGAGATACCCCACGAGCAGTCTATGCCCCCTCGATATTGTGTCCCAGTGAAATTTGGGTAAAGTGAACATCTGTGGTGGTCTTGAGTGGGGTGAGAACAAAGGACAGAAGGCGGTGCTGTGTGTGATGTGCGGTCCCCACCCCCCGTGTCTCACTGGTTGTTGGAAGCAGGGTGCTGTGGAGGCGAAGCTGAGGTCTGAGACACAATCATCGGCGGGGCTGTCCCACTTTGAGTCACTGCAGCGCCAGCAAACGCGGGGAGGGAGACATGGAAGAATCCAAAAGGGGGCTTCCGACTCATCTGTACGGGAGTGGGAGGGACTGACTTCCTAAATCCCGCCAGTGCAAAGCACAAGATGAATATTTCCAGAATCAGAAATAAATATTTTGGTCCCTCTCTGGGAACTGTGAGGTTACACATACAATTTAACTGATTTAAAATGAAATATTTTTCCTTGGAAACGTATCACTCCACTAGACACGAAAATCACTCTATGGAAGTGGAAGGACTTGACGGCAGGATATTACAACATAATCAGATTTGAGGGGAATTCAAAGGCTCCGCCACCATTTATCAAGGGCTTTAACCTGAAAGAGCAATTTACAGAGCTATGACCTGATGCCGGAAGTAGGGCGGTGGGTGGGGGGCATGATGGACCCTGAGATCTAGCCGACCTGCTCCCAGGACCACACAGGAGACCCCCCAGGTCCTGAGCAGAAATGTCTGCGCGAGCAGGGCTGCTGGAGTAACGGCTCCTTGAGTCACTTTCTTTGTGATGAAGAACATAAGTGTAGCAAGCACTCTGGGCATTCACAACCTCTTCCATTATTATCTACTTTAAATCACTCCTTAGTATCTTTGAATCACAAGAAAGTGGAATCCGTTTGTGGGGAAGATGGGAGGCTCCTGCGATGCATCCTCCCTTACCGTCTCCCACACACACTTCGCCGGGTCCCCACAGCATTAATATCGTCAGCACAGCCCGGGCCAGCGGTGCTGCCACTAACCCCATTCCTCTCCCTTCTCCAGACCCAGGCTGGTGGAGAGCAACCTCTGTTTATCCTGCTGACCTGGCCACTTGGTCAGCACAGCGCCTGCCTAGCATGTGTTAAGCCACTACTTGTTTGCCGGAAGAAAAGGCAAACGAAGAAAGAAAATGGCAGGAATAAGTGGAGCTTAAAATTGATGATCACTTCCATTTCATTCATGGCACAGCAACCAAAAAAAGGATACTTTTGATATCAAGGTTACTGCCGCAGCCCATAGCATTGAGGTAGTAGCTTGATAAATCTTCTGTATCAAAAGCTATAACCGGGGCTTCCCTGGTGGCGCAGTGGTTGAGAGTCTGCCTGCCGATGCTGGGGACGCGGGTTCGTGCCCCGGTCTGGGAAGATCCCACATGCCGCGGAGCGGCTGGGCCCGTGAGCCATGGTCGCTGAGCCTGTGCGTCCGGAGCCGGTGCTCCGCAACGGGAGAGGCCACAACAGTGAGAGGCCCGCGTATGGCAAAAAAAAGCTATCATCGTGGTCTTTCTTGGGGACATGTGTTTCCCTATCAATAAACATATTTAATGCTCCCTTTAGCAGGGAGCATTGAAGGAAGCCCTGGACAGCCTCAGCCTATCCTAATTAAAATAAACGAAGGTACTATTCTCTTAACTTAAAATCGCTGTTCCAACTTTCCCATCCTTTATTATCTCCTGGTCCACGGGATACCCGATATGGATTTATAACTACATTTCAGAATCTTATATGAAACAAATGACTCTGACAGAGCCTATTCAGAGTGACGTTAAATGACAAACAAGCAGAGACACTCTTCCTAAGAAAAAAACAAAGCATTTAGAACAGGTTTTCCAAACCAAGGGACCTTCACCTAATATGGATATTTATTCTTCATACTGAGCTGTGGAGTCCAAGATCACAGTTCAGAATTTCTAATTAGGTACTAGAGCTCAGGGCCTTTCAACACTATCAACAGAAGAGAAGCATCTCACTTATAACTGGAAATTAGCTCTAATTTAATTCAGTAAACTTCCTTCTTGAAATGATGGAGGGCGTCTGCATGAGAAAATGAAGTCCATAACCAAATCATTTGTTATACCCAGTATTCACATGAAATCCCATCACAGGCTGCACTGGCACTTCCTTAATTCTCTCTCTTTTTTAATTGGTTTAATTGGCATAATTTCAAATCACATTATTGAATGACAAAGCAGCCATCTATTTTAATTCAGTCGCTATAGCCATGTTAAGTGATTTCATTTTTCCTGATAGGAACACAGATACATGCTGAGTTGCCCTTCTCCTAAATGGAGGCCCTCACCTTTTATTTATTTATTTATTTTCCCCTGGGCAGTAACTGAGTCGTCGTGTGTAATGTAACTCAAAAATAGCTTTCGAGACACGCAAATTTCCAGGCTACCTTCATTTCTGTCTTGTTTCCTTATCTTTTAGCCACGTAGGGAAAAACTCTAAGAGAAACACAATCTTAGTGCGTGTCCTTATTTTCTTTTTAAATCCTCATCCCACCTTATATCTGGCATAAACTATAAAATGCTATGTTATCCGAGCACAAAGTAAGTGAAAACATGTAATAATTAACTGGCAAGTAAACAGAGCTACACCTGCTGTTGTAATTACACACAAATGTCAACGAGCTTGGCTCTCCGGTGCCAGCATCCCTGGTGTGAGCCCTAGCCAATCCTCAGAGATTCTGCTCTTGTTGAGGCCTTCAGGCCTCAGAAGTGCTCACCCTGAGTGACGTACAAAATGATCCACAGACGCAACCAATTCGACCTGCGTTCATGTGATCCTCACCATCGTCTTGTCCAAACTCACTTTCAATCTGTCAGGTCCCCAAATGCAGCATCAACAGAATGTAGACATCACAGACTTTCCTCCTAGAGGTCCCCAGGGTTGTTGAGATGTTTGCCTAAACAAAGCCGGCTGAAACCCTCTTCATTTCTTGGCCCCAAACTTGACTGTGTAAGACACTCGCTCGGCTGGCAGCCTGTTAAGTGCATGTTCTTGTGAGCCCCGGACTGTGTGATCGTGACCACTCTGTCCACCCGAAGTAAAGCCACATCCCCACCCAGGAGCGACATCCTTGTGTCAGCCCAAATCAGAAGCTGTCCCCGAACTTCAAGCACTGATCTTTTCAGTGCTGCTGAAGTACCAGAATCTATCCCTAAGAGCCTAACACATTTCCTATGTTTTGCTGATAGAAGTTTTTGGGAAACCTTGCCTCTGCTTCCACGGCACTTCTATTCACAGCTGTTCAGATAATAGGCTAACAGTCCATACATACGCTCACTCTCTCACTGTTGAAAGATACAGAGATTCTGGAAAAAGTGTGACATGGAGTAAAAGCTGCTGATACATCCTCCCAACCTTAATCCAGCCCAATCCTGACTTCTCTCTTCGCAAGACTCTGGAACCAAGATACAGCCTCAACAATTCACCCATCGACTAGGCAATCTTTTCTTTTCTTTTTTTTTGGACAGGCAGAGAGGATTTATTTGTAGCAGAATTATTTATTACAGAGAATGTCCTGAAAATAAACTGACCAAACACTACAATTAATGTGCTGTATGTAAGGATGGAGAATCCGTTTTATTACACGCAGTGACTGAGAAAGTTCAAAACAAAACAAACCCCAAACCATAGTGCTTCTCCAGTTCTCTCTGCTCTCTTATCTCTTCCCTCTTTTTCTTTCTTTAAAAGACAAGTTAGGCAAAAAAATAAATAAAATAAAATGGTGACAGTGATGAGATGGAGAGCAGGGCTATTCTGGAACTCAGAGCTTTTATCAGCTCAGAAGATGGATCAAAGCTGTTCCCAGGAAAAGTCACAGAACCACTGTGATAGACTAGGCAATCTTAGCCTGGCTGGTTAATTTTAACTGAACTTCAAAATAACCATCTTATTTCAAAGCACTGATTTTTTTGTCACAGTATCTAAACTTTATAGAGAGTTTTTAAAATTTAACATGAATTTTCTGAGTGCCTGGTGGGCGTCACAATGGGGCAAACACAGTGCTTGGCATACAACGTTTGTGACAACTGGGTCCTGGACACTGTTAAATAAAATTAGATAGAAGGCCTGGAGTTTAAAATATGCATACCTTGGCATGATGTAAATCCACCCCATACATGGAGAGCTTTTTGGCATTTTCCAAGAAATACATCTCTGCTTCTGCGGGCGTCATGCCTCTGATAAGAAAAAATGAGAGGTATTACAATGCTGGGGTTTTTTTGTTTTTTTTTTTAACCTGGTGGAGCCATAATATTTTCCACTTAGCCCCCTTGCAAGTTCCCACAGAGGCACCAGAAGATTTGTACTCTGGGGGAGGCGGGGGGGAGAATACCAGGAAAATGGCTTTTGGCAGAAACATCACAAGGACGTCCCGAGTAGGAGTGTGACTACCCAGAACTGTACCAGGTCCAGAACCTCACTCTGCTGAGTCCCACCCTTAAGGCACTGACTTCAGTCCCGGGAGAAGGAGGTGGTGCAGGGGATGCCCACCCACCGAGCACAGCTTAAACGGACGCTCTCGGGGCTCCTGCCGCTAACCTGTGGCTCTTGTGCAGCTCGATGACTTTGTCTTCTAGTTCTTTTGTGTGGTTTGGCGCGAAGCGGAACTCGCTGATGTAGTCACTGCCACACTCATCTGGGTCGTAGTCTCCCAGTTCTGACTGGACGGTGTACGAGCCCAACGTGGCAAGGGTGACAGAGGAGCAGGGCAGCCTGCCAGACACGATGTCATCGCGCAGCTGTAAGCAGAGGTAGTACCTTCCAGGAGCCAGAGGACAGGCAGAAAGCCAGCGTTAGGAGACTGTAAAGGAGACTGCCCAGTACAAAGTGGGCGGCAAGCAAGCTCTCCCTGCAGAATAATCCACTAGGACACATTGTCTAGCATCTGTATCTGGATCTATATACCAGGGCAAGATACTTAGCTACAAAATACAATATTTGAGGGCATATAGAGGCAAGTTCATAATAATACAGGGATTCATTGATGAGACACAGAATAAAAGAAACCTACAGACTCTCTCTCTAACATTAAGATAACGTTGAAAGTCAAACAAAATCTCTGGTGGGGGAAATTATAATATAAAAATGGTGCTCTTAAATATAATGCTTAGGCCCCAACTACCTAAAGGAAGTCTCATTTTGCTATCTAGATGAAAGGTCCTGCCACACGACCAAGACAAACTGCAGGTAACTCAACGGCTGCGCCATCATGAACACTACCTGTCCCTTCCCGCGTTCCTGATGAGAGGAGCTTTCTCCTGGGTCAAGGTCTCATTTTCTTCTTTAGATAACTTCCTAGAATTCAACCTTTACGAAGACTAACTTTGAAGAATTATTACCTTAAAATCTCATCACTAAAAGCAAACAATTCTAAACTGGGGGACTGTGAAACGTCTTCCACGTAATTTTGCCAATACCATATGCAAATATCTCCGTTAATAGCTGACTTTTACCTTCCCTGTTATTCTGCTTCTAAGAGTGACAGATAAACTAACAGTAGAAGACTCCAAGGTAAGTGGGAACACTGGTGAATTTTATTAACAGTCTTCATGGCCCAGCATATGAGTATAAGAATAAAATATACCTTGTACCTTTCACACAAGAAACGAACCGTTAATCTGTTGAAGCTGAGGACTATATGATAAAGTGTTAAGGTCCCCTCTAAATACGGTTTTAAGCTGATGATGTAAGTAAATGCCATGTAATCCAGATACAAAAATTCCTACACATGTCATAGGCCCTACACACATGACACAAGTGGAAAGGAATCATGCACTAGATTCCAACTCTAAGTACATATACGCTCTCTAACCATAAATTGGCCACAATTAAATAGTCCCTCAGCTACTAAAAAGTATCTTTATATAAGAAATTACAAATTGTTTTTTGATTTAATGAAAATATAAAAGAAATCTTCTGGAACTAGTTTTTCCCCTTCTCCTAACATGTCTGCTGAAACGATTTTTCATCATATCAAGTGACTAAAACTTTTGGAGTAATTTCTCTTTCCTGAAAAGCCTGCCAAAAAGGGTTGTAAGGCCACACTGCACAGCATCACTCCGACTGGCTATAAACTTACTACGAAACACAGTGAAAAAACCAAGGATTCCAAAGTAGAAAGCATTAGAAGAGGCCTAGAGGGACACACAGCAAACCCAGAATGGCTTCATAAAGAGATTCCTCCTTGTACTCAAAGCTCAGTCACCAGGCCAGACTGTTAGATTCCTTTCTTGATGCCTTTTCTCTAAAACGAATGAAACATCTTCCTTGCATACAGAAGGTGTGGAAGGTACACTCTTAGGAGTGCACGTGTTTATGTGCATTTGTGTGTGTGTGTGCACGCCTGTGTGATTTTTTAAAACAGCCACCACGTGTCAGACTGCTTATATAACAAGGCATAAGCAACCGAAGACACGCTTTTGCTCTAAGTTTTGAAGGAGGAGCACTAGGAACTGTCGTATCATTTAAGGCTGAATCCCGTCGAATTTGACTGTGGTGGGTAGATGACAGCAACTCAATTCTGTGTGTTTTCCCACCAGGGTCAGGCACAGGGAAGTATCAGCTTAGCACCAAAGATTCAACTGGGAACAGATATGATTTGGCAAATCTTCTCATCGGATGTTTGCTCTCATTCAGTTGTCTTCTGTTTGCCATTTCGGCGTGGATGACTGTAAGGTCACCAGATGTAAGCCTGCCCTCTGCCCGAGAATTTAACGGGAGCACAACTCCCAACATGCCTGCCCTTTTCACTGCCAACTTTCAAATACCTGGTGATATCTTCAGAGAGCTGGGAAGGGTCTGGTGGGTAAAATTTCACATTAAATGAAAAGTGCCAAGCACCACCTGCGGAGAGCAGAAAAAATCAGAATAAAGTCTTAGACAATCCCTTTGTACTTATTATTACTAAGCGGTGGCTAGAACTGCCCTAACCCCAGTCACTAACACCCAGGCAACTTTTAATCATCAATGGAAAACAGGGAAGTCTCCTTTCAGTGAAATTCACAGGTAACTCTGAAACTTCCTCCAGCTTCTAATCTTCTGCCCCATCAAATCCTTTTCTGGGGTTTCTAACTAGCAAGGAAATTGACTAAACTTCCTCCCTTTCTCAGGGACAAAGACCTTGGGAAGAGTGAAAAAAAGTAAACGAGACAGATAAGCCTCAATCAGACGAGTCTAGGGCTCACCGGACCTATTCTCTGAAGTTCTGGAGAGCTCACATACCAACATTACAGACAGAATCCCATTTCCTTTGTCCTTTCTGCTTTGTTATGACAGGTCAGATCCCATAATAATACATGTCAAGGATGTCTTTATTTTATGGGAAAGGTTTGCTGTCGTATTAAGAGATGAGCTGCTCTGTGGGCCATTCGGAAAGTTCTTTTCTTACTTGGGGAAATTTCTGATGGAAGAGACAGTGGGGGTATGTACTGTGCATTACCAAACCCAGCCCTCCACCTCCGCCCCTGATCAGGACGGTCCTCACTGCACGCGGCCGCCCCTCCTCCTGTGGCATCTCCTACGGCCTCTCCAGAGGGGAAGGGGGTCACCCAGACGCCAGCTCATAGGCACCTGCTCCCCAGACCGTCCATATGTAAATGTGAGACATTACAAGCCTTCCTGAGTGCTCCGTTTTATCCATGCATTCTCTAGTTGTGTATACCTAACCATGTTTATCACCGTAAATGAGAATAAAACCCACCTTTTCTTCTTTTCGACATTTACTCTCTCTGTGATCACCCCTGTCACTTATTTTCGCCTTGGTCTCTCTGTCTGGCCTTTTAATAAATGCGGTACATCACTGAAGCCTGGGGGCTCCTTCGCCGGGAACTGTTTCCATTTCTTCCCTCCACCCAGTAAGCACACACCAAGGGCCCAGGCCCTGCTCGCTCTGAACGGTGGCTTGGAGGATCCTCCTGGTCTCCCAGCTTCGGTGCTGGAGGCCTTTCCTCCGAGCCGTGGTCTTCCTTTTGCTCTGTGATTCATGACCTCGTGGTCCAGCCCTCATGCTTCAAATGCCCTCCTAAGACTTCCAAACACCCCCTTCTCCCATTCAGTGACTCCTGGAAGCTCCATTCTCTCCCCGAGTCCTTCCCAAACATTCACAAGAAAGGGACAACATCCTAAGTACCTCCCGGCTCCTTCCTTTGAACTGGTCTCTTGCTTGAGTAGCAAATACTTAGCTGCAGAGGTCACCTGTATTTCTGTCATCCGTGGCACAGTCCGTTCACTAATTCTGGTTTACTCTGCACACCGCTATTCAGATTACACTTAGAGGTCCACCTGGCAGGGACACCATGTGAGTTGCCTTATAAAGGACTTGGTATAGGGACCGGGTATTACTGGGTGTTTTGTGTCACTTCTAAACCACTAAGAAAATATTCCCAAAACGTGGGCTGTAAGAATTACAAGCCATAAAATATCTGGCAATCAAACCTATTTCTAGCGATTATTCTTCCCACTGTTCTCAAAAACGTCCTCTTGTTATTCTAAAATTAACAAGTCTGATTTGGTTTTACTTTCCTATTGATTCCTATTCACCTCCTGCTAAAATGGAATGCTTGCCAGCCGTGAGGTTCATAATGGGAGCTGGTTTCCCCGCAAGCAACTGGAATGAAAGCTAATGGATTCGTTATGGGAAATGGATTTATTGCTCTTTTATAATTTTTATCCACTTCAAAGTGAATCCAATGAATCGTTTAGCAACGCAATTAAACTCATAATAAATTCAGGGTAAACACTCGAAGTTGGAAACTAAGAGGGAATAAAAATAGAAGAAAGATATTTCAATGCAAAAATCCTCATTACGGGAAAGTGACTTTCAAATGATCGTGGGCCTAAGAAGCATCGGAGGGGCTTGTTAAAAACGCCAATCCCTAGGCTCTACTCAGAGGTTTTTATTCCAGAGATGTGCATTATGGCCCAGGAACTTGTGATTTTAATAAACACCCTAATGGTTCTAATACACTTGACCGTACTTTGAAAATCACTAATCCCAAGGAATCTACTTTCCTAAGGTTATAACCCAATCAAGTATGAGGTTTTGCAGGACATTATTTTGAAACGGTGGGAAAGTTTATGGAAAACACAATCTACACCACAATCAAGGAAAAAAAAAATCCCGTGAAATGAGGTGTAACATTTGAAATTAATGAGAGAGGCAGATTAAAGCGGAAATACATATCCTCGTAAAGAATCGGGTGGAAACATATCACTGGGAGGCTATAGTTATGCCATAAATAGGTTTGTGAGCCTGTGATCAGATGACGGCTCTGGTTAGGGACCGAAATGCAAGAGCTTGAATGCATTAAAATGACGTCTATAATGCTGATATAGGATTTTAAATTCCAAATTTCTGATAATCAGAAAACTGTGAAACTGAAGAGAATTCATTCTTATGAAAAAATTCTAATTTTAGTCTTCTATGCCTGCCAAATCTTAAAATTTCTAAATATACTACAGTTATAGCATAAATCACTATATATCATATATTCTATATCATGAAGTTACTATATCATAAATATACTCTATATCAGAATATATTTAGAAATTTTATATCTGCTAGGCAAAAAAGATGACTGGAATAAGAATTTTTTTCATAAGAACAAACTCTTCAGGCTCAGGATTTTCTATTTCTCATAAATTCATAACTTAAAATCTTTTTCAGCTTGATTGCCATTTGCCATTTTCTTGAAGATCTCACTCTAGAGACCTACTGTGGACCTACAGCATAAAAATAATGGAAACATCCTTTTACTGTTGATATTTATGTTCAGAAAGAGGAGGTGATTGTACAATAATTACATTAGCTCTGATAATACTTTTCTGCCTTGACAGAATGTCCCTTTTGTGGAAAGAAGGCATTTTGTGCATGGGAAACAATAAGGAATATAGATAAAAACACCAAATTCCATTCCTAAAAATTTCCAATTTTTTCTTGTCTCCTCCTTTATCTGCATGATCGTCACTTGGTTTTCTTTATGTTGCTGTCACAAACACTGCCTAATCTACATGAGGAAAATATCCTTTAAATCTCATGTTCCAGTTGTCCCCTCAACTTCATCTCTTAGAAAGGAAGGTCGGAGACAGTATAAATGGGAAATGAAGGAAAAACAGAATTCCATTAAGAGCAGAAAAGAAAATTAACTGTTGTTACAGCCTTTCTTGTAACAGTATGTTGACTTATCCTTGAACATGTAATATATTTTCAAAGTGCTCTGTAATTATAAAATCAACCAAGTACGAAACAGCGTTTTATTAATTAGGTGAATATAGAGGACTTAAAGCACATGAAATGTTAAGATATTCAGCACATCTGCTTTTAATAACTCCATAAAAAGATCCTTAGAACATACTCATCATCTTAAAGTTTTTACTAGGACTGAAATTTTCACCTTCTTATCACAACTGTCGCTGTCCCTGGTTTTAATCCCCATTTAGTTCTATCAAACTACTTCACTATCAAGTTTCTGATTAGTGACCACACCAAATTCCTCTCAAAAATATGGTAAAGATGTTTTCGTTGTATAAAGAATCATCAGACTCTCTAATATCTAGAAGCATAGTGATTTTTTTGCTTCTTTTGAGATATTATCTAGTATTAAGCCATTTCAAACTGCTCGCTACTAATTACTTTTTATTAGCACGTAGGGTATTTTGAGACCTCAGAACATTCAAAGGCACTAGAAAGATTTGCTCTCTCTTTTAATAGTAACTTTGATGGGAATGCTGTTCTTATTAATAAATTGGTCTTAAATTTAATCTTCAAACAGAATCAGTTGTTCTGGAAAATTAAACTAGATTTTATTGATAAAAAATGAATTGCTTGAAAAAAATTAACTAGTTAGTTGAAATTATAAAGTATATCCATGTTTTACCATTTATTCATAGTAAAAAGCAACAGCTACAGAAAAGGCTTAAAAATAAAAATGAAAAAATTCCTCTTTCTCAACCCCCTACCCTGCAGTGCGACTTCTGGAGGTATAGGTATTTCCACATACTTATATATGCATAACTCATTTTAAACAAACATGAATTATTTCTCTAGGGTCTCACTAATGAGAGCTAAAACATATTTATTCTACCTCATTCTATTTAACAGCTACCTAGTATTTCGAGGTATGGCTATTTCATGATCGATTTTATCATTTCTTTATAAATGGATATTTAAGTTGCTTTGAGTCTTCTTCTATTGCCAATGGTATGATAATGAACTTTCCTACATGGACACATATGTACACACTCCTCTCTTAAGCAGACACTGGATACATTTCTACAAGGAAAATCAGGGGTCAAAGAATAAGCACATTTTAAATTTTAATAAAATCTGACACAAAGTGCCTTCTTAAAGGGTTATATTTCTACCAATTGTGTACAGAATTGCCAGTGTAGGGCATCATTAAACTTTTAAAATCTTTGCTAATCTGAATAGGTGAAAAATGTCACATTTTAATTTGCATTTAATTATTACTAAGACTTAGCAACTTTTCTAATACTTATTAGCTACCTGTATTTAAATTTTCTGAGTGGCTCATGTAATTGATTCGTGCGCTAGGAAATGTCCATTTCTTAAATTGCCTTTAGGGCTAAGAAAAGAAGATGTCATCAGACAGTAAACTTCAGTCTGACTTGTTACCCCATTTCCAAGCTATGAAATGACTATTACTTTTACTGCTTGCCTTGCATACTTTGGTGGCAGTTAGGCTTAATACAACGTTAATAATTAAGTTTGAATCTTTTAGATGATTGTCAACGGGGTCATCACTTGATTAAATCATATCTCACATCTCTGAACAGGCAAGGGAATAGGTCAAGTGTCACGTCATTTTATTCCCAGGTCGCGATAATTACTAATGGGTATCTGAGCTAGACCAACCTACCAAAGATAAAATCTGAGATCTTAATCTGTTTTTCAAAATACCGTATTCACACCAGCCATGTGGGTATGAGCTACCATTTCAGATAACCCCACTCTTTGAAAATCTTCCTATTTCTACACATAATAATCCAAAAGAACTTACTTCGAATCTGTTTTTTAATTTCCTTAGCAGGGTCCAACCAATTCTGAAAAAGAAGTGAGAGTCTGAATATGAATCAGAGAAGAACGGAGATGACTTAGTGTTGACTGGGTAGAGATGAACTAAACGTATTTGAGCAGGAGTGGCTGCCGGAAGGCTCCCCCAGCTGGGTCCTTCCCCTACACCTGGTGCCCCTTCGCTAGTCCTGCGAGGGCCCAGGCTCTGGTCTAACGAGATGTGTGTGCACACAATTCAGGCTTGACAAAGTTCTTTTCTTTTACAACAAGTGCCTTCAGCGATTCAAGCTAGCACAGAAACAGAGGAGAAAAAATGGTGGATTCTATGTCCAAACAAGTTACAAGCATGAGCTAAAGATACAGTCATCCTTTGGTAACCTCAGGGGATTGGTTCCAGAACCCCAGGTAACACCAAAAACTGAGGATGCTCAAGTCCCTTATATAAAAAGGCACAGTATTTGTATATAACCTATGCAATGCCCCCATATACTTGAAATCATTTCTAGATTATTTATAATACCTAATTCAATGGACATGCTATGTAAATACTTGCTGGTGCACTGGCAAATTCAAACTTTGCTTTTTGGAACTTTCTGGAATTAAAAAAAAAATATTTTGATCTGCAGATGCAGAACCCAAGAACACAGAGAGCTGACTCTGCGTGTAACCTGACCACTGATGTCCTAGCCGTTCAGTCCCAGGCAGCAACTTCTGTGAGTACAGATTTTAAGGCACCTTCTTAGAATGCTTTCCTAACAAACGAACACTTGACACTTACGAGTTTCCTCATCAGAACACTCAGGTGTTTAATAATGAAGTTAGACATCATCCACAAAATTCAGTAAAGATAAAGTAGGGTTCACTAACGAATGACAACAGAACAAGTGACATTTAATGAGCACAACTGCTGTGGCTCAGTTTCCAGCATTAAGGAAACAATTTCTTCCTCCTTATCTTTCAGGCAGTTGGGGGGAATAAGTGAGATAAAGGCCTGAAGAGACTGCAGCAGGTACAAGAGTCTACAGAGGTTTTGCATGTATCATTAAACGTGGACTGAATACATTAACTGCTTGCCTTGTACATCAGGTCTGTACATGATTCATCTCACATTGTGATTCAGCAAGAATATGAAAGTGTAATAAGATGAATTAATAAGATGGCATCCAGTGAACATGTTTTCTGTATAATTATCAATGTATGTGATTCCCACTGGCTCAAATCCATGGAAATATATCATCCCCCCAAAGCACCATATAAAATGCTTTTCTGGAAGCATAAAGAACTCAAGCATGAAAAGCAGAAACACTGACTGACTGACTGTTTCCAAAAGACTCAAGATTAAAGGAAGTTGTCAATAATTTCCTTCATGAAGAAATAAGGTGATTAACAGCATTTAGAGCCTTGGATAATAAAGGTGAGGGCGTGGGATTACGAGGGGAGGTGGAGAAAACGATTTCCCAATTCAGTTTCAGTTCACTTTCTTGCAGTGAAGCGCAGCTGAAGCTGCAATACTTTGTATTGCTTTCAACCACTCACCTTCTGGCTTTCAGCATCTCGATATGTAAGCCCAAAATAGTCTTTTTCTAGCAAATTCAGATGTTCACATACTTTATCAAACAGCACTTGGCCTCTGGAGCGTTTCTGTGGAGAACAAAACAGAAAAACAAGTCAACACACACCAAAAAAGTTCTCTCCATTGCCACGAACAAATATGGGTAAAACTTAAAATATTGCTCATTGTAACTGTTCAGTAAATAACAAGCAGGTTTGATCACTTTACCATCTCCTTTTTAACTAGAAAAGAGGCTCAATAAAGTGGACCTAATCCTACAAGAGGCAGCTCCTACAGAACAAACAAATAAATAAAAAAGTAACTCCTGTCAGTGAGTAAGTACAGGCGACCTGCGGATGATTTCGAAACGGAAGTAGCTGGGGAAATGAAGTGGTGCTCGAAGCCTCAAATATATTGTGAAACACAAAAATCCTGACGGTGAGAGCATTAAAGGGCCAACCACAGCTGTGTTTCAGAATACCCACGCTCACTCCCCCACGTGATCAGGTTCTGAGCCCGAGAAGAATTAACCCCATTCCTTGTCTTAGGCAGAAGTCCCCTTCAAACTTTCTATCCCAGTCCTCACTGAGAAATTCTAGCTATGGATCACTTTCTGAAGCCCGTTAAACTTTATTAGTTTTTGTTTACAGTCACAAATTTCAATTTTGTATCACAGAGTTGAACTTTCTCTGAATTTTTCTTTTTTTAGAGAAAATCCTTTCTATTAAACATAACAAACATGTTCATTAAGTTTAAAGATTTAAATTATCATTTATAAATGTAAGATGTAGACATATGTGCTGTATTTTTGGCCATAAAGCAGTCAATTGGAGAAAGAAAAAAGGCAGTCATCTGGGGAAAAAAATCCATCAGCTTAATTTATGGTGATATACAGTATCATATTTTCATCAAAGGTCTTTTAAACTTGGCCTCGGAGTCTGAGATGGATTAACTGGAAGCAATTAAGCTAAAGTACATTTTGTTTGTGCAGTACCAACATTTCACATCTCGTACCCTAAGTGTATTTGTCTTTAAGATTTAACGTAGTAAGAGAAAAACAAGAAAATTGATCAACAATGGGCATACCAAAGAGTAAGTATCCAGAAGACGTGTAAGTGGTATGTATTGCTGTACAACCACAAATACACTGGAAATTACTTAGTCCCCTCAAGCATGACTATTTAGGAGAAAAGATAAATGTAGGATAGAAAGCTGAAGACTGAATTGTAACCAGCTGAATAATCAATGTTGTATTTGAAGCAAGTTTAATAATGTATGAAAATAAATTACATGTTATCTAAACTGTGTAACATTGTTCAAAGGATATAAATAAATGGTATGACAATGAGATGCTGCTCCTGGCTTAAATCCTTTATTTGTAAATAACAGCATATTGCTTCTGAATAACGCTTAACAAATTATAAAGTTTGCACCAAAAAAACCTGGTTCTTCTGATGCTTCCATTCGTATGATGTCCAGTTTAGAGATAAGAACACAGAGGTCCAGAGGAGTTACATGGGAGAGGCAGTCTTAGTGCTGCCTAGACGGTGGCTTTAACAGGTAAACCTGGCTTTGAGTCTTCCTTATGTCCCTTGCAGCTGTGCGGACCTCGAAGCTTTCCCTCTGTAAAACGGGTATGACACCATCTACTTCTTTGTAATGGTTGATATTAAAATGAAACAAAGTATTCCAACTTGGTCCAGTGATAACATGTCAAGCATCCCACAAACGTCAGCCATTGATACTATCAGCCTACGTGATTGATCAATGGCAGAATACGTAATACAGAACTCACTAGGCATTTTTGTGGTAGGAGCACATATACAGCTCCTTGTGGTACCAATAAGCATCCTTAGTATTAATATGCCCTGCTCTTTCTTCAGGTATCAATTATCTGCTTACTGTCTAACTGCTTTAACTACAACACAACACACACACACACACACAAATACACACCAGCGTCTGGCCAAGTACTTTCTCAATGAGTAAAAACAAACCAAAACAAACCAAATACAATAAACCTTCCTCTACAAAGCCCTCTACATCCTCTGAGCCGGCAGCAGACCACAGCCAGGCCCTCAGTGGAGGAATTAATCTGGTCATGATGCCGGCGGCCTTGGGCATTGTTTTATGAGCTGTCTTCTGGCTGCTGTCTTCTTCCTTTTGTCTAACAGGTGGAATGATTAGCTCAAGCACGGACCACTGTACTAACTGGTTCTTAATTTTCTGGCTTCACACCATTTGATTGCTATTAATGAACCACAGCTCTCTCTTGAAGAGACCAGATTTTTTCTTACTATTTTAAACATATTTGAACACTATAAACAGTCCTTAAGACAATAACATAGTGGTCCATTCTTCACTCTGAAGGGTTTTGGGGTTTGTTTCTGTTTGTTTTGTTTTGGCCCTAAGAACTAAGACGGGTTGTCTAGAATCCGCTATAGATGGTTATATGTAAACAATGAAACTCCTATCTGCCAAACGTCACCACGGCCGGCAGCCAGCTGGATGACGCTGGAAAGGTCTCTCACGTTATGTGGGCCTTCACCTTCTCATCCTTGAGTGAGGATATATGACTCCATGGAGCCAGGTGATCACGGGCTTGAGGCTGTAACTGGGCACCTGTGCTCATGGCCAACATCACTAATGATCACAGCTCACTCCCGTGCAGCCCAAATGCGGCTTCAGAGCCCTACCGCACACGTGATGAGAAAGGCCCTGGCGACGGATGGAGTTGGCACAGGACACCAAATGGGACTATTCTGCAGCCCCAGACAGGATCCCCTCTGCAATCACTCCCAACTCCCCCAGATTCCTGATTCTTCTTACTCAGGTAATTTTTTTCTAGTGCATTATCTAACTTTTTAAGTCAATTATTTCTACATGTTGACATTGTGTGCATCTTTAGGTAGTAACATCTAAAATATGACTAAAGCTCAACCGTCACTGGGCCTTTTAGAGAATTTATGTTAAATATTCGGATCCCAAAGATAGGATGTTCGTTAAGTCATCAAATCTAAGCACCTTACTTTCATTGGGTATGTTTATAACAGCTATAATGAGTCAAGAATTCAGTAGAAGCTAGTGTGAAGCAGTCGCATAGCACAGGAAGATCAGCTCGGTGCTTTGTGACCACCTAGAGGGGTGGGATAGGGAGGGTGGGAGGGAGGGGGATGCCAAGAGGGAAGACATATGGGGACATATGTATATATATAACTGATTCACTTTGTTATAAAGCAGAAACTAACACACCATTGTAAAGCAATTATATTCCAATAAAAATGTAAAAAAAAAAGAATTCAGTAGATTAAAAAGCATTTTTTGGACAGAGGTGTTCTAAAATCAATGGGTAATTTACTTAACTGGAGACGATGAACAGCTTTTAGTCTCATTTGCTGTTTCCTGTGAGTTGTTAAGTCATGTCTCTGACTCAGATGCATTCGCAGTCTACATAACCATTGACTTTTAACACCTGGACATTAAGGAAGGTGGATTTTGCTTTCCTGGAGTAACAAACCAATGGTGGACTGCCCTCTCTCTACCCTCTTTTTCCACTTAAAACTGGGTTTCTGTTTCAAATAGAGAAGACGAGGATACATCCATCATCACCACTCAAACACAGCAGATGAAATAAGCTTTTCTGCAGCATTAATGAAACTTCCTGCAAGTCCAAGATAATTTAAGATTTTTACAATGTTGGTAAAACACTGGTTCTCAAGGTCTTATCAACCAGCATCACCTGAAAGTTTACATTAAAATTTTTACTTGTACTTTTACTTGTCTAACAACTTAAAAAAATTAATTTCAGAATGTTTTAGGATGGGAGAATTTCAAACATTTCCCAAAGTAGAGAGAACAGCATCATGAAAGCCTGCATACTCATCACCCAGTTTTAACAAATGCCTCTGAAGACAACTTTGGTTCCTCTGGAGTTGTGCTCCACTTTTCCTCCCCCTGGGTACTCTGAAGCATCTCGGCAAATAATTTTGTCTCTATTTATCTCAGTATGTAACTCTGCTCTTTTAAGAAATGTAATCTCAGTAACTTCATCACATCTAAACAAAAGTAGCAATCAGTTCATAATATCACCAAATATCTAGTCAGGACTTTAATTTCCCCAATTATTTCAAAGATTTTTTTTTTCTTTTTCATTTTCTTTGGTTAGCCCATACACTGCAATCGGCTGACATATCTCTCTGAATCTGCAAGTTCTCCATTTATGTTGGTTATTAACTTGTCTAGGAGACCAGGTCATTTGCTTGTAGAGTTTGCTCAGTCTAGACTTGCTGTTTGCATCTCCATGGTGTAATTTAACATGTTCTTTTGTCTTCTGTATTTCCTGTAAACTGACAGTGAAATCTAGAAACTTGACCAGATTCTTGTTCGACTGG
The DNA here is from genome assembly GCF_003031525.2 of Neophocaena asiaeorientalis asiaeorientalis. Lineage (NCBI taxonomy): Eukaryota > Metazoa > Chordata > Mammalia > Artiodactyla > Phocoenidae > Neophocaena > Neophocaena asiaeorientalis. The sequence goes on from NW_020175053.1 coordinate 440,565, forward strand.
TTTCCATAAACGATGCTGTGCAATTTCACCATGAGGCATAAAGTTAACTCTTGCCTTTTTGTGATATTAGCAGTCACTAACGATCGTTGCCCTAGACCCATTAATTTGAGGTGGCAAGATGGGGATATTCGAATCCGAACCTTGGTCCCACATTTATTAGTTGGAGTATGTCTATGAAGAGACACTTCTCTTTGTCACAATTATTTATCCAGTGACATAGTCTGATGGCGGAAGCCAGGATCAACGCTCACACCTTTTCCTTTATCCAACTTCAAGATAACGAGTTCGCTTTCTAGCACCATCCAGAAGTTACCAATTAGGATTTTTGTTTTATATCATCACTATGAACTCATGGGCTAAATCAGGCTTGACGTGTTTCAGTCCATTACAGGTGTTACCCATACTGATGCTCTAAATGTCCCCAAGTGCTCTGCCTTACATTTTGCCTGTCAACTCTCATCCTTCACAATGCTTCTCCAGTGTCACTTCTTTACAGCATTTCCTGTCCTCTCAGCCAAATGTGACTTCTCTCACCTTTGGACATTAGAGCACTTTATGGTACCAAGAGGGCACTTTCCATTTTCTGCCTTATATCACAGCTGTCTCTCTGTGCACTGGCCTTATATCCCGACTGACTATAATGACACTCCTGGTGGCAATGTGCCTCCTATATTTATTTTTTATGGAGCCCCATTTTGGTCAGATACAATTAAGAGAATAAAAAGGTAACGGGATGAAACTTAAAATTTTTCTCACTAGCATATCATAGCCAATGTTTCCAAAGCAAAATTTTAAACTAGTGGTTTTTCAACCGTGGATCCTGGGAGCATCTAAAATATGCCAATATCCAGGAACCCACCTCAGGTCAAATAAATCAGAATTTCTGAAGGTGGGCACAAGGCCTTGTATGTTTTCAAGATCTCATTTGCAGGCATGGTTGAAAGGTACACTTAAGTTTACAACTTAAATATTCTTAAATGGAGGACTCTAAAGCAATTTTTCTTTTCTTTTCTTTTTTTTTGAGGAAATGTGTTAACTTCTTCAGCTTTAGATCCACACCAGTTTCTTTCAGGCCTTCTTGTACCAACACTGATAGCTGCATTATGATCAACTTTATTTACACACACACAGCCTTAAAATCTTAAGACACCCTTTCCAACAAATTTTCTTAAGAAACGTTAAGTTCTCAAGAAATGAAAAACGAGCCACACGCTTAAATAAAATGATACAAATGAGCAATGATAAACCACCAAACTATAAAACCAACCAATAAACCAGCCATTTAAAGCTATGAATGAAATACACAAAATAGAAATGTTTTTGAGTTTGAATTTTTTTTTTTTTTTTTTTTTTAGCTCTCCCTTGGTAGAGCTAAAACATACAGACTTTAACTCAAGAACCTGCTACCTTACTAAAAAATGACCCAGGTAGGTTAACAAATGTCTTGATTTCCTCTTTTGTGAACAAGTAAAAGAATTCACATCTTCCCCAGCAGGTTAGGGAGGTGATGGAGAGGAACAAACACTGGGCCCTGAACCCAGGGGAGGATGGAGGGAGGAGCTGCTCTTGATTGACAGCTGACCAGGAGACGGCACACCTGTGCACGCATCCTCCGAAATGAGCGCCGCCTTGATCCTCAGGTCCCTGGAAATCGTGTCTTGATCTGTGCTCAAGTCAGGAGCGCACAAGCAGGTACCACAAACTGTACGAAACCTCAGCACAAGACCTCAACAGAGTCTGTCTTTTCTTTCAGTCTCACAAAGCTATGAATCAGCCCGGGGAAAGGCTAAAAGCCGAAATGAGAGAAATTTGTAAAGTCAAGTATAATCTTCTCGCCTTAGAAAGACGGACTGCAGTTCTTATTTATCTGAAGCTGCACAATCACAAAGAAAATGAGGCCGAGCACATCATTCTGCCTGAGAACTGGAGCTAATCAATGGCCCCTACTTCTTGCGGGGGAGGGGCGGGGAACCAAAGCCATCCGCACCAGGGCGTGTGGATATATCCTTGAGGCTCCGTGGGATCTATGTGTGCATTTCTTTAAACCGTCACTGAAAAAAAAGCCTCTCGTTACATTGGCTCAGGCTTATACCACGTGCGTTAATACAAGGAAACATAGGGAAATTGACACTTCCGTACCCTTCTTTCAGCTGCTTTGAAATTTGAGGGAGCGCCAGCCTGTAAGCACTTTATTCTTTCCATCATGTATCTTCTTCAACTGGACTGCTGATTTTCTTCTGAAATTACATCTTTCTGTGTATTGCTGCACTTTGTGAACTTGTATTTCTGCTCCCTGAGGACAGGAAACTGTGCAACCTTTTTAATGACCCCGACAGAGTGTCCTAAACACAGAAGACATTCAACATATGCGCCTAATAAGCACTCCGGGCATGAATCTGAAGGAGGAATTTCTCCTCACATTATCTTCGATTAATCTCGATGAAAAATGCCATCATTTTTTTTCATGCTTCCTTCCCTAATTGCATATTTCCACACTGAATGCTTTTCCATTCTCCTCACTTCTCAAGGTCAACTGGAATTCTCTTCATTTCTAAACGATGGCAACACAATTTGCCTGGTGTCATAGGAGCACGTGGAGAGCTCAGCAAACTAGCTAAGCTTAAACTTGAGCCTAAATCGGACACCTGGACTCTGTGTAGGTCATTTTTTCCTGGGTCTTCTTTTTGCTCTGTCAGATAGAAAAACGTTCTAACACAGTCTGCCCTGAAATTTAGGTGGATTAAAAAAAAAAAAATCTACACTTAGAAAATACCAAGAGGAATAAAAGATGATGATGGTGTCTGGTCTGTGACAGCAGTCCATAAACACTTGAGATCTGAGGCCAGGAAGGTCTAAGAAGCAATATATGGCCCCAGCTGCCCTGTGTGCATCTACTTCCATTTGGGGCTTTCTGTCTCAAGTGTACTTTCAATGCCAAGTTTAATAAGCACAGTAGGAAGTCCATTACCCCCATCACTACTGCCAGGATCCATGCCCAGAGGGGCAGGACCTAGTCTATGTACTAAATCCCAAGTGTGATCCAGGCAGTGAATTCAGAGGGCTGATGTGAGAAGCAGAGATGATTTTTTTCTGCCTAGATGTTACATATCTTGCTAGCTCTTTCTTTAAATTCACAAGCAATCAGCTTTTTAGAAAACCGTAATCGTTCTTTTCACATTATTAATAAGTCAATCAATGATTATTCTGCCACTTTCTTAAACTCAGTTCAGTTAGCAATAAAGATCTGAAGTGGCCTGTTAAAATATGAACCTGGGACCACTTCCTGGTCTTGCTAAGTTTTTAAACACAACAGTGATTTTTTTTTTTTTTTTTTGCGGTACGCGGGCCTCTCACTATTGTGGCCTCTCCCGTTGCGGAGCACAGGCTCCGGATGCGCAGGCTCAGCGGCCATGGCTCACGGGCCCAGCCGCTCCGCGGCATGTGGGATCTTCCCGGACCGGGGCACAAACCCGTGTCCCCTGCATCGGCAGGCGGACTCTCAACCACTGCGCCACCAGGGAAGCCCCACAACAGTGATTTATTTCCATGTCGCAACTGTCTAGAAACTGAGAATTCATCTAGCATTATTTAAATATCTTCAAAATGTAATTTTAAAGATATTATTCCTATCCAGTTCAAGTCGGTTTTCCCACCATTCTATTCTAAGTGAGGCACATCAGACAACCCCAAGGCTGGACCCTGGCTCTACAACTAGCTGGCTGTGAGGTGAGACGGTCACTGAACCTCTCTGAACTTCCCTGCCTTCATTAAAAAATGGAAATAATATTGGTCCTTACTCATAGGATTGTTGCATTAAATAAAACACAGGAAAGCATACGCATTGCCTAGCCCATGGGAAACGATAACCAATAAATGCTGGTGATTATCAGTAGGCCCTTTTCATAAGAAGCCCAATACATTTAGGTTTTCTAATGCTGAAATTTGGTATAGAGATTGACATACCACTGATGCCTATTTCATCTGCAGTGAAATCATCCCATGTCTCTTGTGAAAAATAAATCTCACTGTACAGGTAAAAGGGAGAAACGGCTGAAAATACTATTATCAGTAAACCAAGGGTACATTCCATTATCCTTTGCAAACACATACAAAACGGTTTTTGACAGGCACTGGGTATACTGGCACATTTTGGTACATCCTAGGCCAAAACATGATTAGTTGCATATTATCACAGACATGGCACGCAGCACAACCCAAACAAGAAGGTAGAGTGCAAACGCAGTAGAGCCGACCTGGGTTTGACAGAGATTCTCTGAAAAAATGCTTTTAGCACATACACGGCAAGAGTCCATCTGTGCACGTGAAGCCCCTCCACCTCTTTTTTTAGAAAGATGCCTTTTTCTTCCAGCCACAATCTGTTTCTGTCTTCATTTGTTGTCGCCATTTCAGCCTCTGTGTGAAATCAGACTTTTGTGCTCAGAGCCATGTACCGTGGTAGATGATAGCTTTTCACTGAAGCGTGCTTCTTCCTGGCAAAAACATTGGGCTCGCTTTTTCACAAAGAGTTTCACATCACACATATGAGATGTTGGCAGCGAGCAGTCAGACAACATTTCCTGCTGTTAATCAGCTAAGGATTCAGGTCACTAAGCCAATGTGTGCCAAACGGATGCAGAAAAGGAAGCCCTCGGGAAGAGGGATGTCTGAAAGAGACAGACTTAAACCTGAATCTGGTAAAAGAACCACAGGGCCTCATGCAGAATGATGCGGGACTTTGTGAAATTCTTCCTGGGAGACGAAGTACTTATTTCTCCTTTCCAAGACAATTCTCAAAAAAAAATAAAAAAATCAAACAAAACCCAAATTGTGATTTATAACTCATTTGGTCAAATAAAGCACTGTGGGCAATGCAACTGTTGACAGTGAAAACACAACTTTTAATGACATACATTTAACGAGTATGAATTTGTAGAACGGCCACTTTTCAGTCCTATGAGGCACTGAAGATCAAAACCATATAATAGCAGTCCGTGCTTTAAACAAATAAGTCTTAAGTGAACCAGTGTCCATCAACTGTTTCCTCTTATTAACAGGACAAGGCTGTGAGTAAGCACACAGAGGAAGGATTTCAGGGTTATTATGTAAACTACTCACATAATTAAAAAAATGTAGTTATATCATTTCGCTAGTTAAAATAGAGGTTTTAAATTAAAATAACTGTAAAACCTATGAAAGACCTATAAGGAAAACATAAATAAATAGCAAAAAAATAGGACAGGTGATGACACTTTCAATGATACTTAGGGTCGGTCTGGCCTTCACTGAACGCATATCATATTTTGGATTAGTATTTAAAATCCAGTAGCTGGGGGGAAAAAGCCTATGTAATCATCTAACTTTTTGATTCTACTTATGTGTTCTCCAGCTTTGTCAGACACGTGCAATAGCCCATGTGGACCACCGGGGGCACCGGCAGGTCTACACGTCCAAGGTTGGGATTGCTTTTGGACCTCGCTGTCTCTATCGGGGGCATCCTGAGCTCCTGAGCTCGCAATCCTGAAAAGCCAGCATTAATCCTCTCGGCCCCGCAGTTCCCACACCTGGGAGTGGGGGTGGGAGGAGCCTGCTCCGCCCTGTAAAGAAGCAAGGCCCAGGCCTCATTCTAGAACCAGAGCAGACTCGTCCCCGCGGGTCAGCACGAGGTCCCCTCGCTGCAGCCGTCCCAAGAGCTCATTTAACCTCGAGAGAATGTTGGTCTCTGCTGACTCCTGAATCTCAGACGGTGATTTCTTTGAGCTTTGTGGTTATTTACTTTTAAAGCACGAATTGCATTAGCAAATGGCAGTAAATAACAATCACAGAAAAACTGGAATGGTTAGGCAAACTGAATCCAGAAGACAAAGGGCTTTCAAAGTAGGTACAGCCCTTTGCCCTAACAAACAGCTGTAACGTTCTTTCACTGACAGGAAAACTTCAAACCATTCTGTTCAAGCAAAAAGTAAAGTACTACACACTCAGATTATTCTGATTTTTCTTGGGCTCACAAGAATGCCACTGTCTTTCCTGGACCTTATCGGTGTTCAGAGCTGAACTGGGAGGTTCAGGGCTTGAGGGACTTTGGGAAGTTCTTCGGGACCTGAGTGATGCTCCCCGTTCTCTGAAGGTTGAGCCTCTAAGCCAGTCCTGCCAGCTCCCTCCTGGCTTAACAAGGACTGAGGGCAGCAAGATGCCTGTGATCTTGGGGGCTCAGGAGGATGTCAAGTGAAATTCAAAAGGAGATGACCCCGAGATTTTATCAAATGTACTTTCACTTCTGTCTTTACATTCAAAAACTCTTTGTGAGAACATACCCATGTGGGAAGACCAGAAGTTGGCTATCAGACTCAGCAGTGAGAGCACAGACGGCCAGACTGAGGATGCGGTCAGACCCCATCATCACGGTGGGGGAGGTCCTGCCTGCCTCTTTGGCTCCCCCCGCGGTGCCCCCTGGCCTGCCCTGACCCCCTACTCCATCCCACAACCTTCCTCCAGCCCCTCTCCCTAGGCTTCCTCCTGCCAAGGTCTGCACAAGCCACCTTCACACCCTGGACCCTTCCACCCGCCCAGCCTTCAGATCTCTCCTCAAGCACCCCTTCCTCAGGACTCCACCCCCCGGCCTCCAGGACCAGGTCTCAGAGAACGCGTTTTTATATCTTCTGCATCGCACTTGTCAGGGTGCAATTTCACGCTGCTCTGTGTTGTAATTTGAGTAATGGTAATGCCAGCCTCTCAGGCAAGCAGTTTCTACCTGCAAATGGATTCCCAACACGTACCCCTGAGCCTGGCAGAGAGCAAAATTAATATTTTTTGAAACAGGAAAGAAAATCAAGCGAAATAAGTGCATCTGGGGTTTATTTCCTGTTTCAAAGCTCTTCAAAAACTGCTATGTTCTTTGAAATTTATTCAGGATCAGTTTATTTATATTTTTCTACCACGTGGGTATAATCTGCTCTGGCCAGATCTAGAGTGTTGGATTTTTCCCTAATTTCTGCAAGAAGACAATATTTCATCCCCGCAGGTGGTAGACCTATTAGCTTTTTTATTTTTTTAACATCTTTATTGGAGTATAATTGCTTTACAATGTTGTGTTAGTTTCTGCTGTATAACAAAGTGAATCAGCTATATGCGTACGTATATCCCCATAACCCCGCCCTCTTGCGTCTCCCTCCCACCCTCCTTATCTTACCCCTCTAGGTGTTCGCAAAGCATCGAGCTGACCTTCCTGTGCTATGCAGCTGCTTCCCACTAGCTGTCTATTTTTCATCTGGTAGTGTATATATGTCAATGTTACTCTCTCACTTCGTCCCAGCTTACCCTTCCCCCTCCCCGTGTCCTCAAGTCCATTCTCTACGTCTGTGTCTTTATTCCTGTCCTGCCCCTAGGTTCATCAGAACCATTTTTTTTTTTTTTTATAGTGTCTGGCCTTACATTTAAGACCTATTAGCTTTTAAAATTCCACCTCAAATGTTGCAGGTTAACTTCCTGATAAATTTCTCAATTTCTCCTGAAGGGCGAATGGTCCTGAGCTGGGGCTTCACTCCATTACTTTCATTTGATACACGCTCTACCCCTCACGCTGAAATAGAAAAACCCAAGGTGGGTTATGGTTTCTAAGGACCTTCCATGACTAAACTGCATGAGATCAGCCTGAACTCCCAGGTATCAGTAGTCCTGCACCTGCTCAGTAAGTCTGTCTGATGAACGTGGAGAGCAGTTCCATGCATAGGACAGGGATGCGTCCTGGATTCTCCTTTAAAAATTCTTTTTAAAATGCCTGGTTAAGTAGCAGATTGGAGAGTTAACTACTAAGCGTGCCACCTTAGGTGGTCCTGCCACCTAAAAACTTTTCTAAAACTTAAGTCAATATTTTTGTAGGAGTCACAATATTTAACAGGCTTACAGTTAATAATCCTATAAGGGGAATTAACTCATTCACACACCTAGGCACAGATTTTCCTGTGAGGTTACCTTGAAGAGTACAGAGGAACTTATACTGCTCAAGCTTTAAAGTTTTTCTGAGCTGAAATCATTGAAGTCTTGCTCTGTCCACAGTGTCAGGGTCCTGGGCATCCTTTGTCTCCACGCTGGCCTAGATCCAAATGTTTGAGGTGTGTCTTAACCTCACCCTCAGGCATTTTTGTGGCCACGTCCTTGGAGAAGGTGGGTGACGGTCTTTCTGCGAACTCACTCTTCAAGCCCTCACCTCTTCTGAGATGTCAGTAGCATCCCTAGCTCTGCTGTTAAAAAATACAGTTCTCCACTGAGCCGGCAACTTAGAAAGCTGCACATCTCGGATACTTAAAGAGAAGCATCATCTCAAACCAGCAAATCGCTACTTAGCGCTTCTTTTTTTAAATTTTATTTATTTATTTATTTTTGGCTGTGTTGGGTCTTCGTTTCTGTGCATGGGCTTTCTCTAGTTGTGGCGAGCGGGGGCCACTCTTCATCGCGGTGCGCGGGCCTCTCACTGTCGTGGCCTCTCTTGTTGTGGAGCACAGGCTCCAGACACGCAGGCTCAGTAGTTGTGGCTCACGGGCCTAGTTGTTCCGTGGCATGTGGGATCTTCCCGGACCAGGGCTCGAACCCGTGTCCCCTGCATTGGCAGGCGGATTCTCAACCGCTGCGCCACCAGGGAAGCCCACTTAGCGCTTCTTAAAGGTTTGACTGGGAGAATCGACCACCCCTGAGACTTTCCTGACGGCTATTCATAATCTCCCAGAAGAAGCTGACAGAGAGCTTCTCTCAAACGGCGGGACCCGGAGTGAAAATTCTAGCCAGCAAGTGGAGTGCTTTTACTGTGTGGACGCTGTGAGGTGAGCGCTCTGAACACACGTTCTATGGGTTCATCTCTTTCTGGCTTCTTCCTCTCATTTTCTCTTGGCCCTGCTTTCTGCTTATTTATTTTCTTCTCATTATATTATGTGTATTTCTGTAAAACACCTTAAATCCTCGTGAGAACATGGCTGGGTATACATCGTAGAAGCCCCAAGTTAAAATAAAATGTTATTTCTGAAACAAAGTACCTTTACAATTTGGATGGGGTTTTTTCCCCTATGACGACGACTTCTTGACTATTAAGGAAGCTCAGCAAAACCTGATATTCCCGACGGTGCCTTTTTTTTTTTTTAAAGGAATAACTGGAGGTATGAACTGAAGCATTTTGCTTGGGGTAATCCTTGAAAACCATCCCGTGTGCTTTACAAGTTCAGTATAGGGGCATTTCCCTAAAGAACGTGGTGGCTCTTTCAGTGACTTTATTCGCCGTCCCCATGGTATTCCATAAGAAATAACAGGTCTCTTTATTCCTTCCAGTTTCCCAAACACCATCCTAAGAACCAATTCTTGTGCCGGCTGTACGTCCACATACCATCGCTCACGCCTACACAGAGCCGCGGGGCGAATGAGGTGCATTTCGAAGTGTAAATATGACTTCGAGATCAGAATTTCTTTCACCCGTATTAGAAAATGACCCCAAATGTGCATACCGGCTAAACACAGCTGTCTGTCACATGTCCGACACAGCCAAGATGTCTTGTTTGTCAACGAGAAGAAACCCCCACTGATCAAAGCCTTTCATGAATTAATACCTAACCCGGCCATTTAAAACTGCCATTTGTAGAGACATCCTGGACCCGAACTGCAGGAAACAGTCACTAGGCAACACCAACAAAATAGATTGGTCTTGGCAGGAGAAACAAACGGAAGACCCAAATTCCATTTATCTAGAAATAAAATACCCACAATAGTCATCTGACAAGGGAAATCGCACCAGGTTATAGGAAGCTAATGTTCTTGATGGAAGTGTGATGTGTTCCAACAAAAAGATCCCATAACTTAGAATCTGTGACCTCTTCTAGAAGAAACAAAAACTTGAAAGTGTTCTGGCTGGTCAATACAACCCACAAAATTGAAGAGAAAAAGAGACCTTGGCTTTTCGGCCGTCGAGAGAGGGAACCCGGGGTTTCAGCACTAGATGCCCCTCGGCCCCGGACCCGAAGGAGGCGGAGGGTGGGGAAGGGGGTGGTATTTCCTGAATGAACAGCAGGGCGTGACCACAGCCCCCGAACTGGAAAACTGCGGGTGGCTACGTATGGGGGTGGGGGGCCGCGTATTGTTTTCTAATTTGAGATTAAAACGTTCAAGAAAACTTCCCGAATACACCACCCCTTCACAGTTACTTAAAGATCACGATGACACAGCACGCTAATGTAAAATTAGTCCTAACAGCCTTCTTACATTGTTCCAAGAAGCAGGGATCAGTCGTTCCTTACAGGAAATATTAACGTTACAGTTCTTAACACTTCGTATAACTGAAGCTCTAATGTACAAAAGACAGCAAAAAGCCCGACTGAAGAAATAAAAGGGTGGCACGAGAATCCATCACAACGAACGCCGCTGAATCATTTCTCGGTGGACAGCACCTGCAGCAATCCCTGGCCTCCTGTTTCCTACATTCAATAGTGCCACGCCTTGATGGCAGTTAGAAAGTGATACTGGGAACGCTGGCCTGTGTAGATTCTCTCTTGGATCTGTTTGAAGGAGACCCACTCGACCATAATCACTGCTGTAATGTCCCCATGGGGTCAGGCACGCCCGGTTCCTAAGCTGGGGTGCACTCCCCACCCCAACTCTAAGCATCAGTGTTGCCCAGAGCTCTGCTGTTAATGCTCTTCGTACTCATTCACTGGCCGTCTGCACAATCTCATTCACTCGTGCATGTGAATCAGTGTGAGAGATACTGGCTCCCACAGAGCCTACCAGCCTGACTTCTCTTCCAAAGGCCAAACAATGTAGCCAGTTGCAAAAGCAGATTGCTACTTTCATATTCCAAGCACCCTAATTAGATTCCCTATCTTCCCCCACAAACTTTTCTTCTTATACTGTATTCTATAAATGTGGACGCCATTATCAGTTACTGTCTCTTCCACTACCAGCATCCCTGCTCACCCATCCAATTAATCAAGTTTGCTCATTTTCAGGACAGTTCTTTAAAATCCATTCTCTTCCCTCTGTCCCACTTTAGTAGAAGTACATTTTCAAAACACAAATGGCCCAATAGCTCCCCTCAGAAGCACCCCATCACCTATTGTGATTTCTCCTCTCCCTGGTGTACACGCCCCACATGATCCCTGGGACTACAGATAGAGTGGATCTTACTTTAATCTAATGATTAGGTTACATTAGCTGGCACAGCTGACCTTATGATAGGGACATTATCCAGGTAGTCCTGACCTAATCAGGCCTGAGCCCTTAAAAGCGGAAAGTTTTCTCCAGCTCATAGCAGAAGTGGGGTTGGCAGAGAGATCTGACGTAGAGGGCTCTAAGGTGAGTGAGGTTCTCTGTTGCCCAGATGGAGGGAGACTCACAGACTGGACAGCCAACTCAGGAGCCCCAAGTGGTCCCCAGCTGACAGCCACCAAGACAGTGGGGACCTCAGTCCTACAACCAGGAGGACATACATTCTACCAACAGCATCAAAAAGCATGAAAATGCATCTTTCCCTAGACCAGCCTCCAGACAAAGATGTAACCAGTGTACAACATGACTTCTGCTCTATAAGACCCTGGGCAGAGGACTAGCCAAAAAATGTGAGATGATAAATACGTGTTGTTTTACGTCTCTAAGTTTATGGTAATTTGTCACACAGCAGTAGGAAACCAAGATATACAAACGATACCCAACCTTGTTAGCAAGTCAAGCCCATCCTCCCTCATGGGCCCTTGGTCTTCCTTTCCAGCCTCAGCTGCTCCTGACATTTCAAATTCTCCCTGTGTGCTTTTCACATCTCCTTATCTGCCCAAATTCTAAAGAGAATTATGTAAATATCCTGAGTGTAATTAGAATTATTCTGGAAATATAAAAATAAGTAAATAAGGGAATGCCGCTTGACTTAAATATCACTGCAGGGAAAGTCAGCCAACATATTCTAATAATAAATATCTATCTGCCAAAAAGTGATTGGACACGTACTCACCATTTTTAACAGCATGAACCACTGTTGAGGAATCTTTGCTTGTAAGGAAGTATTTACAGACAGCTAAAGCTCTGGAGTCATGCTTTTTATACATCAGCCCTATTTCAAAACCTAGATCCTAAAAAAGAAAGAAGAATCCAAGAAACGTGCCTCAAACAGCCACTCCCAATTTCTTCAGGCAAGAAAGCTCTCTACAATAGCAGAGGATCCGTCCCAGCATGAAATGGAAGTGAGTTGAGTAGATTTCCAACTCTTTCCTTTCTGAGTGGCTCCTATATTTTATTAAAACCCAGCACATCACAAAACTCCTAATAGGGTAAGAGTCAAAGACTCCCCTATTCTCTACTTGCTACACAAGGGCAAATATAGGATGACCTGCACTTTATAAGACACTTAAAACCGAATAGTAAAGAAGCCTCTTCGAATACACTACTCAGAGTTGCTATGAAAGAAACTGGAAAATACAAAGAATCAAGGCTTAGTGGAACTAGAAAGACCATTAAGGGACTTCTGAAGGGAACGAGAGTGAAGGAAAAGCAGTGTGACCTCGTCAGACCCCTCCTCTAATACTTTCCTACACACCTCGAGGAGTTCATCACCGAAGCCAAGGACCACTGCCTCCTCACTCACCATGAAGTGGGAGTCCGCTCAGGAAAAGAAGCTAGCACTGAAAGCCAGAAATGGGGCGTGTATAATTATTTTCAGTATATATTCAGGCTTGTTAAACACCTACTGCTTCTGACACAACAGCAACAGACCCTTAGCTGCATCTTCTGTCTGATCTCAGCAGGTGTAAGCCGGACAGTGTGAGAAAAGCAAATTTCCTGTTTTCTAGCTCAGTGTCTTAGTCCTAGCAAGCTTCTAGGTAAATGGGTGTTAAATCTTAAACACAAGCACAGTTACCTCCTGTTCCTATTTAATACGATCATTCAGCATTTCCCGAACTGTCAGATGAATGATTAGCTGATATGGAAGTACTGATAATATTCTTTCCAGGTTGGGGAAAAAACTCTAGAAAGGGAGAGTCAAGATGAAATTCACTTTCTTGCGTTTAAGAAATACTTTCCAGCGTCTAATACGCTATTAGGTGATAAGAGGAAGTCTCTAAACAGTGTGGAGGCTACGATCCTGTGGTTTTGTTGTTGCTGTTGAAAAGACTTAACATTTTTAGAGCAGTTTTAGGTTTGCAGCAAAACTGAGGGGAAGGTACAGCGATTTCCCACATACCCCCGGCTCACATATATACCTGTGCCCAGCCTCCCCCATCATCAACGTCCCCCACCAGGTACATTTATTACCATTAATGAACTTACACTGACACATAACACACCCTAAGCTCCTAGTCTGCATTACAGTTCACCCTTGGTGTTGTACATTCTATGGGCATGGACAAATGTATAATAACATCATTGTGTCGACAGTATCCTACAGAGAATCTGCACTGCCTGAAACATCCTGTGCTCAACCAATCCATCCCTCCCTCCTCCGACCCAAGCCCTGGCAACCACTCATCTTTTTACTGTCTCCATAGTTTTGCCTTTTCCAGAATGTCCCAGAGTAGATGGCATCGGCATCATACAGTATGCAGCCTTTCTCAGATTGGCTTCTTTCACTTCGCAACATGCATTTAAGGTTCCTCCGCATCTTTTCATGGCTTCATAGCTCATTTCTTTATAGGGCTAAATACTATTCCATTGTCTGGGTTCTAACACAGTTTATTTATCCATTTACCTATTGAAGGATAAAAGCAAACCTCTAAAATGTATGAAGCTATGACTCTGTTTCTATGTTAAAAACCTACCACTCTCTATACAGAGTCTTTTATATTTATATTCTTAGAGACAAGGCCCAGAAGGATCTGCCTTATGCTTTATAGCGTGGAAGTTCCATAAGGTTAGCGAGCCTTTCAAATTAGCCAGTCACTGTAGGTCCAGCAGGGACCTACTTTACAAACAAATGGCAAACCAAGATGCCACCCAGGCTGGCGCTACTATCACATACCGCCTCCCACAGTTTAATATCCTTAGGCTCAAAATTCAATTCTTGGGCTTCCCTGGTGGCGCAGTGGTTAAGAACCCGCCTGCCAATGCAGGAGACACGGGTTCAAGCCCTGGTCCGGGAGGATCCCACATGCCGCAGAGCAGCTAAGCCTGTGCGCCACAACTACTGAGCCTGCACTCTAGAGCCCGCAAGCCACAACTACTGAGCCCACGTGACACAACTACTGAAGCCCGCGCGCCTAGAGCCCATGCTCCGCAACAAGAGAAGCCACCACAGTGAGAAGCCTGTGCACCTCAATGAAGAGTAGGCCCCGCTCGCTGCAACTAGAGAAAGCCTGTGCGCAGCAATGAAGACCCAACACAGCCAAAAATAAATAAATAAAAGAAATAAATTAAAAAAAATTTTTTTTAATTCACCTTTTTAGAGAGTCAACTGAGAAAACGTATTCTACTGTACAACAACTCTCTGGTCTGCTTTGATTCGTGATACCTTGATATATATTCAATTATTAAGACACCTGTACATTATGAGTTTCATAAACACATTTGTAAAAGCCTGGGCGTGAGTGATCCTTTTTACTAAAACACTACATGCCGGTTCCACTGCTGGATGAAGGGATTAAAACTAAAATTAGAGTTCAACATTTCCACTATTCTTTCAGGGACATATTTCGAGCACTGCAGCATAAAAACTGACAGGGCAAGGACCTACTGTATAGCACAGCGGACTACATTCAATACGTTGTAATAATCTATAATGGAAAAGACTCTAAAAAAGAATATATATACATATATATCAATATATGTATAAGTGAATCACTTTGTTGTATGCCTGAAACTAACACATTATAAAGCAACAATATTTCAATAAAAATTTAGAAAGAAACTGACAGAACAAGTGTCTTAGCAGAAGTCCACAGCTATTTAAGAAAGTTAAAAATCTGACACAGCTGTATCCAATTTTAAATTAATTTTGAATTTTTAAATGGCCCTCTGTTTACTGGAGCAACTATAGATGATCTGAGCATGTCTGTCTGGTACAGAAACCTTGAGAGAATCAGTAAATAGAAGGAAAATATAAAACCTTGGCAAGAATGATTAATAATACCTTTTCCATGTATCGATATCCCCAAAGGAAGCTTGCATTTAAAGCTAATACACTATTAGCCTCGAAATAAGTGCCCAGACCGGCCAAGGTAATTTATTAGTTTATGGCCAATAAATGTCAGGCATGGCATATGTGTTACTAACAAAAAAGCAGGGAAGGAAGCTCTTCAGTTTCACTAGGTAACATTTCAGCAGAGCTTTTCCCTCTCCATATTTCCTCATTGACTTCCCCATCTCCTGTTATTTATTTGCCATATCCAAACAGCAGGAAGACTGGGCTGAAATATCACTAGGATGGATATTCCCTTCTTCCTTTGCTATAGACATTAACATGATCATAGGAATACCACAAAAGGCATTCATGAGTGCAGTTTAATATCTCCTTTTAAGTTACAACATTTTTCAAACTAAGAAGTCCGTATTCACCACCTTTCTTGTGCCAATGAGACGCTGGACCATAAGGCGTCGGTGGCAGCTAAATCCAGACGCTAACTGCTGCCTGTGTGCGCTTCCCTTTTAGACCAGATCAGCTGGTGCGTGGATGCCAGTAAGTGTGTGCAAGCTGGTTCTCTGTAACTATTTCACCGTGTCCCTACAACAGGGCCTCAACATCACACTGTCCTCCAGGCTTCCCGAAACTACCTCTGTATTTTGTTGGAATGTGTGTGTACACACACACCATGTACATATTTTGCAGGACTGAACTAGAGTTCATGCCCTCCTCCGACCCTAAGAACCTGTGATTCTACAAGACTTCAGCTCTGTAGTCAAAGAGGTCATGGGCGCTGTTCATAGGCGGCAGAATTTTGAGACAAGGTCAAAGACACCCGCCTCTGAAATTGAAGGTAACAACAATAAAAAAGGTAATATCAAATTCAAGAGATGATCCACCATGTAGAGATCTTCTCAGGTTATTAACTAACTTTGAAATGATTTTCCCATCTTGTAGCGGATACCAGTGGTCTTCTTCCTAAACTTCCTGCAGAGCCAAGACATCCTCCGTGAAAAGAAAGGCATCTGTTTAAACGCTAACTAAAGGGAGATGCTATTATCTTGAAAATTACAACCTGTCTTTCACGGGGGAAATGCTGTAAATATGAAATGAAGTGGCAATTGATCAGGAAAATTAGAAAAAAAAATCACTGGTGAAAACTGTTTCTCTCCAGAAGGCATGGAGACTATGGCCCCAGTTCAGACTTGCCTTTCCACTTTGAGCAGGATGGTGTAACAGCTGTACAACTTGCTTCAAGTCATCCTGTGTTAAGGCAGCGAGGGGAGTCGAGCCTGGAACTCTGTTCCCTTCCCCACTTTGAAGAGCTTCTGCATCGTACCTCCCCAGCTGTTTTCCCCTTCTTACTCAAAATATTATTGTTTTTCTACTCTTCATAGAGTATCTTTTCTGTTTTTTTAATTGAAGTATAGCTGATTTACAGTGTTGTGTTAGTTTCTGGTGTACAGCAAAGTGATTCAGTTACGTGTATACACACACACACACATATATAAACATATATATTCTTTTCCAGGTTCTTTTCCATTATAGATTATCACAAGATATTGAATATAGTTCATCGTGCTAAACAGTAGGTCCTTGTTGGTTATCTATTTTATATACAGCAGTGTGTATATTTTAATCCCAAACTCCTAATTTATCCCTCCCCCCTTTCCCCTTTGGTAACCATGTTTGTTTTCTATGTCTGTGATTCTCTCTCTGCTTTGTAAATGTTCATTTGTATCATTTGTTTTTAGATTCCACAAATAAGTGATATTATACGGTATTTGTCTTTGTCTGACTTGCTTCACTTAGTATGAACATCTCTAGGTCCATCCATGTTGCTGCAAATGGCATCATTTCATTTTTTTTTATGGCTGAGTAAGTATTCCTTTGTATATAAATACCACATCTTCTTTATCCATTCATCTGTCAATGGACACACTTAGGTTGTTTCCATGTCTTGTCTGCTATAAACAGTACTTCTATGAACATAAGGGTGCATGCATCTCACAGAGTATCTTATTTCATGATAGTACAGCCGAAAGCAAAGCCTTGGCAATCTTTTTGCGAAGTTAGGTTTAAGAAGTCTTGAGAAGGTAACATCGTTTCCACTGACTCAATCTGTCTCCTGGATAAGATCTGCCTGTAACCTCAGGGCCCTTTTGTTTCCAGGGAGGAGGCCCAATTACACCACTTCAGGCCAGAGTGAAGTTGCACCATTTATTAAAAGGAGAGCCCCTTTAGCATGTCTGCTTCCTGCTGCCAGCAGAGGGGAGGGGAGGAGAGAGAAGGATGTAGGGGTGAAGGTGCGGAGAAGGAAAGGAGATGAGAAAGTGAACAGAGGAGGAAGCCCAGTGTGGCCTCACTTCCTTCTCCTTACCCCCAAACTACATGCGTAACTAATATAAAAACATAAGTAGAACTTGAAAGTTTCATCACAAAATTTAGAAAAACTGGTCCATTTGATGTCAAATGCTCACAGAATTAAAACTAAAGTAGATAGTTAAATACATTATTAAATAATTTGAAAAGCAGATCTTTCTCCTTCTATTTCTCTTTGTGTCCTACTATTTCACAAGTCCATGCTGGCAGTAAATACTGTATTTCGGTTTGTTCTGTCTGCTGCTACAGACTTTTTATGTTTTGATGCCCCCAGTAAAGAGCGTTCTGGAGCAGAGGGTAGGAGATGTGGGTTCTAGCCCTTCTCGGCCCTTTCTGGGCTGTGTGTCCCCTGGCACACCATGAAGTGCTCTGGGCCTATTTCTTCTTCAGTGAAATGAGGTAGGAGACAAAGTTATCTCCAATGTCCCTTCCAGATCTAAGACTGTGGACCCTATGAGGAAGACAATGCCCTATCTAAGCTTGAAGTCTTTGTCTCTCTTGGTTTTCAGTGCCTGGAACGTAACAGGCCCTCAAGAAATACTTTATATCAAAGCCTCTGCAAAATTAGTAAAACTCCTTGGCATCTTTTGCACACTGTGTGATGTTAGTTCTAGGGACTGGAACTGTTGTAAACAAGAAAAAAGAAGGTTCATTAAGACAAATCATAATTAAAACTTGAATGATGCGCTCCCTCGTTAAAAACTATTTCGGTGCCTGCCACGTACAAATTGATCAACGTCCTCAAGAAAATACAGAGATCTGAATGAGGTGCCTGGTGGAGACAACACCTTAAGAGATTTTTGGAAGCTGTAATAAAGGTCCAGTTCTAGGAAGGAGGCTGAAGAAGCTCACTGGTGGCAGAGACTCCTGTCCGGCTTGGCCCTGTGTGAATGCGAGGCTGTGGTCGCTATACGAGGGATCGGCTGCCGTCCAACAAGCTGGGGAATGAGAAATGCCTTGGACTAAAGCAGGGAAGAACTTCCCTTGCTTCTGGGGCTATGGCTGAGTTAGAGTGGACACGAGCTGGCACCTGGCACGTGAAGCAGAATGGTGCCAGGCAGGATGACGCTGATTAGGAACTCAGGAGCAGGGTTTCGGTCCTTCGCACCTAAGAATAGCACTTGGAGTAACAACGTATTCTTTTTTTCCCCCCAAAGATCAGGAACAAAACAAGGATGCCTACTCTTGCCACGTTTATTCAACATAGTTTTGGAAGTCCTAGCCACAGAAATGAGAGAAGAAAAAGAAATAAAAGGAATCCAAATTGGAAAAGAAGAAATAAAACTGTCACTGAGTGCAGATGACGTGATGCTACAGACAGAAAATCCTAAAGACGCCACCAGACAGCTACTAAAGCTCACCAGTGAATTTGGTCAAGTTGCTGGACACAAAACTAATATACGGAAATCTGTTACATTTCCACACACTAACTGGTAATTCTGTCTTTTATATGCTCTTTCCCCAAACCTCAAGTTAAGCCCGAACCCAAGTGTGCTAAGGGGACATATTTCTGGAGAAGCAGCCATGAGAGCGCAGGGCCCTCCTCCGCTGAGCCCAGGGGAAGGTGTCAGTGGCTGACCCATCATCGCCGAAGGCCACAAACAGAGTAAAGGAAGTTAAAAGATTTTCTTCTAGAGCACATGTGAAAACTCTCAGAGGGGGAAGATGCGGAAGGAGGCAAATTTTAAGCAAGTCAACTAGATATAAAAATATCAAGTGGAACCTCAAAGTTAAATCACTCGATGGTGAGAACTAGAAAACTTGGATTATTCTTAAACCTGGAAGATTGCTTTCTTCACCAAGTAGGTAATGAATACCTACTATGTGAAAGTCAACCACCACGTTATACGAAGGACAAAGATAAATAAGACACTGCACGCTGGAACAGGGAAAACTATGCGTGCGCATTTCGCTCACGAAGCCCCTCTGCCCGAACGCAGAGCACGGAAGTCCATTTCATCAAATCAGCAACACAAAGTAGCTGGAAAATACAACGAGAAAGTCAAGAGTTAAGGGAACAGCGGAGTGAAAAAGCAAACCTGGGGTTTCGGCACTGCATGTCAGAAATATTGACACCTGGAAAACAAATCTCCCATCGGGCCTTCACTCCATTTGACAACTGAGTGAAGTCAAAAAGAACTCCCCAGGGATTATTGCCTTTGATAAACAATCACCCCAGTGCGCACTCAGGTTCAAATTCACTCAGCTTCCAAAACATAACCCACGGTATGTGATATGCCTCAGGGTTTTACTAGTTTTATTTCTCGACAAATATACTTGTGGGTTTTTTTTGCGGTACGTGGGCCTCTTACTGTTGTGGCCTCTCCCATTGCGAAGCACAGGCTCCGGACGCGCAGGCTCAGCGGCCATGGCTCACGGGCCCAGCCGCTCCGCGGCACGTGGGATCCTCCCAGACCGGGGCACGAACTCGTGTCCCCTGCATCGGCAGGCAGACTCTCAACCACTGCGCCACCAGGGAAGCCCGTTATACTTGTTTTTAACCTTCATACTATGTAGGGTGTTTACTAGACCATGCCTGCACTCATGAGGGATTATCAGTCTGTTACTTTTTGAAAATGAAAACCAGGAGAAAAGTTTTAACAATTTTAGTAAAAGGGTTTGTTTTTCTTAATCAAACCTTCACGAGGTCATATCTGAACACCTTGGGAAGGCTGAACATTGACTATGTCAGGTAAATAAGCAGGTGCCTTTTAACTGTCCTTGTGTGTAACTGTTCCTACGGTTGCACCAAAGAGTCATCACATAAGGGAACCGAGTTAATTAAAGCCCTGCCATGGTCGGGAGTCCCCGGGGGCACTGATCTTCAGGCAGGAAAGCTGCTGCTGCAGGACTGGGCCACTCGGTTACAGCACGTGGCAGATGGTCTGATATAGTAAAGACATAAAGTTGAGCACAGACCCACTGAGAGGTTAAATCGTAATTTATACAATTACACAGAATCAAAACCTCTGACTTATGTAGTTGTTGAAAGAACAATACTTGCAATAACAACAAAAATTCTTATGTTGAATTTTTTACAATTACTATTTCTTATAATCCATGAAAGGCAATAGGTGTTCTATTCAACTTTCTGGATTATGGCAATTCTATTTGCTGTCTAGTCAAGAACTTCTAAAGGGATCGTAAGGCATTTTAATCATGTAACCTAGAGAAGCTGGAAAACTCAGACACTGATTTCGTTTTTCCAACCAAATCCCAGTTAGTGGAATACAAGAAACAGAAGTATGACTTGAAACGCTAATTGCATCACAGGCAAGGCAGAGCATTTAGAGATTTTTTAAACAGTCCCTCCCTGACCAGTAGTCAAAAGGTGACACAAGCACATTTAGGGGACGGAGTGCCATAAATTCCCTTCTCTCTGGCCCCTTGGAAGCATCTCTAGGTGGTATCAAGAAGTGCTTTTTGGAGTGAACGCCACCGTTTCTCCGATTCCGGCAGGATCTGAATGGTACTCAGTCATGGAGCCCATCAACCAGCAGGCCTCTGGACACAGCCAAACCTGAGGGAGGGGGTGGGCCAGGCTTTGAAGGTTTTACTGCTGCACTTGAGTAGCTTTTAGATTTGCCCCAATCTGGATGCAAGGGTCTCTCCAGCGTGGCTGAGTCACTGGCACTTCCCCTGGAGTTCCAGACCCACGTGGGGTTACCTGGGGCTCAGAAGCACTGAGTCTCGCTCACTACTAAAACGGCAACGTGCGGGGCTCAGGAGAGAGAGCCCAGGTCCCCGCACACAGAGAAACAGGGTGGAACCTTGTGAGAAACACCTGGTCCACCTTCCATCTCTTTTGCAGTTATGCTCAAGCCTCCTCCACTGGTTAGGTTTCTTGTGGAGAACAAACCAAACTACACCCAAAAATGGCTTAAGATGTTTCTATGTGCAGCAGCACACCTATATTAGGACATATGGACTCGAATTTCAAATCCTGTCTGACTTATTTTCCTAAAACCATATCAGACTAGATAGGAGTGAAACATTTCTAACTGGCTGGTCATCAGGAAATTCATCATACTCTAATCAGACTCAGATGAATCCAGGAACCCAGAAGTAATGGGAATGTGCGGGGCTCAGGAGAGAGAGCCCAGGTCCCCGCGGAGAGAGAGCCCAGGTCCCCGCACACAGAGAAACAGGGTGGAACCTTGTGAGAAACACCTGGTCCACCTTCCATCTCTTTTGCAGTTATGCTCAAGCCTCCTCCACTGGTTAGGTTTCTTGTGGAGAACAAACCAAACTACACCCAAAAATGGCTTAAGATGTTTCTATGTGCAGCAGCACACCTATATTAGGACATATGGACTCGAATTTCAAATCCTGTCTGACTTATTTTCCTAAAACCATATCAGACTAGATAGGAGTGTAACATTTCTAACTGGCTGGTCATCAGGAAATTCATCATACTCTAATCAGACTCAGATGAATCCAGGAACCCAGAAGTAATGGGATTGAAATAAACCTGAAATAAACATGGTAAGCACTGCTTCCACAACTGCTGTGAAGGGGGTACTTTTATTTTCTCTTTTGAAATTCATGTTCAAGAAATAAACAGCAACGATGATGACAAACTGGCCATAGGAAGTAGCCTGCAGAGCACTGCTTCCACAGCTGCTGTGAAGGGGGTACTTTTTTCTCTTTTGAAATTCATGTTCAAGAAATAAACAGCAACGATGATGACAAACTGGCCATAGGAAGTAGCCTGCATGTTCTAATGGTCCAGTAAAAATGACAAGAAGGGAACAGCAATGTGACAATCCGGTAGCTGCAAACATTGCCCAAACGTGTATATCAAATTACTTATTGTTAAGACCCTTTCTTGTATTTTACTCATAGTTAGATCTTTTTTCTTTTTTTAATTAATTAATTAATTTTATTTATTCTTGGCTGCGTTGGGTCTTCATTGCCGTGCACGGGCTTTCTCTAAGGTGAGGCGAGTAGGGGCTGCTCTTTGTTGTGGTGTGCGGGCTTTTCTCATTGCAGTGGCTTCTCTTGTTGCGGAGTACGGGCTCTAGGCTCAAGGGCTTCAGTAGTTGTGGCACGTGGGGTTCAGTAGTTGTGGCTCGTGGGATCTAGGGCGCAGGCTCAGTAGTTGTGGCGCACGGGCTTAGTTGCTCTGAGGCATGTGGGATCTTCCTGGACCAGGGCTCGAACCCGTGTCCCCTGCATTGGCAGGCGGATTGTTAACCACTGTGCCACCAGGAAAGTCCTGCAAGATCTTTTTATATTTTAGATAATCAAGACTAAGAGTTTGAAAAAAAATTACTGAGGAAAAACCTCTCTCAAATGGAAAAACACTGAATGCCACAATGATCTAAGCCTATTGCTAGAGGGAAATTCGAAAACTCCAGGACAATCGGTAAGGTCCTCCCATCAGAACACCGGGGGGCAGGAATTGCAGACTTAATCAGTGTCCAGTCACTGCTCTCAGAAAGCAACTGCTTCTTGTGTCTTGCTTTTCAGGGTCCTGGCTTTCTACCGCTGTAGCACTTCTGGGCAAGGGGAAATGCTACCTTGTGCTTTCAAAAGAAAAGAGAACTATAATGAAGGCATAAAATAAGCCACAGGGGAATAACAGCTAGGCATAGAGAGTTCATTAAAATAAAATGCCTTTTTTGATGCCTTATTCAATGCAACAAACGTTATGCCTGTTATTGTCTCCTGCATCCTGTTCCTAATTCACAACCACACATGTTGGGGCAGGGGTCGTGGAGGCCATCCTGCTTCTTCGTTCAGAGCTTGGTGCCTCTTCTCTCCGGGATCTTAGAGCAGGAAGGGGTATGAGAAGCCACTGGGTCTGAGATTACACCCAGGAGCTGCTGGTTACCAGAGATGCACCTGTGCTTTCTGCTGGAATCCCAACAGCAGAGCACACATCCTCACGAGGTTGACAATGACCACTTTAAAACATTCTTTCTCTGCTTATTTAAAATCTGACTTCCTGTAACTTCTTCCTAAGTTTTACTTCCTATACGTTAAAAAATGTTATGACGTTCAATGACAACCCTTCCAAGTAGCTGGAAGTAGCTATCCTGTCTCCTCCTAACCTTTTTTCCATCTTCAACACATTCTTTCTCGAATCATTTCGCATGGGAAGGTTTCAAACTACTCACCATCCTGTAATTCTCTGCTGAATAAGCTTAAGTCGGAGTTCACTGCTATTATCGTTGTTAAACTGGTACCATTTATCAAGAATCTGCTACATCCCAGAGAGTGTAAATCAGTTATCTGCTTTCATCTTCCCAACGATGCCTTATTTCACCCCTATTTTCCTGGTGAGGAAAATGAGGTTCAGAAGATTTAAGAAGTTCCTTGAAATCACTCCCCAGTCTGGCGGCTCTGGAGCATGTGTATCACGTGTGAATTACACAAATGGGACCTCCCAGCAGGGGAACGGGGACTACTCACTGCCTTCCACAAACTAGACACTACACTCCCTGGAAGCAGCCTGTGATTTCCAGGACATTCCTGACCGCCACACTGCACTGCTGGTTCCTGCTGGATTTGTAATCACCTTAAACCCAAAGCTGAGTTTCACCTGAACTGTTACTAAGTCTGCCTGGCCCTTCCTCCAAACCTATTTCTGTTTTGCACTTGATCTTTAAAAACAGAGAGAAGTTTTACCTCCCCTCCTGCTAAATGTTATCTTGCTACTTTGCTTCAGTGTCCACACCATCCATTTAAGAAACCTGGGTTCTGACACGTGGGCTGTTCCTTGCTTCTAAAGCCCTTATCACTTAAAAAAGTTGTCGAGCTGTTTTTGTGTGTGTGCTGTGCCTTCACCCAAGATTCAGTTAACAGCTCAGTTTTGAGGAGAGTAAAGGCTGAAGGACACCTTCTCCAGGACAATGTTTTTCAACCTCTGTTTACCTGCTAGACCCCGCGTACCTCGCCAGCAAAGCTTTACTTTTCATAGTTTGTATCTAAAAGCAGAGGCATTTTGTTTTTGTTTTGTTTTGGTTTTTTTTGGTGCGTTGGGTCTTCGTTGCTGCGTGCGGGTTTTCTCTAGTTGCAGCGAGCGGGGGAATTTTGTTTTTTTTTGGTGCGTTGGGTCTTCGTTGCTGCGTGCGGTTTTCTCTAGTTGCAGCGAGCGGGGGCTACTCTTCGTTGTGGTGTGCGGGCTTCTCCTTGCAGTGGCTTCTCTGGTTGCGGAGCATGGGCCCTAGGCGCACGGGCTTCAGTAGTTGTGGCACGTGGGCTCAACAGTTGTGGCTCGTGGGCTCTAGGGCACAGGCTCAGTAGTTGTGGCGCACAGGCTTAGTTGCTCCACGGCATGTGGGATCTTCCCGGCCCAGAGATTGAACCCGTGTCCCCTGAATTGGCAGGCGGATTCTTAACCACTGTGCCACCAGGGAAGTCCAGCATTTTGAATCTGCTTTTTCAACTAGCATCTCATTGCCACCTTGAGAACCACGTCACCGATTCACGACCCATTTTTCTTATCCAGCTAGTAGGTGACAGACAAACCCATTTCACTTTAGCATCTCCACGTTTCTCCATCTTCTCCATGGCTGTCAGGATGTCAGTAACGGCCACACCTTCTTCTGCTGTGACACTGAGAATATTCTGCTGACAAGGATTTGTGTGTCCCAGAAAAAAAGTTACTCTTAAGAATCTGTCCAATTCATAAAAATACCTTATTATAAAAGAAAACAGCTGACCAACATTGCCATGCCACTCACAGTCTTCACAGTGACATTAAAAGTAACACTGAGTGGTACCCAGAGTTAATCACAAACCAAAAACGCTGTACTGAAAAACACAGATTAGCTGGAATGAATCTGAAGCGCGGGATATAAAATAAATTTAGCAAAAGGATCAGCATGACGGGCACTGGGGTCAGCCCTGAGGCATTTATTCTCCCTACAGGAAACACTATCAACTTTCTTCTAGACTGTTCTTTAGAAAACTCTGGTAGTCGTGACTAGAGGACTGCCAGGGAACCCTATTTATCCCATTACATAAATACAATCGGTAGAAAGACTTGCCTCCAAGTTAAGGAAAAGAGCTCCTCTTGACTTCGATGAATTTTTCCAGAAGGGAGATCCACACTGGAAAAATGCAACCTCGCTAAAGGTTACAGAAGTGCTTTAAGCTTCATAGTAAAACCCAGGTAAAAGTATATTATTGGATCTTCTCATTTCCAGAATAAACATCTAAATCAATAATCGAACACCTTGGGCTAAGAAATTAGCCAAAATCAGAGCCAGCGAAATGCAAGAAATGGACCTGTGCACTGCAAACCTTGGAACGCATATTTTATTCCCTGTAGTAACCCACTAATATTTGTCAGGTTATAGGATAACAAAAATTCTCTAAATTAATATATGGTAGACTGACTCTCTTTTGATCTAAGAGTTTATCTAAAACTTTTTTTCTACATCCCTGCAATCTGTAATAATTTGATAACCCACCCCCACCCTAAATGACGTTATCAACACGAAATGGATTTAAATCTATTCCAAGAAAAGCACTGGTGCATGAGTGCATTATGCAAACTATAAGGAATGAAACGGGGGCTGTAGGCAGAGAAAGAGGAGACAAATGAATGTGGACCATGGGGGATCACGTGGGCTTGCTGCTGGCTGTGTCTTGAGAAAAGAGAAACGGAAATGCATGACCACACACAGATGTACGCTGGCTGCGGAGCCAGCAGACTCTCAGCACCCCGGGGCAGAAGACGGGACCACTGGAGGCATGTGGTGGGCGGGGCTGGCACAGAGGGATGTGCGATGCCCATGTAGGACCAAGGGCAAGGGGATGGAGGCAGGAGAGTAGCTCTCTGAATGAAAATATTCAATCTGAAATGGAATCAACTTGCAAAAAGAGCAAGCTGCTCCCTCCCAGCTGGGGGAAAAAGACGCGGTAGGTGGTGGACAGGGCAGACCTGATTCTCCGGCCGGAGTTCACGCCCAGCCTGTGTCCCCGTGATACCCGGGAGCTCAACAACCATCCATTGCCGCCACTCTCAACAGCCTGTGTCGCTCTCACTTGTTAACTTGGTCTGGCCAAACATCTCTGACAAAAGTCACTCACCTGCCCCTTCTCTCAGAAGAATTTTTGTTTTCTTTACAAAAAAACACAGAGGAGCACACCCCTTTACACTCGAGCTGCAATGCCCACCACCACGTGCATTTTAAAAACTACCCATTCTCCAAGCAAGAAAAGGACATTCACAGTTCAAATCATCCTACCGCTCCTGTATACAGAAATCTCCAAGTTTCTACCAATTAACAACTTGGCCGTAAGTTACGCAAACAGAAAAGGTAAAATTCATTTCAATGTTAGCTCATAGTCAGGATATTAAAGAACACTTGATTTTTAAGGCCTCCAAAATGTTTTTCCTACCATGGAAAGTATTAGAGATTTCTTCTTCTTCTTCTTTTTTTTTTTTAAAGACCACATTTTTCTCTCGATTGTAACATTTTGGGGACTTTATAAGTATTTTCAGTAATTTGATCCTCTGTGAGAGACTTCGGAAATAATTTTGTGTTTAGAAACTGGGTCTGAGTAATTTTCCAGAGTTCTGGAAAAACAAAGAGGTATCTTGTATGCTTTACAGCAATATTTCCCAGCTCTCAATATCTGGGACAAAAAAAAGTTTTAAAATATACATTTACCTCTACATCGCAGGTATATTCTGATCCATCCAGAAGTATCACTTTGCACTGCATGCTTTTAGGCTTTTTGACAATCTTTAATGGAGATCGAGATAGTCTGCTGCTAGATGATTTCTGGGAAAGCTTATCGTCTTCAAATTGCTGATATTCGGGCTGTTTGGCAGGTCCGGCGGCAAACTCCTGGTCCTTGTCAGTGACCTGCGAAGAGCAAACAATGGACAGTTTTCACTGCAAGACAGGAAATAAATATTGCATTGCTCAGGAAATAACAGAACACTTTAGAAACAGGCTTTCCTATTTCCTAAAGGATGAGGGATGTCTGAATTAGGATATTAGGAATGGATATACATATACAAATACTTATAACGCTAACAGTTACACTTAAGTAACTTCTGCAGTTTAAATGTACCCATAGGGCCTTATTTCAGTTTGACTCAAGGATTTACATTAGCAGTGCTAAGCTCTTAGCAAATGCCATCAAGATTCCACTAAGCAAAGGAGGGTACAAAAGTGGGCTCCTGACTTTTTAAAAGGCATCGGCTTTCACAGACACAGTGAGAGGACTTATGGTTACTGGAGGGGAAAGGGTGGTAGAAGGATAGATTAGGAGTTTGGGATTAACGAAGATACACTACTATATATAAAACAGATAAACAAGGACCTACTTGTATAGCACAGGGAACTATATTATCTATAGCAACCTATAATGGAAAAGAATCGGAAAAGGAATATGTATATACATGTATAAGTGAATCACTTTGCTGTACACCTGAAACTAACACAGCATTTATACTTCAATTGGGGGAAAAAAAGGCACTGGGTATTATAAGCCTTAAAAACAAATAAAGCATCTAAGATTTAACCTAATGTATTCTGCTTCTTTCATTCACTGGATCCTCCTTTATTCCATGACCCATAACTGTCCCATAAACATACCAGGTATCTTATAAATTGTAAGGCCTACATAGATTCAAGTATTAATCTTCTCAGTAATTTTACAACTGTTAAAATATTTGATTTAGCTCTAACTCAATTCAATGAAGCCAGCAGCACTGAAATTCACTACAAAGTAATCCCTTAAGTCTGCTTCCCCCTTCACTGTAATGAGCTAGTATAAGAACAGATCAAATCTGTCCAGAAGCTTTAATCTGCTTTCAAATCACAACAGTCCAGTCCAAGCTAGACTCAGAACTGCAGAGGACATCCTATGAACAATAAGTCCTCCCCTCAGTCAGTCCCCTTGGCAGTCTCCCTGTGCACTCCCCTCCAACAACTCTTTTTCTGCCCTTTTTCTATGTATTAAATGACCATCAACGCACATTGAACCCAAGGGCCAGACCACAGCTTCCATGCTTCCATGGTCTGCAAATACACTCTGAAAGTCCAAAGGAAGATATGTTTTGAAACTCAGTTTGGGCCCCTTACATAAGCACGAAATTTCCTCTCTCATGAATATACCACCACCCTGGTGGCTAAAGTTCATGGGCTGGAGAGTAAGACCATATTGAGAGTTGCAGCTTTCTCAAGGTCACCAAACTAGTCAACTGGAATTCAGATCCAGCCAAAGCCCACGCTTTAATCACCACGAGATACCAAAGCACACTTCATTCTACCTCGAACATAACTGGGCACCCGGTGTGAATGAGAGAATCTGAGAGTGGAAGAATCTTAGAAAATGATCTTTTCTGATCTCTTCGTTCTGTAAATGAGTAAGCTGAGGTCCAGAGGACTCGAAAGAGTTCTGAGACCACTGAGATAACCAGGGGGGAGGCAGGGCTAAAGTCTCGTGACTCTGCTGCCAGTCACCTTTCCCTCCAGTGGCTTCGAATCACTCCTCTTTAGTTTCAAACGTCTGACTACAGAAAGTCAATCCATTTATTAAATACACATGTCTAATCATATCTGGGTATGGAAACTCTTCCTTCTCTCCAATTTCCCCCACTTTCACGTTTATTTCATTTCAGAGTTAAGAGGAAAGAAGAGAGAGAAATCCAGTCTAGTAACTTTAAATTTCTGAAGATCTGAAAATTAACAAACAAAACACTACCACCATCACGTCTCCATAAAAAGAAAAGATAAAGGAAAACCATACTGACAGCACCTGTTCCTTTGATTCTGTTTGGCAGGTTGAAGGACAACCCCCAGCTCCCTGCACAAAATGCCTGAGATCAGACAGAGCATCTATTTACAGAGCATGAAAATAAACATTACTCTTTATTCCATTTAAAAGCGGAACTTAAATACCATGGGAAAAGAAAGAAAATAATCAGGCTGTAAATACATAGTAGCTTAAGGCTAAACCAATGTGTTGTGTTTTCCAAAGACATGCCACTTCCTTCATGTCTCTTAACATCTTCTAGAATTTCTGGCTTGACACAAATACTTCCAACCTGTAAGAGGTCAACCATGTGTAGGGACTCCCAGATTTCCTTAACCCATGAGTCGGGACCCTAAAACATGCTGATTCCAGGTTTGAAGTTTCAAGCCAAAGAAATTTAAACACGGATTCATTCAAGGCCCAGGTATAAATCGTGCTTTATATTTTGTAGGAAAGCTTTTAAAAGGAATAATCACATATCCATGACAACTTAAACATGTTGAGATAACAGAGTTGAAAATAGACATGTCCTCGGGAGAGGGAAAGAGGCATGAACACCCACTATGAGTAGCTGGCAACCTTAGGGTCAGAGTGGCCCCAGGGAAAAATCACAAGAGCTCTGAACCCAAGGCTTAAATAAACAACCGGACGCATAATTAGAGCTGCCAGAGCAGTGTCTAGCCTCCCTGTAAACCCAGACAAAAACCACTGACCTGCAGTCCAGATTTCAGTGTGAGTTCAAATGCTTTCATCAAAGGAAGGCGTCACCAAGCAAGGCTGTGGAATGTCATTCACTGAAAGCCTTAAAATAGCCTAGCTTTCCATCTGCCCAGGACCAGAAGGGGCCAAGCAGATGACCCCTGGTGGTTCCCTCTAGTGCTAAGAGGCCAAGGTCAGAGCAAAGCCTGGAAAAGCTCAGCAAACATTCTTTCATGGGTTCTGGGGGGCGGGGGGGAATGCTCGCAAGTCCGGGGTGGTCCAGGCTCACCTCCTTCCTCACGGGCGTGCTGTGCGCTGCCGCCTCCTCCAACTGCTCCAGTGCCCGGGGCTGCTCTTCAGTGCCCGGCTCGGCTCCTGGCTGCGCCCCCAGCTGTGCCCCCGCGTGACCCTCCTGGGGCTCGGCCTCCTGCTCCGGCTTCGATTCCAAGTCTGATCCCGATTCGGTTGTCATGGTCGATTGTTCTGCAAGCAGAAAACGGGAAGGGCCCATCACTCGGTGCCGTGACCTCCCCCAGGCAGGCAAGAAAGGCGGGAGGTTACAGTGAACGGCTGAAGGAAACCAGCACAGGAAAGATGGAGAAACGCTAAGAACCAAAACACGATCCCACCACACATACCTAACAACAGCCTTGCCCAATTCACCACAAGGACGGGTGCCCGTCGACGTCTCAAAAGGAACATTTAGTAGTAAATGCTAACTTGGAATGATCACAGGCTTTATCTCTATTAGATTTTTGCCACAGATGACTGTGAAATGACATTACCGTCATAATAATTACCTAACTTCGATACGTTTAATTTCAGAAAAATGAATTTTCTGCATCAGCTGGAGATACATTTTAATCTCTGGCAACGATGATCTAGTAATGGAAGCGGACGCTCCTTCTCATTCCCTTTCCCCTTCCCAGGGGCCCTGCTCTGCCCTTCCACACCCGTGAATCCATCCATTCTTCTGCGAACAAACACCCTCCCCCTCTGTGATTTTCCCGTAACTGTTATTCCCTTTTCTTCTTAAATAAATAAATTTATTTATTTATTTTTGGCTGCATTGCGTGTTCGTTGCTGCACGCGGCTTTCTCTACTTGCAGCGAACGGGGGCTATCCTTCGTTGCAGTGTGCGGGCTTCTCATTGCGGTGGCTTCTCTTGTTGCGGAGCACGGGCTCTAGGCGTGTGGGCTTCAGTAGCTGTGGCTCTTGGGCTCTAGAGCACAGGCTCAGTAGTTGTGACACACGGGCTTAGTTGCTCTGCGGCACGTGGGATCTTCCCGGACCAGGGCTTGTACCCGTGTCCCCTGCATTGGCAGGTGGATTCTTAACCACGGCGCCACCAGGGAGGTCCCTGTTATTCCCTTTTGAACGAGTAACCACAGTACATCAGCGGCTTCTTCGGTGTTGAGGAACCTGTCCCGCACTGGACCACCCCTGGCCACGGCGGAGGGAAGCCGGGTAGCATCACCTCTCCCGCTCATCACAAGTTCACTCTCAAAGGCTTCTTCCTGGTTCCCTCCTATTTCCCGTGAGTGTTGAAGAAGTTTGTCCATCTCATATCCCATCAGGAACTCAAACAACAGATCCTGACATAGAATAATCTGCTCTTACATCCTAAAAAGGATGCCCTAAAATATAACTGCCATCTCCTTATAACTTCCTTGTCAAGACATAAGTATTTTGTGCCTCAGTTTCCACATCTGCCAAATGAGATGTGATCTCATGTGAACATCATCACATCTAAAGAACCTATTCCTTTTTTTGTGTGTGTGTGGTATGCGGGCCTCTCACTGTTGTGGCCTCTCCCGTTGCGGAGCACAGGCTCCCAACGCGCAGGCTTAGCGGCCATGGCTCACAGGCCCAGCTGCTCCGTGGCATGTGGGATCTTCCCAGACCGGGGCACGAACCCGTGTCCCCTGCATTGGCAGGCGGACTCCCAACCACTGCGCCACCAGGGAAGCCCAAGAACCTATTTCTTGCTGTTACCTCTTCCTACTACTAATAGACATGCTGCTATAATTAAAGCCATTTTTTGCTCTAAGCAGCAAGAGAGCTGCTATACCAGTGGTCACCATGTCATTTTAAGTAACTTCTCATCTTAGCTATGTGGTAAATATCTCAAAAATGAATATCTCAGATAATCACATAAATTGCCTTCCTAATTCTAATTTTATGGTAAAAATACCATGAGCAAAGGGCTAGTGT
This sequence comes from Neophocaena asiaeorientalis asiaeorientalis, assembly GCF_003031525.2. Classification (NCBI taxonomy): domain Eukaryota; kingdom Metazoa; phylum Chordata; class Mammalia; order Artiodactyla; family Phocoenidae; genus Neophocaena; species Neophocaena asiaeorientalis. Next base: position 472,660 of record NW_020175053.1, read on the forward strand.
AATACTTTAGGCAAATGATACACCTGTTAGTATGAGTAGAATTTTTATGAAAAATAAAATTCCATAGTAAAACTACCAGTTAGTTCCTGTTTTCACAATACACATTGGAAGATGCTTAATAATTTGAAGAGGGAAACATTACAAATACCAATCTATCTTATAAACTAAATGTGGTATCTGTGCTTTCTGTTTAAGGTTACTTTTTACAATCATCAGCTATTCTGTCTGTTGAATAAAAAACCTGTCAACCTGGCATGTGCTCAGTTACCCAATGTAAATGTAAATATCAAGTCCAAATGCAAAGCCAGACAGGGATCTACATAAAACGAAAACATTTTCTCTTTCCTTCTTACATTTTCAAGCAAATCTTGAAGGCAAATATGATATTCACATTTTTATGCTTATACCGCAAAGTGTCGAGTCTACAGAAAAAACAGTGGAGGGGGAGGCAGAGGTGGTGATAGTGTAATTCAGAGTCTATGGTTGAATTTTACCATTTATGAGGGGGAGGATTAATTTTAATAATCAGTTCAACTCACCCAACCCTTATTAAGTACCAAATATAAGTCAAGCACTGCTCCTGGTTTAGAGGCAGAGATAACTATGTGGTAACCCCCTGCACCCTACCTACCTTCAAGGAGCCCAGAGTCTGTGGCTGAAACAGACTCTCTCCAGAATCTATTTTTTCCATCTTTCTTTTAGTAATCAAACTTTCAGTTTCAGCTGGCACGCCTCCACCCAGTTGGAGACCACAGCGAGTTGGGGCCATGTGATTAAGTCTGGACCCATGATACAATGGAGAAAATGTATTCAATATTTAGGCCATCTTCATAAGAAGAAAGCCACTTGCCCTAGATTTCCCTTTCCCATTGTCTGGAAAATACTGACTGATGTCATTACTACAGACCTGATCATGGAAGCCCCAAGGTGAGGAAGATGCCAGAGCCGCCCCCCTCGGCCGGGGTCCCGGGATGACCTCATGGAGGGCAGCCTACCTGCTCCGGAGGGTCACACAAGGCAGAATCCTTCTGTCTTGCTTGCACCTCAGTAAACCAGCCCACACAGAATCCAATTCACATTCTACAGGTTAAAATTCTACCCAAATACAGACTTGAGTGGCTCCCATCTCACTACAACAAAGTAGCCTCCTCTTGATGTCACATCCTCTGGCAGCTACTACCACACTTCCCTGCTCTCTACTCGTAACTTCTCAGAAGTCTTGTCGACCGTGTCTCACTTCCTCATTTCCTCTTTCTCTGCCACCACTCCAGCCTGATTCCCTTGGGGCTGCTCTTGTGGCCACTACAGAGGATAATCCGCTCTTGCCTGTCCTTGTCTCACCTGACCTCGTAGCAGCCCCAACTCAGGTGATGAGACCTGCCTTGTCAACGTGATTCAGAACACCCCACACTCTCCTGCTTTCCTCCTGTCTCTCTGGCGACTCCTTTGCATTCACTGTTACAGGTTACTCCTTATCCAACCTCTAAATGTGGGAACGTCCCAGAAAACTCACTCCTAGGCCCTCTTCTCTTCTCTATATTTTTTCCCCCAGAGCTTTAAATACTTCCCACATGCCGACGGCTCGCATATTCACATCTCTGGTCCAAACCTCTGTCCTGAGCTTTCAGACTAGTGTCCAGCTGTGCACTGGACACTCCTCACTGACACCTCACAGGCACCTGCTGATTTCTCTCCCCTCCTCAATTTCCCCACCTCAATAAGTGGCAATGCCATTCCTTCAAGCCAGAATTGCAGAAGTCACCCCTGACATTTTCCTTTCCCTTGTCTTCCTTATTAATATACAACAGAAAGTTTCACATCCTTCCATAACTCCCTTTTCACTGCCTCGATTCCTATCCACCTCTATTCTGTTGACCTTCATAAAACATAAATCCAGTCACGTCGCTCACCACAGAAAATCCTTTAATAACTTCCCAATGTGCTTGAAGTTAACATCAAAACTCTTAATTCCCATGGCCTTCATGGCCAAGCTGAGGCCTCAACACCCTATCGACACCCAGCGGCATGCCCACCCGGCCGTCCACCTGAGATCCAGCCACGTGGTCTCCTTCCAGTGTGTAAACCACATCAGGGCTTTGCTCTGCTTCAGGGTCTTCTGGACACGCTGCTCTGTTTGCTGAGAACATTTTTTCCTCTGCTCTTCAAGTGCCTGACTCCTCATTCCTCAAGTGTTGGCTGAGAGAGGCTTTCCCTTGTTGCACAGTTATCCTAATTGTGCCTCATTGTTTCCTTCCCATAATGCATCAAATTTTATTATTATTCAGCCATCTCTCAACCTCCTCCCCATATACTCAAGGGGGGAAATCATGTTTGTTTATATCTGAAAACTAGAACATAGTGGGTATTTCAATAATAATTTAATGAATGACTAAATAAAATCAACCCCATTTATTATATAACTATGCATTTAAAAGTGTAATAACTATTCCTTATAGTTTTTAACCACTGTAAGATCTCTCTTAAGTGGGTGGGTAAAGAGTAGATATTTCTACTCTTTAGAAATAGAAAACGGAACTCAGTTACAACTTTCAAAATCAAATCTCTCAAGGTAATAGACACTATTGTTCTGTTCACAGTCTAATGCTTTTATCAGTAGTTGTAAAGATCTTCCAGAAACACAAAAAAGAAAATGTTCAGGTGGTCTAGAGAATCTCTATAAAAGAGTAACCTAAAAGCCACTAGGTCATGAATTTACAAAGTAAAACATAAATGACTATTAGAAAAAGCATATTTTAAGAAGATGCTTAGTTTTTCCTAGACAGGACAGTTCTAGCATATAAATCATATTATTGAAGAAATTTGAATACCTTCAATATTTTCTATCTTCTATGAATATCCTACTTAGGGTTCTCTGTTCTTATTATCTGTGTTTCAGCAGATAATGGCTATAACTTAGTAATTAGATGTCAAAAGTGTCACAGAAGCAGAAAACCAGAATCATATCTCAAAATTAAAAAGCCACTTTAAAATCTATGTATAATCTTTATAGATACAATACAAGAAAATAATCAGCAGCAAATAAGTTGCCATGTATGGTCTTGGGTGACTAATTTTTTTTTTACTCTCCCACTTCCCCTTCCATAAAACAAGGGGTTCGGACTAGAAATCAGTGATGACTAAGTGAGGTGGGGGTAGGGGACGGGCTGGGGGTGGTGCAGGGGACAGTGAAAGGCCGGAAACTTGAGATCTTCTTTCTGGTTAAGCTGACAAACCTGTTGCCTCTTTCACCATCTTCTCTCAATTTCCTTACTACTTTTTAAACCTAAGGACTTTTTTCACAAAAGTCGTTGTGGTATTATACATCTCACATCAGTGCACTCCAAACTTGAAAATGTGGTTGCATACGTGTTAAAATAAAAACCTTTCTAAACATGACATTAGCCCCAGGATTCACTATATATGAAATAGAAGAGCAAAATCAGTAAAGGAATAATCCCAGTTTTGACTTTCACTATGAAACCATTCAGTACCTGGCTTTTGTCTTTAATTCTATACGTCGTCCCGAAGGCAGGGAGCCAGCTCTACAAAAGCTGAATAAAAATGCAAAATGGACATAGCCCAGGAACCACCTATCAACTACTTAAACAGTAAAATAACCTACCATTATTTTCTACCTATGAATACACCGTATAAAACCTTACCTGTCACACATCACATAAATCACAGAACCTCAAACCTCAAATAAAATCCTATGCCCTCGTCAAATATCTCCTAGGTGCATCGTTTCCCCCAGCACTATGTGCATGATACAAGGAATAAAAATCATTGCTGTTTTTTTGACTAACTGTAATAAAATAAAACTTCCCTTGATGTTGAGAGAGAGTAAAGTAAGAAACCTTAAAACTGTAAGGCTTTTGAATTCTGGAATCTCACTAGAATCAATATTTAATTCCACATATCTGAAAAGGCATAAGTTTACCTATGAGTAAACAGTATCGACAGCCTCAATCGGTAAATTCAATTTCAAAACTTTTTTTTAATAATCTTCCTCCCTACCCACATGCCAATATAAGCAAGCACTAAACTGATTTTTAAATGGCACACAATGAAAATCATAAGCATCTAAATACAGTCCTTACTTTAACTCATTACTTTAATAATTCTATAGTGTACACCTCCAATCTTATACCCAAATGCCAAAACATGCTTTAAAATCAGATTTTCATATTTACATTGCTTTGGTTTTTTTTTTTTTTTCTAAGATACTCATTCCCTGCTTTCTTGGATGACCCTTGCCACTTGAAATTGCACATTTTCCTTTCTGACTCACTACAGATGACTATTTTCCAATGTTCCCTTCTCTTCTGATAGATTCACTCTGGACTACCTATAACTGTCAGTCATTTGTTACTGGAAGTAACACCATCACCTGCAATCACAAACGTAAAGTGATACAAAATGCTTATGCTTAGCTTTGGCTTAAACTGTGCCCTTTCTTTATATTAAACTTACTTGCTAATTGTGTTTTGCTTCAGCTTAGAAAGGTCTGGAATCCCAGGAACTCCAAACCCTAAAAGCTGGCATAAGGACATTTACTACGTGTACTGGGATAATGGCGAGAGGAGTCCTTTATCTTTTCAAGAAACATAAATTGTATTTCATTATGCCTCTCCTCAGGGATGTATTTATTAAATGACTACCAAAAGAAATGGTAGTCAGCTTAAAAGGCGGCATTGTGCAGGTGTGAATGAAATCATTCCCAATTCCCAATTCATTTCACCTATAAAAAATGGTCATTGGCATGCATTTCAGACTTTGTTCCTTTTCAGCTCTAATTTTTTACTCTGCAGAAGAAAAAAGTCAGTTTATCCTCATCTCTTCCACTTTTAGAAGTAGCATCTTTAAATTTAACATCTCCTAAAAAATGACTGCTAAATTAGCTTCTGCATTCAAATTTACGTATCTACCCCTCTTGCAGATAAGAAAATTCAGTGACACAGAAAATTCTATTAAAAGACACAGACCTAGGACTTTAGTGCAGGAAAATGCTCCATAAAAATCTCTGTCCTTTACATATAAAACAGGATTCCTACAGAATAACAAAGCACTTCATAAAGAAAAACCCTTCACACCAGTTACCTGCCTAGAGGACTGTAAGACTAACAAACGATTCTTTTTTTAAAAAAACACAAGCTTTTTTCCCCCCTTTTGTATTTCAAACATAAATGTACAGAAGAGAGGCTAGTAGACATTTATATACTCAGCTTAAGTTATTTGTGACTCCTGGATACCATCCACTGATCCACCAAAACCACCAACATCAAGCAAGTAAAAAGACAGTAATATCCCCTGACCCCTCTACTGGATTCTATCTGCATTAAAAAAAAGCCCCAGTATCATCCATTAAACAAACACACACACACACACACACACACACACACACACACACTCACCCCAAACAACTGCTCTTGACCTTGCCTTCTACCCTCCTACAACCCCCACTTCCACCCCTCCAGGATGGCCCTACTTCTCTCCTCTTCCTCACAGCCATACTTCTGGAAGGAATTTCCTCCCTGTGCTGTCACCACGCCCTCCCTCCCACTCACCGTTCAGAGTATTCCCCATTATTCTAGTAAATCTTACTAAGGTTACCAGCTACCTCCCTATACGGCAATAAATCCATGTGATGTCCCTTCCCATCTCTGAATTCTCCGTGTTTCTGACACACTCTTGATGTTCCTCCTCCTTCTGCCTCACTTCCATTTGCTCTTCACACCCACCTTCTCATCCTGTTTCTAAACTCTGCAGGTCTTTAGAATCAGAGCTCCTTCACTCGGTTTCAAATACAACGGCACATCCAAGATACAGGTTCCTCACTCTGACCTCTCTGAGCTTCAGATCCACAGTTTGACTCCACTGCTCTCCTCGCTTCCTTGGGTATTTCAGAGGCACCTAACACTGAACACTTTTGCATACAAGCACAGGCCAACAATGAAATCTGAGTTTCTGCCTCTGATAACAGAGCTCTTTCTTCCACGCAAGTTCTGCGCTTCGGTAATAGCAATAAAACCTACTCTTAACCTCCTGTTCTTATTTCAGAAGTAGACAGCTTTTCAAAATCACTGTCTTATGTGATCATCTATAATTCATGATGCTGATACGCTACCTTATTCTTTTATTCAATGTAAATCAAACATGGGTAAATTTAAACTTCTGTAACATTATATTTTGTTTTACACACTATTTTCCCTACTACTTACTTTTCTTTATGCACTTATCTTTACTACTTAATCTATCTATCTGTATCTATATATAAACATAAAACATCACAATTCTAGTTTCTAATCTAGTGCAAGCCCTTGAGATTCTATAGCAGGTTGCCAGCTAGTTTCTGGAAAACAAACAAAATGATCATTGTTGCTTCTAGAGAAAATACGAATGGTACCTACCCTGCTTCTAGAGTCTCAACAATTATAACTTTCCACTGATGGTGGCTTTAAGCCTCAAATGGATGTCTAGATTTTTACCAGCTCCAACTTTAAAAGCGTTGTTTGTGGAGGGCCTCAAATAGACAAGACGCCATCAACATACATTTCAAGTTATAACTGTCCGACTCCATTGTTTAAAATTTTCAAGAATTCAATGGCTAAAATTAAAAGAGGAGAGAAGAGGAGATGTGTTTCTTCTGTACTGCTGGCCGATTCCATCTCTGGCGAAGAACTTATCAGCAAAAATGTATCTTTGGCACCTTAATGCAGGGGCATATTTCTCTATTACCCAGCATCTGACTCTGCATCTGTGAGAAATGAGGTGTGAACCAGAGAGAGTGAATAAATTAAAACAGAGTCAGACCCTGTGCCGTCGTCCACCACCGACAAGAGCTGCCTGGCTCTTTCTGAAATGGGTCTCTCTCCCCCAGAACCATTCATTTTCAAAACAGGGGCAAGGTGATGGCCAAAACCCCCAACCTTTGCACCTTACTGAGGGGCAGCATCCCCTCTGGTATCTGGGGGGTACCTGGTCGAGAAGCCAGGGTTCAGGCTTCTCTAGAGGTTAGGGTTGAGGACAGCTGGGACAAAAAGGGCTTGTCTCAAAGGACCCGAGAACAAAACCTGTGCTCTGATCGCCTGTCTATCCAGGAAAATGCTTACAACCAGATGTTGAGAAAATGAACGAACGAACGAACAGTATGTGTTTCTGAGCCTCGTGAATACAAGGCTGGTCTTCCTTTCACCTACGTGCCCCGAACATTCAGATGAGTGACAGAATGCAGATCTGGCGGATTCATTTTCTCAAACTGCACGCGTGTCTCAAGGCTTTTATCTCTGTGGTTAGTTCCTAATGGCAAGCTTCATGCAGGCATTAGACTATTAGAGGGAATAGTCACCAGAGGGACACGCGGTGAGAATGAGAAGGGAAACCAAGGGGAAAGTAGACGCTGTTAAGGACCCGGAAGGTAAGCTGCCTGTAAATATTTGTATCTTGCCTTTTAAAGGAGCCTGGGTGGTAGGGATTTGAAGACTCACAGGGCACAAATAATGTTTGATCGAATCAATAAAGACATAAGGAGAAAAAAAGGCATTTCCAGTGCTGAGAAAAGGAAATCAAACATATGGGAAAACTCCCGGCAAGCCACTATTGTTTCCATTTAATACTTACAAGATCATACAAAGTAACCATTATTGTCAGCCCCGTGGTCATTAAATACAGGCAGACCTCACTGTATTGCTTCACTTTGTTGGGCTTTGTAGAAAACGTGGTTTTTTACAAATTGAATGTTTGTGGCAACCGTGCATCAAGCAAGTCTGTTGGCGCCATTTTTCCAACAGCAACTGTTCACTTCGTGTCTCTGTGTCACATTTTGGTAATTCTCACCGTATTTCAGACTTTTTCATCATTATTATATTTGTAGGGTGATCTGCTGAAAGCAGCCCTTTACCCCGTTTCCTGTTTGCCCATTTCTATTCCCTTCTAACCTTGAAAGAACCTAATTAACCTCTTGATTCTTTTCCTAGATAAAAAGATGAATGAAGAACTCAGGAGTTCAAGAATGACTAGCTCTCTTCCCCCAACAGCCCACTAAGCAATCTGCAGGTAGATCACACGGCCAAGACAACATCTGAAGAGAGGGTCAGCCAGCCTGCACGCAATGGAGAACGATGCAGACCCCAACCTCTTGCCTGGATGATTCACTGAGATTCTTCCACTCCCCGCCCCACCATTTTTCCGTTTAAAAACTGTCATGGCTGAGCAGAATCTTGGGAGTTGGTCTCTGGACACGAGACTACCTTCTCCCCAGAGGGCCGGCTTTTCTGATTAAAGCACGTTTCCCTCCTATTGACACTTGCCTCTTGAATTACTGACTTTTGAGCAGCAAACAGCCCAGCCTCAGTTCAGTAACGCTGCGATCTGTGGTCTTTAATGTTACTATTATGACTCACTGAAGGCTCAGGTGATGGTTAGCACTTATTAACAATAAAGTATTTTTAATTAAGTTTTATACATATTTTTATTTTTAAATTTTTATTATTTATTTTTTTTGCGGTACGCGGGCCTCTCACTGTTGCGGCCTCTCCCGTTGCGGAGTACAGGCTCTGGACGCGCAGGCTCAGCGGCCATGGCTCACGGGCCCAGCCGCTCCGCGGCATGTGGGATCTTCCCGGACCGGGGCACGAACCCGTGTCCCCTGCGTCGGCAGGCGGACTCTCAACCACTGCGCCACCAGGGAAGCCCTATACATATTTTTAAAGACCTAATACCGCTGCACACTTAACAGACTACAGTACAGTATAAACATAACTTTTATCGGCACTGGGAAACCAAAACACTTGTGTGATGGTGCTCTATTGCGGTGGTCTGGAACCAAACCTGCAATATCTCCGAGGAATGCCTGTATATGAATGAATGACTGAATACATCAGCCTCATTTAACATAAATGTCCCTAAGTCACGTGTCCACAAATAATGTCTTGGGAACTCAGATCCAATTAAGTCTGACTCCTAAACCCCTGGGCTCTTTTGTGGTTTACTGCAATGTACAGGAACGAATACAGGTTAAAAGCTCTCAACTCTTCCCCGCATAGAATATGCTAAATTCGATCAGTTTCCCTTTTGATGCTCACATTTTCAGGGACATATATGTATTCCAAAGCCAAACTCATAGAATTCGGTTTTCACCACAGCTCCATATCATGGAGTCTCTGCCACCCCACAATTAATTGAATGTTCCCAACTCTTACACTGAGGAGAATAAATGGGCACTCCTCTGGTATTCCGGATCCTTCTGCACTTTGGGATCTGATAGGCTGTTGAGTTTTTTCATCCTTCAATACAAATGTGAGGCCAGGTATTTGATTATTCCGTTTTTACCGTAAGGCATCAGCTTTTATCTCCATGCTAGCAATGGATAAAGATTACAAAGAACGTTCTTAAAAGATCTCCCTGGCACACAAATGAGCTGCTTGGAGACAGTGCCTGGTCCAGTTTTCTGAAGGTGCTGATAAAGAGGATTCTCTTTACTCCAGGACTGTTCCCTGGGTGCCTGTAGCACTGAAAGGGTTCTCCATCTGCACCACAAATCCTGTGTAATTAAAGCTTTAGGAGACTGGCTCAGCCACCGCCTTCCCCTCCTGTACACATCCCCCACCTCCCCACTCCAGGTGACTCAGTAGATAAAAACGCAGCCTGCTGGAGCCGCCTTCCAATCAGATATTCCGACTGGGGGGTTGAATTTCCCACCCAATGTACTAAAAATGACTGAATGCCTACAGGGGTGATGTTCCATTCATATTCTTCTTCTCTAACGGGGAAGTAAGCCAACAACTAGCTCTTTCAATTTTTAAATCCACACATTTGCAGTTCAGTGGGGATTAACTTAAAACCTTACAGACAAAAATAAATTCGAAGAAAAACAGAAAGGCTGAAATGAAGTTCATCTTTAAAAATTTTCATACATTTTTTACGGTCTAGGTTTTCAGAAAAGGTTTAATCACGGCAGAACCTGCTTCACTTCAAACACTGATAATTTTTTTAAATTATTGCACTTTTCACAATGAAATTGCTTTTAAATCCTTTAACCTGTCTGTTTAAAATGAAAGCAAAATAAATCTCTCTAGCCAGCAGCTTTATATGCAGTTAAAGAAGCCACAGGAAGTCCTTACTTTAAGACTCAAATAGGCTGGGAAAGGGTGTTTTCTCCCTCAAAGTAGACTGCCAGGGTCCGGCTGTGAAGATGATAAAAGTCTCAAGCCAGGGTACCAAAGCAAAATGGACCAATAAGAAGAGAGGATGACGTTGGTTCTAACACGTTTACCAGGAAGCTCTATCTTTACTGGAAAAAGTCACACAAGTTCGGGACGGAATGAGAGCTTTCCGGCCTCCCAGTGATGTTTCTGATCTACAGTAGGAAGAATGAAGGGACAGAGGAAGACAGATTAAAGTATTCTCTGAGATCGGGGAGGTCACAATGCTTTCTGATGGAAGAAGTGGGCGAGCCATGGAACCCAGACAGCTGGGGAGGGTAGCGGTAATGACTAGCCCTGGTAAGGCTATGGATTAAGCCTGGGGTTTTCAACATCCAGACTCACCAAGACAAGACATATTTAAGTGATAACCAAAATGTTAGGAGAGGTCATTTCTACATGGGTGACTCTGTCTTTTTCCGTTTTTGTACAACAGTATTATTTTTATAACCAGAAGAAAACAAATCAACAAAATATTGCTTCTTAAAGAGATGTTTATGACATCTTTAAAATACTCTTTTATCTAGGTGACTATCCTAATATCTTTAGTTTTTTTATTTTACAAAAATGGATTCGTTCTAATATAATTTTGTTTCAACACTTCGGAAATATGCCTATTTATCCGTCACTAATATAACCTGGTGCCACCATTCAGTGGCGAGAGCAAACCAGTAAAGGCTTAAGGTTTGCACAGGATGGTACTCAGACCACTTGGATCAGCGTCACCTGGGGCTCTGGTAAATCTCTGTAGTCCTCAGAATTAACCACAGGTACAGAGAATCTTCCTCACACAGATGCCTGGGTTCTACCCCCACAGTTCAACCAGAATCCCTGACGGCAGGTCTTAAAACCTCGTTAATTTTTAAAAACTACCCTGGGATTCTAAAATGCAGACTGGATTGAGAAGAGTGAGATTAGCATTTCTGCACTTTTAATAAGCACCCAGGTGATTCTTGCACTGAAGTTTGCTAATCAATGGCCCATCAGGAAATTCACAGCCCGAAAGTTATTGAGCGACTGCATTTGGAGACAGAAATGACCAATAGATCACAATAGCTCCTTGGCCCTGATCAAGGTCATCAGCTTCTGCTTACTTTGATTACGGTCACAGAATCGGCCCAGCAACCTTACTGTGTTTTGCGTCTCACGTGTGTATAAGCCATTTTGGTTTTGCTGGTTTACTCAAAAGGTATATGCAGACTATATGCTTTTGAACGTTAAGATCTCCACTTCGATAATAAAGCAAGGCTCATTCCAGGCTCTATTTCACAACAGTTACGTTCTTCTGTCTCAGTCACACGCAGTCTTCTTCCTAACAGACTATTAAGCAGTAACTGATGGAACGAGTATTATCCACCTGTATTAGCGATGATGATCACTGAAACAAGGTTGAGAACATCTGACTTGCTTAACGTTGAGTAAATCTTATTTCCTCTTCTTTCCAAAGAAGCACCTCCCTTAACTTGAAATGGGCTCCCAGTGAGGAAAGGATGAACAAGGAGTGGACAGAAAAGGGAGGAAGGAAAACCCTGCTCATTAAAATTCAGAGGCCTCCTTCAGTTTCCGCCGTAGTGAAATCTGGACACCTACCAGCCTTTAGCCCGTGTTTTCAATTCAATTCCACATAAACTGCTGAGCACTTACCCCTGAGTCAGGGTCTTGGTCATCTAATAGAAGAGGTAACAGATACATCAGGGTCTTTTTTTAAAAAAAAAAAAGCCCCCACGACCAAAAACCTTTTATTTACCCAAGCCTGAATGTCAAGAAAACCAGACATGGGCTGGGATTATAGCTCGAGCCCCTGTGAATTGTGTGTGCTTGGGCTGCATGACCGCCCGAATCTCAGGTTCTTCATCTCTAAATGAGCAGACATCCACCTTATGAGGTTGTGCAACACCTGGCGTGCAGCCAATCCTCCGTACATTATAGCTATTGTTGTTGTTGTTTTTCTTACTAATTTCTCAGAATGTTCTTAGGACATTACCCACTGTGGACTACTCCTTAATAGAACAGGTGGTGGGACAAAAGTCTGGGTTTAAAAGAAGCTTTGGTCCAGTGTGAGAGAAAAATATATCTGGGTCCCTAGCCAGAAAAAGCACGGTCACTGTTATCTCTAGTGGCGACACCTTGGAAATTGGAGGAGCGGAGCGGGTTCCTCCAGACATGTCGCAGAATCACAGACGTTTCCTCTACTGGCATGGGTTCCTTCTTTAGGGCCCCTCTGGACCAGGCCTGAGAGACAGCATGAGGGTCTCCAGAACTGAGACACTCACCCTCCTCAATTCCATCTCTGAGGATGGTCCCCAAATGCCTGGAGGCTGCAGGGCAGTCTGGATACCAGGGTTGAAGGAGGCCAGACCACTGGACAACCCAGGGAGTGGCTGGAATTAAAAGCACAGTTGACCCCTGAACAACGTGGGTTGAACAACAACGCCACACATAACCACAGTCAGCCCTCCGTATACCTGCTTCCCCGTGTATCCACAGTCCTGCATCCCTGGATTCAGCAAACCTCGGCTGAAAGAGTAGTATGTACCACTGAAAAAAGTCTGTATGTAAGTGGACTCCGCGTACTTCCAACCCACGCTGTTCAGGGTCGAAGTGTCCTTGTACACTAACCATGACCCCTATCTCACGCAGAACGTACCACCTGCTCCACATTTATCTAAAGAGGAATACTCCTTTCTGTGTAAAATCCAGAAGGCAAAAATGTCTATGATATCCAGAAAAATGCTATAAAGAGTGACCCATCCATCCCACGTCCTGACCCAGTTTCGGTTATGACACAGGCAGATCACTCTTGGTCCAAACTCATAAAGAACCACAGAGCAAACAAAGGACACAGAGAATATCGATGTGAGGTCCAAGAGGCAGAATATAACCCACCCTGCCCATATTCAGCATTAACAGTTTGAGAGAAGCCTCCTCTCTTTCAAGGGGATTAACAATAAAAGGCAAAAGGACATTATTATTTAAGATATTTTGAGAGATATTAATAAGCACAATTAATCACTCTGGCCAATTGGGATCCGTCACCGATCTCCTACAAGGTGTTCAAACCTAAGAGATTACGTTAAATTTGAGCTTTGTCACTTACCAGCTCCGTGAACTGGAGTAAGTTACTCAAATTCTCTAACAATCCATTTTTATCAACTGTAAAATGTAGGTAAAATACCTCTGTTTGCTGAGAATTAAGTAAAATAATGCATATAGAGTAGCATTTAATACAGTCCCACACACAGAGAGCATTCAATAAATGGACCATCATTTTGAAACCAGTCGAGCAATTCCTGTTGTTACTATCTCCTGGTTAGAATTTATTCCAATATTAGTGAGGGAAAAAAATGAACATTTTGTTAAAATCCAACGATGATTTGGGCAAAGTTCCTTAAAACTTATGAAATGTTATCTCCTCCTTTACAGTTTCATAGGATCGCTAGTGCTAATATATTCATAATTAATACACCAAATTAAGGGACAGGTTCAATTCTCTCCTGGCTACTCTGTCAGAAAAATCACAGCCGCATCTATCACTTCTGTGCACTTGTCATTTCCAGTAATGTGCTTACATGAACTCCGCTGCAAATATGAGCTTGGGAGATAATTATCCACCCCAGGACTCTCTCGGGAGGGAGATAAGGAAAAGGAGTTCAGACAAAGGTTACACAGAACAATGATGCCTTCGGTCAGCCAGGAAGACGATGAAAATAAATGTTCTGGGTATCCAGGAACCACAACTATGAAATCATAATTACTAGAGTCTAATCCTTACCTGGTCCTAAAAATATTTTGTCCTTTTCATTCAGCTTCCAAAAGCCATGATAAAACAAAAAAAAACATACTCCACTTTCCAAGCTATGTTCTCCCCCTGGTGATGGGGAAAAAGAGAACAATTCACTACAGTATAATTTTTTATTAACACTGTCCACAGCAGAAGATACACCTCCCACTAAAATCTCTTCCGTTTGCTCTAAAATTTTTGCAAAGTATTCCTGTCTTCCACCTTTCTGGTTTCCCCATACATTCACTCATTCCCCATCACCATGTCTCTGCTTCTTCTACAGAACCGTATCTAAGAAAAATCACAGCTATTTGATGTGTCCATTTCTTAAGTCTGATAGCAACACAGAGACTAGTGAAGCAAAGATCACACGTAAACATAAAAAAGCACACTGCGCTCAATCGCGAGAACAATGGTGATATTTATTCTAATCAGCGCCATCAGCCCTGGAGAGCTAAAAGGTCGCCCATGTAAGGATCACAAAGACCAACCTAGAAGAGGCCAGATTTCAGAGTCCGGTCAGGCAAATATACCTCAAGGTAATAAAAGCAATAAATTTCATAATCAGAGACCAGCCGTGCTGAGAAATTCTTCACAAACATTCGAACTGCCCGAGAGGACGCTTTAACTCTGAGAAGAGCAAATAAACCAGAGGACACGTGAGGCTGTTCCAGTGGCGGAGGAGGGCTCAGGTCCTCACCTGGCCCAGCAGCCCCCCTCCCGACCTCCTCCTGAGCATTCACTGCCTCGGATGGAGGACTGGGTCCTGAGGGTCCACAGCAAGGCGTCCCCTCCTGGTGACACTTGGTCCATCAGAGCCATGGCAGTTGCCTAGGACAGCAGAGATCTGAGGGAAGAGAGTTAAATGTGGCAGGAAGAAAGAAACAGTTGGAGATGTAAACGGGAGTGGAGACATTCACCTTCCTACTTCACGGTTTGCTACTCTGGAATCACACTAATCTGAAAGGAGTCGAAGGAGGTCAGCAAGTTAAGTCAGCAGGCCCCCAACCGGATGTGCTTAGACCAGGGGCAGCACTCACACAGAGAAACCGCGAAACAGCCTCAGATGGCTCTGCTCACCTGCTTTTCCAGAGCACTTTGCGCAAATTTCGACTAATAGGATTTTTGTTGTTTTGCTATTATTCTGCTCTGTTTCGGTTTGTAAAATAATTATTCTAATCGTTCTCTTTGGAGTCACCCTTCATTCTGAACCATTCACTCCTTCAGTCTATCATTCAGCAACATTTATATGCTATATGCTGGGTCCTGAAAATATGAGACTGGTATCTTATTTTTGATTTGGCTATTTTTTTTCTTTTCCATTATGGTTTATTACAGGATAGTGAACATAGTTCCCTGTGCTATACAGTAGGACATTGTTTATCCATTCTATACATAACAGTTTGCATCTGCTAATCCCAAACTCCCAATCCTTCCCTCCCCCACCCCCCTCCCCTTTGGCAACCACAAGTCTGTTCTCTATGTCTGTGAGTCTGTTTCTGTTTCATTGATAAGTTCATCTTGTCACATTTTAGATTCCACACATAAGTGATATCATATGGCAATTGTCTTTCTCTTTCTGACTTACTTCACTTAGTATGATAATCTCTAAGTCCACCTATGTCACTGCAAATGGTATTATTCCGTTCTTTTTTATGGCTGAGTCATATTCCATTATATGTATGTACCACATCTTCTTCATCCATTCATCTGTTGATGGACATTTAGGTTGTTTCCATGTCTTGGCTATTGTGAATAGTGCTGCTGTGAACACAGGGGTGCATGGATCTTTTCAAATTATAGTTTTGTCTGGATATATGCCCAGGAGTGGGACTGCAGGATCATATGGCAACTCTGTTTTTAGTTTTCTGAGGAACCTCCATACTGTTCTCCACAGTGGCTGCACCAATTTACATTCCCACTAACAGTGTGGTTGGGTTCCCTTTTCTCCACAACCTCTCCAGCATTTGTTATTTGTAGACTTTTTAATGATGGCCAATCTGACCAGTGTCAGGTGGTACCTCATTGCAGCTTTGATTTGCATTTCTCTAGTAATTAGCAATGTTGAACATCTTTTCATATCGATTTGGCCTATTGTTTATATTTACCACTAAACAACATGTTATACATACATGGTAATCATTAAAACAGCTAAATACATCAAACAAGTTACTTACAGCTAACCATCATCAACCTAGACCTAGGTCAGGAGGTACCTGTACTCCTAGAACACACATACTTACCCCTTAATACAGATGCAGTACTTTAATATGGAAATCAGGGAAAGCTGGTATTGTAATATCGGTTTTAAAATAATATTTGAGGGCTTGCACTTCTGAAAAAGAACTCTTTCACATCAGGAAAGGTGTTAATGTGATGTGACTACATATGAACTATATGATTTTGTTATGAAACTAGTATTGAGGACCTAGGGGACGCTTGCATCTCTAGGTTATCTGGTCTACCTACAGGACCCATGTCATGTAGTCCAAGGAGGGTTAAGATCTGACACACTGTGCTCAGGAACAGTGATAAGAGGGCCCAGAGGTCCCAACTTCCTTCCTTAAGGACCCAGGTGAAGCATCAGCCCTTACATAAAACCAAGCCCAACTCCCAGGCAGTTGGGGAGCCCCTCCCCTGTGCTCAGGAGCGGCGCCCACACACTTACAACAACTGCTCTGCCCTTACCTAGTGCCCACCCTGACCACAACCTCTTCTTCAGCAGGGAACAAGCAGTTTTACCTTTTTATTCCAGTGCTTCGTACCCAGATCATGTATTTGTTCAGTAAATATATAATGAAAATTATTCTAGTAGTTGATTGATTGATTGATTTTTGCAGTATGCGGGCCTCTCACTGCTGTGGCCTCTCCCGTTGCAGAGCACAGGCTCCGGACGCGCAGGCTCAGCAGCCATGGCTCACGGGCCCAGCGGCTCTGTGGCATGTGGGATCCTCCCAAACCGGGGCACGAACCCGTGTCCCCTGCAACGGCAGGCGGACTCTCAACCACTGCGCCACCAGGGAAGCCCCAGTTGTTTTATTTTTTTTTATTTTTTATTTTTTTGCGGTACGCGGGCCACTCACTGTCTGGCCTCTCCCGTTGCGGAGCACAGGCTCTGGACGTGCAGGCTCAGCGGCCATGGCTCACGGGCCCAGCCGCTCCGCGGCATGTGGGATCCTCCCGGATCGGGGCACGAACCCGCGTCCCCTGCATCGGCAGGCGGACTCTCAACCACTGCGCCACCGGGGAGGCCCCCAGTTGTTTTATTTTAAAGTAGACTTACCCTCAAATTTTATCTGATAAAATGTATTAAACATATATCAATATTTTTTTCTTAAATGTTAACTCCATTCACCTATTCATTTAGGAGAGGAATGAAACATTCATTGCAGGCATCAATCTCCTAAAAAAGGAGTGTCTGATGGGACAATACTTGTGTGTTGTCCCTTTATGCAAGTGGGCAATAATTTGGGTCCACAACCAGTCAGCATTCCACAAGTCCTGAGATACCTGTTACACAGTGAAAGTACAAAGAACTGACAAATCTATTTTGACCAAAGACCTTCACTCCTAATAAACCCAGGGGCAGACAGTGGATTGTCACCCACGTGCCTCCTCCAGTTCTTGCCTGCTGTGGACCTTTTGTTGAGTTTGATGTGTACTAGCACTTCCATTATAAGGGAGGGGGGAAAAAACAGGAAGTGTGTGAAAATCAAGTGAATTAATCTGACTTTTCTCCAATATCTCCTCAGAAAAACTGAGTTGAAGAGACAGTAAGAGACAAAGGAACTGAGTCCCACCTTTTTTTTTTTTTCTGTCCGCCTTTTATTTTTATTTTTTTTTAATTTATGTTTTTTTGGCTGCACTGCAAGGCATGTGGGATCTTAGTTCCCCAACCAGGGATTGAACCCGTGCCCCCTGCAGTGGAAGCATGGAGTCTTAACCACCGGACAACCAGAGAAGTCCCCACCTTTTCTTTCAATGGCTTTTTTTCCCTATGTATTCCCAACGTTCCCTTATCTGCAAACATAATCAGAGGATCCAATTTTGGTTCTTCCCATCTTTGAAGAGAGGAGATGTGGCTTTGGCTGAGATTTCTGAGGTTTTTTTTTTTCACAAAGATTCTAACAAAATCAAGATACGTTTTAGTCAAATATGTAAACTGTATTTTGCAATACTACACTGAAGCTTTTCTCAGGTTTCTTTTTCACATTTACCATCTGAAACGCTGACTAATTTTCAAAGTGGTGACTCCCCAGTGCTGACTTTTTAAGGGTCCTCAACATCCCAACCTTGCAGACCCACACAGGATGCCCCCTGGGTAGAAATGTATGCCAGGAATAGGGCTGAAAAATCAGAAAGGGCCACCTGGCTAGAGATGAAGAATGTATGGAAACTAATCTGTACCCAAATCATTTCAAAAGGTTTCCTGAATAAAGTAGTATCTGAGAGTAGCTTTTAGTAAGACAAGGAGATCCTGGAGGAGTTAGAACTTTCTTTCAGTCAAATTCCGCAATACAGGAAAAGAGGCACAGCTTTGGAGGAAGCAGGAGGGGGCTAGCCGACTGGATTCCACCGCCTGCTCAGAGCTCCTTCAACCAACTCTGCACAACGTGCTAACGCGCGGGGGACAAACGATACACACAAAAGACATGGATATAAATGCCCCCGCCCCAAAGATCTCATAGTCCAGAGAGAACACAGACAAGCAAATAGTTCTAAAACAGAGCTGAGAAATGCCTCGCGGTGGGGACGTCCCAGATGCTGGGAGACGTGGGGAAGGGGCACCCAGCTTGATGGGAGACCAGGAATTCCTTTCCAGGGAGAGTGAAATCTGACACCCGAAGAAGAGAGCAAGGCCAGGCAAAGAGTGTCTGGGTTTGGGTAGGGGGTTGAGGGTGAGAAAACCGAGGAGGCTAAGGAGGCCCCAGGAGCAGATCACAAAGGGGGCTGACTCAGCGCGCATCAGGATCAAAGGAGGACAAGTTCGAGGTTTGAAGGCTTGGAGTAGACAGGCCAGACCGGTGTGTTAGACGCATCACATAGGCTAGAAGGTGCGGAATGGATTAGGGAGTAGACCTGGGGTTTAGCCCAGTGAGGAACGTGTTAACGGCGATCCAGGCAAAAGAGGAGGGCCTGAATAATAGCGTCGTGGAAGTGGAGAAGGGTCTGGGGTGGGGAGAGCAGGAAGGATGGGGAGCTTTAGCTCGCCCCCTCATCTCCATCGTTTACAAATCCCCCCACGAGCCACCTCCCTCCACACCCTCCCCCCAATAATCTAAGTGAAAAAGGGCTGGCTATGCAAATGCAGGTACAAGACAAATCTTCTAGTTCCCCACTTCCAAAGAGCGTACCTGGTTACACCACCCCAATATAAAAATGCTGGAGCCGCCAGTAAGCGGACAGGAGTGTATTCTGCAGAGAAGGGATCCACAGATACAGTGGGACAAGGGAAATGGCAACAGGCAAGGTGCCCGGGCCTCAGTGGATGGTGTGTGTGGAGCTCCTGTTTGGGAACTTGGTTGTGCAGTTAGCAGAGCTCTCTCCCAACTAACTCTCGTTCACCTCTTTCTAGGCGCATAGTAAGACCGCATATCCTTGTGGATCTGGGTCCCTCAGTTACTACCTTGAGTAAAGACCTCAAGCTCAAGCAAGAAGTGAATCTTTGCTCCGTTAAGGTGCAGAGATCTGGGGTTGTTATAGCAGCATCACCTTACCTACCCTAATTGTCTGAGCATGAAGGCCACACGTCTGGTGTAATGAGGGAAGAGAAAGCCAGGTATGTTTGCGCTGGGCTTCAAGGACCCAGGAAGATGGAAGGGTGGCATGACCAGATAAAACTGAAGGTGGCAGCCTAGCAAATGGAAAGACGTTTCCCTCATTCAAATACTTATGGAGCACCTCCTCTGCAACTGCAGCAGGGAACTGCTCACACCATTTATTGGTCTCTATGCGTTATGAAGACACAATACAACAGGGAGGGTATAAAACCCTAAAGTCAGACCACCTGGGTTCAACTAGCTCCATGATTAATCAGCTGTGTAACTTTGGGGAAGCTACTTAACCTCCCTGAGTCGTAGTTTAGTAAATAGGAATATTAGTCAGATCTGCCTGTCTCACCAGCTCACGAGAATTAAGTGAGATAATTCATACGATTTATACAGTCTGGGACATGTAAGTACACATTAGGTACTCAAACATTAGCCATTATCTGTCATTTGTATTTCAGATTCCTAAACCCAATATGTACAGAACACAGTATCTATAGTTATGACAGCTGATCCCAAGTAGAAAACAAGATAATTTTCATGTATGGCCTAACAGAAATCGGATGATAGAAAAGACACAGCAACACTAAAGCTGCATTTTTAAACTCGAAACTTACTTCAATCAAAAAGTAATAATGACTTTGGTTTGGTTAATGCAGAGGCAAAAGCATAATTACAAGGTTGCAAAAGTGGAAGAAAACGAGCATTTCCCTCAGTGCGTCTTGTGTATTAAATTACAGCGACATTGCTGACACCGACACGTATGCGCTGATTATTTCAGTATGAGGCACTCTTCCTTCCTGCCCCAACCTAACTGAAACAGAACGCCAGAGCAGCTGCTGGCACAGTACAATCCTCACCACTGATTACACCGCGAGGTTCATTTTCCCTTTACAGGAGAAAGCAACAAGAGAAGTGGCGTTGGTGTGCATTTTGATATCTGAGGCCAATCACAAATGGCGTAAGTGTTCTTGCACTTTTTACAAGAGTAATTTGACAACGTAACCGAAGTAAGACATCACTTCACGCAAACGGTAAAAATATACATTATAGGAAAAGATCACTCTGGAAATACATCTTCTCCCTCCATTTATGCATAAGCATTACAGTCTACCTGCAAATAATTATTCCTTTTTATTTCCAAAGTAGTTTTCTCCTCTTTAAAAGACAAACCTAGCCTTAGTTGCACCGCATATTATTAATGTACACATCCACTTTATTTTTATCAAGGAATGTCAACACATGAAGGAAAGTTACAAAGAAACAATATATTTTCAAATGAACCTCTTATGAAAAATGCTAATAAGCCCAAGAAATGTATTCCTTCCGAAGACTCATTAGCACTTTCTTGGTATGACTTTGGTGCTGGTGGGTTGTTTTTTTAAAAAAACAGAGGGACTATTTCTCGCACCATATGTTTCTGACAAGAAGGTGGGATTTCCTCGGTCCTAGAATCCATTAGTGCAGGCAGGGCGCAGCTGCACCCAGAAGATTCTGATATTCCACATCACAGGTCTAGAATGTTGACTTCCTCCGCTATCTTTAAACCAACAGACACAGAGAAGTGTCTCAAACACACAATTCTGAACACTCAAAGGAAGGGACATGTTCTCTTGCCCACAGGGTTTGAGGCAAAACTACTACAGTGATGGACCACCGATGTATTATCACTAAGGAGGGTAATTTTCACATGTCTAAGGCCAACATCTGCTGGACAGGACACTTTATTTTTACTCTCTCTGCACTGCGGCTCCCCGGTGCCCAAGGCAAACAGCTGTCATCTACATGCAGGCCTTCTGCTAATACTTTCTGTAATTCCTCAGGGGCTTCCCAGCCTATAATTAGACTTTCCAGCTGCTGCCCTCAAGGCTGCTTGAGGGGAGCTCAGAGAGCTGTGCTGTACAGAAGTCCCTAAAATGTCCCCTTCAAGACGGTGCTGTTGGAAGAACACGGATTGGAATTCGGCCTGGAGAGCAAGCAAGCATTCTTCCACCGCTTGCTATGGGACAGATCTGTGCTATGAGCGGGGTCTGCTTTAAAACGCACTGAGCCAGCCATGTGGGTAGGGACTTGAGACTAGGCATGAAAAATGGGGAAGTGCGGAACCGTACGAGAAACTCCCTGATTCAAAGCTGCAGAGCGCATTGGCACTGAACCCACTGCAACAGCTCCCTTGGCCTTTTACGTAATTCTCCTTTCCAGGCACCATCATCAAGATTAACCAAGACAGCACGGCAAGGAGGAACTAGAGAAAGCAGGCAAAAATCCCACCCTGTTTCAAAATCCTCAAGGCCAACAGCATTAGCAACGAGAATAATAAGTCAAAAAGTAAAGGAAGGCAGCAAGCTTTAAGCTGGAGTGAGTCTTTCAAACAAAAAGCAGCCTGAGTTTTAAGAAAATGAGAACATTTTCAAAACACAGAGCACCATCCACCACCACCCCTCTGATCTGGTCCAATATTCCTAGGAAACTGAGGGACAGAAGTAGATTTTCCCAACAGAGAAGGACCTGCTGTCCTTGCAGAGGGAGGCCTGTGCCCAGGGTCAGCCTCAAACTCACGGAATCACTGTTTGTTTCCCTGACAAGAAAAGTGACTATTACAATGGACCGAAACTCAAATGCCCATAAAAAGTCAGATACCCCAAGAGCTGATAACTGATACAGGCAGCGTCCTCAGGGCAGCGAGATGCTTTTCACTAACAAACATTTCGGATGCTACAGATGCCTCTGGTCTGTGGACCACCCTCAGAGCCCCAGGCCCAGGGGTGGATTTCACACAATCTATGGATGCTATCCTCCTGGGCGACTGACACCCGGGCACAACTGGGAACGTACCTCACTACCGGCTTCTTCAACTTGAAAGCACAAGACAACAGCTAAGACCAAGGGCTCATCCATGTTGTGGGCTTTTGAAATGCCAAAGACAAAATTAAGAGGATACTTTAACGAAGTATTGAAAGAATGGATGTGAGGACCAGCCCTCCCACCCAACCAAGGACCCCGCTACCGACCTCTGTTCTAGGAAGAAGGCATCTGCAAATTCTTGTTCCACTCACTTTACTGACCGGAAGTCACGTGGTCAAGGAAACACTAGAATGTCCATGCTGGTTCCTGACATTATCAGCTGATTCCCATGTGAATGTTTCCATAAACTGAGGGTTTTTTCCTTCCAGTCCCAAAAAAGCGCTTTAAAACCATCTTTGATGTTAAGAACTCTCAGTGTTCCTTACAATCCACGACTCCCTAAACCAGAAATGTTCAACACTGAACTGCCGGGACCCCCTTTCCACAGCATGTGACTAGACTACTGTCCTGGGTATTGGATCGTGTGAATCTGGGGAATGTAAACACAGCTTAAGATTTACCTAACTAATGAGAACCTACTGTACAGCACAGGGAACTCTACTCAGTGCTCTGTGGGGACCTAAATGGGAAGGAAATCTAAAAAAGAATGGATATATGTATAACGGATTCACTTTGCTGTACGGCAGAAACTAACACAATATTGTAAAGCAACTCTACTCCAATAAAAATTTTTTAAAAAAGATTTACCTAAGCCAAACAATTGAGACAGATTTTATTTTTTTAAACTCCAGCAGTCAAAATTCATGCATTTACACTACTACGTACGCCGATAAGCAGAGATAAGCAAGAGTGGCCCGTTTTACAAAATCTGCTGAATAGATTAGTCAAAACTCGAGTATGGGCATTTCCCAATTGCCAGTTATATTCCAAAATGGAACCTGTAAAGTGGTGGTTTCAGTGGTTGCTGAAAGCCCCAAATCCTGTTTTCCACACAGATTACTAGTGTCTTAAATCACAGTTAGGCTTCAAGGACTGCCTATAAAAGTCTGAAGCCAGAACACGCAAGAGGACTGTATTTTGGTGGAATCCCAAAGACCCGTGGGACTCCTTAAGCCCAATGGGGACGAGTCATGGGGGAGGAGGGCTGGGTATTGCTCTTAAGACAAGAAATGTCGCTGTGCCTCTGGTTTATGGCTCCATCACCAAACATTTCAAGCAGTCCTCGGCACATACCAGGCACACAGTATTTGTGGCAGGGTGAACGAATGAATGAGTGAATGAATGAACTGCACCCGCGAGTCTGACAGGGTGAGGGTCTGGCATGATCCCACAAGAAGAATACCTCAAAGCAGAGCCAAGGAAAGAAAAGAGGAGAGAAAGCCAAGGGTTGCCGTCAACTCACACGTTCTTATAATGGAAACGGCTTAAAGACTATGACTTTTAAACTGAAAAAGTCTCTCTCCCCTCACTGGAGCCCCAGTAGGCCTCCACAGGGGACACAATGTCAAGTTTTTTGGGTATTTCCCCAGAAATGTTCTAGGCATAATGGAGCACCAATATGGATACAAACCCCTCCCCTTTAAACAAAACAGAAGCATCTCGTACGCACGACTCTGCACCATGCTTTATCCATCACCCGCAAGGGGCACAGTCATCACCCCCCTGCCCTCCAGACACTTGCTCCTTTAGGATTCCTGGCCCCAGGCTCCCGGTTTGCCCTTCCTCTCTGACTGCTCTATGGTCTGCAGACAGTGGAGAGCTGCAGGGCTCAGTCCTTAGAAATATGCTCTTCTCCACCTACATTCAGTCTGTGAAGAGCTCAACCGTCCTGGGATGCTACGCTACCCTGGGATGCTTTTCCCTCCACACCCACGGGCCTCCCTGTGTCCCCTTCAGGCTTTGTTCAAATGCAACCTCTTTCCCTGAAGCCTTCCCTGAGCACTGCACTCTCTCAAGAATGCCAACCCGCCCTTCCTGTCTCCTCTCACCTGCTGTGTTTTGTCCGTAACACTAAACAGACCTCGAATACCCTTTATTAATTTGTTTATTTTCTAGAGTATAACTTGCAGGACAGCAAGAATTTTTAATTGCTTGTTCCCATTTCTGTCTTGGGTTCCCAGAATAATGCCTGGCACTCGGTAAATCTTTGTTGAATGAATTAATGAATAAGCAACACGTTTTGAATACTATTTCTTAACAGTTTTCTTATTAGGTGGAGAAGATGATCTCCATGTATTTAACATTTAACACTGCCTCGTTCCCCCACCCCAGGGATGGTAAGCATTTATGCAATCGGTCCCCTCTGGATGGACCTTTAGGGTGTCTTATTCTTTCGCTACTTAGAAATAATATAAACTTCCTTCTATGTGGACACATTTGCAGATAAAAAGGAAGATTAGAATGAAAAGAGTTGAGCTTTTTCTTTCGGTACAAATATCTCAAAAGGTAACACGAATAAGCAGAGGCTCACTCAAGTGTTTGAACCCACTTGTTGGGCAAACGAGCAATGTTTTTGCTCGGCCAAGACGGCAGCTCACATGTGGGTCAAGTGACAGCCCACAGAGAATTATTACAATAAAATTATAGGGCTGATCAGAGAGAAAAATTGCAGGGAAGATGACTCACGCTAGGCTTTGAGAGAGGAAAACAGGACTGAAACAACAAGAGACCCTCAACAGTTGTTTTCTGGTGAAAGCACACAGCATGTTCCTAGCAGAGCCAGTCCATGTGGCAGTGCGGCGTAGCCCGTCCGCAGGTCCAGAGGCAGACGGCACGTGTATGTCCTTGGGAAGATGGTAACACAGCCCAGAACTTCCAGTAAAGAGGGGACTGATGATGACGAAACCCTTTCCTCTTCAGCCCTGTTCTCCTTCCCATCTTACATCTCAGTAACTCCTGATATGTCGTTTCCCCTTGTTTTCCTTTTCAAACATTCTCGGGGAAAACAGTCACTCATAACCAAGCACTGCAATAGAACAAATCTAGTGCCACATACATTTAAGAGCAGAGGGTGGTGCCTCTGAACTGCTGACCGCCTTTGTCAAGAGAAAGTGCCGAAGCCACCAGCTGTGTCTCCGCCAACTCGGGGTCCCTAAGGAGGCTCTGCAGAGCACCACGGGGACATCCCCCATCGGAGGATGCCTCTGCAGGTGTCTCCTCGCTGAGTTACTGCTGGACCTCTGCTGCACGTGACTGTGGGATCGTCTTACTTTCAACCTCGAGGTCCATCTGACACACAGGATGGTCTTTGTTCTTCCTTAGAAAGGATTTACCCTCCCTTCCCTGCACTGAGGTGGATTCAGCTGAGCATCCCTGACTCCCTTCCTCCCGTGGTTAGTTATCCCCCAGCTTCGCTCTTCCGTATTCAGGGAAACACTGGGAGGGCGAGTATCATCCCTGCACCACGCTCCACAAATGTTACAAACGAGCACAACCCAACCTAACGTGTCTTCAGGGATCAAAGCCGCAAAGGCGGCTCAGTAATGGGATTGTTTTGCCTTTTGAGGCAAGTCAAGGGTCCTGTCCACGATCCCTGGCTGCAATTCCTACTTCCCGGCTGGGCGTCATGAGGTGCTAATAATACTATCTCGTAATCGACAATCTTTCAAAGGTGTCAAACCAGAGATGCCCCCAAAAGAAATATGCTTGAAATCAAGGAGAGAGTAGCAAGGCCAAATAAACTAGGTCAGCAGATTTATTCCTGAGTTGAAAAAGTTGGACGTGTTACCGAGTCACAGAGTATTAATCAAGGAGAGACAATCAAGCTGCTTGCCTCCTAAAAGAGAGGACGGATCCAGGTCAGGGTGGTTAAGCACTTCCCTGGGAGTTAAATTCTGCTGGTTAGAAAATGCCCAGGTATAATAATATGTTTTCCATCAGAATACTGTTTTGTTATTAAGTTGATTGCCCATCAAATAAGAAAAGATAAGTAATAAAGTGTTCTTCCACTTAAAATATCTTCCAGGAATTTAAACCCGATGTTTCCATGATCAAAATGCTATTTAAAAAAAAATATCTAAAAACTGGTACTGTGAAATCCGATTAATAATAAAATAGGTCAAAACACTTTAAACTAGCTCCTCCCCGACTATGTTACACAGGATGATGTTCTTCTTGACGTATATTATTGGGGGGAACAAAATTAGAAAATGCTGCACTAAATAACTTTGATTTTATTTCTCTTCCACGTAACATCACCCATGCACCCCTCCCCCACCCCAGGGTAAAAAAAGTATAAAGCTGGAACTTCCACTCCAGACTTACAGACAGGGGGTAACACCTGTCCAAGAAAGGTATTGCAGGCTTAGAGATAACAGAAGATTAGACTAGACTATAAGCTCCATGTAGGCAGAGATTTTCTGGGTTTGTTTTTTTGTTTGTTTGCTATGTTTTTTGTTTGTGCTGTTCACTGCTAAGTTGAAAAGTGTCTGGCAAATAATAGGTGCTCAAGAAATGTTCCATGAATGGGTGAATGAATGTAGGTGACGAACACAGCTGGCACTCAAAATATTACTGGGATTAACTTAGTCATAAAATATTGAAATACTGGCAACTATTCTCACATTAGCCATAAAAAACCCTTAATCATTATATACAATATTAACAGTTAAAAAATTAACTTGTAGCAAGAATGCAATTAAACAATCAAACAGGGGACCTCAGGAGGTTGTTTACAAGTAAAAGAGTTATCTTTGTAGAGCAGAAACATACTCCTTTCAATGCCAAACAGATGTTTATAGTTACAGTATAATAAAATAATCAATGTATATCTCTAGATATAAATGGTGATCGAGATGAAAGAAGGTATCGGTCATGCAAAGTATACTCAACAGACTACCTTTCAGAGACTGTGTACATTTTGTCGTTTTGCACTCTACTTAGCTTCAAAAGTCATCAACCCTCTCATCACACAGTTTCCCTAGAGTTCAAAGCCTTCCGAGCACACACCTATTCCTTTAGTTTTCGACCCGCGCCTAATTTCAGTGATCTGAACACATGAATAACTAAAATTGCTCTTAAAAGTCATCCCAACTGGGGCCAAATCTTAAACAATGAAACATAACAAAGGAAAGCGACAGATACAAAATAACAGGCAAGTTTTCTATTTGACTACATGCATCGTAAATCATGTTATATTTCAATATTGAAAGATAAGTAATAGTAAGGACCTAGCATCAAAAACATCATAGGTTTAGCAAACAGGGACATACAAAATGAGTAATTCCCATTAAAATCGTTGATAAGGACAGACAGAGATACCATACGCATCATACAAGGGCCACAAATGTCATGAAAGCAGTGGTTTCCATACTTTGATTTCGCAAACCAGAAACTGACATTATTGAACATGAAACGGTGTCAGATGTAGCTGCTGAACCAAACGTCATCTGTAATGGTTTCCGAATACAAGCTGCTCAGAAGTGGGTCCCTTCAAGTTCTCCTGTTCCCTCCTCATCCTCCTCTGATTCGGGGCTACCACGCCTCCTCCTTGTGAATTCTCCTTTTTTATTCCTCAAACTATATAAATTGGGCTTTTGTCAACTGAAACAATAAACCAGCACTCCAAATCGGAAAAGGATTAATACTATAAAACTGATATAAATAAATTATGTATAATCTTGCTGCAAAATAGAACGTAATTTTTCTGTTTGAATTTTTAAAATATATCCAGCTTTTAAAAATTTTAATACCTGTTGGTAGAAGCTTGATAACCTAACATTTGGAAGAAGGATTGTCCAAGATCATGTCCTTACTACTTTTTTAAATTTTAAAACCTTTTGTTAAAAAAAAAATTTTTTTAAGTATGCATGCATCTTTAGAATGCCCCCCAAATATTTAAATACATATTTGAAACGTGCTTTATATATAATACGTATATACATATATATGTGTGTGTACACACACGCAACACACACACATATTGCCCTAAAAATGTTAACTCACTTAATTCTCACAACAAACCTATGATGTGGGTACCATTATTTCCAATTAAGGAACGTGAAGCACAGAGAGGTTAACTTTCCTCTGGTCATGCAGATAGAAACTGGCTGGGCTCTATATTATATATACCATATATATGTAGAGTGTGTATATATATATAGTATATATACTCTACATATATACAGTGTATATATACTATATATAATATATATATAACTATACTATAGAGTTAATATTATATATTATGATTATATATAGTATACTATATTATACTGTTAGCAGCTGTTTTCCTACTATCCTTAGCAGATATTAACAAAAAAAGTTTTGGCCATTTCCACTGGTCATTTGCAGGAAACAGAGCAGTTCACCGAACACCTCGGGGATTCTACTTTGCTAATAACACATAATCTCACCTCTCTTGTTGACATCACGCTCTCTTGGCCAAGCAATAATGTCACTTTCTTCAATCTCAACCACTCAGAAAGTTAAAGCCACCTTCCTCTAGCCAAATGGAAGATCCCAGGGGAATATCACAAACCCAGGAAAGAAGGAGCCCAATGCCAAGGCCTGGGTCACCCGCCTCTCATTTAGCCAGGGAGCAGGAGGCCAGTACTGACAGCCCCAAATTATCCCAAGAAAGGAGTGAGGAGCAGTTCTCCAAAGCCACGGGGAGGAGGCGTCGGTCCGAGAGAAAGATGCCCACCATGAACGTCGACGGTGTGAGATCAACCGTCCAGCTTTTTTCACTTCTTTACCTTTAAATCATTCATTGTAGGAAACCCAGTTTTAACCCAGATATGCCACATTTCATTTCATTCCATGCACAGTGATACACAAACATGAGAGCAGCCAAGCAACAGAAGTCCCCCCATTCTGTGCCCTTTCCTACATTTGCTCCTTGCTGGGCCCAAGAAGGCCTGACGGCCCTGGGGCCACCTGCTCTGAGCGGTCAGCAGAAGGCCCAGTCAACCACAGCCACGGGGAGTGTATCCGAGAGGGGCACCATGGCCTAGGAAAGCTTTCACATGGACCAGCAGTGTCCTGGGGACTGGCATTCTGAAACCAACCCTGCAAAGTATTAGGAACATTAATAACAATCCTCACAGTAACACAGTGAGGTCAACTGCACCACGATTCCCATGTTGGATCTGCACTTTGCACTTCACATGCACCCAGCGAGGCTAGTATTACCAGCCACACTTCATAGGCGAAGAAACTGAGATGAAGAGACATTAAGGAACTTGCCTATGACTGCACTGTGAGTAAAAAGTGACTGAGCTGGGATCACGATATAACATATAAAGGTAATTTACTGCGTATCACAATTCTGAGCTAAAACTTCCACACTGATTATAACACCTAATTAGAATCGTGACACATATATGCAAAATACAAGTGATTATTATATATTCTTACATATGTAAGAGATAAGATAAATATATGAAATAAAGATTGACAAATATCTTCTCAGAACTTAAAGACGTGAGGAGAATGGTTTTAGAAGGCACACAGGCCTCCTAACTCTTCTGCTATTACAGAACACCCAAACTGATATTTACTTTACCATGCAATCCTCCCTTTATCAGACGTCTGGATTAAAATCATTGCACTGTCCTCGGTACATCCTCCAAGAAGACACCTTGTATAGGAGATAGAGTCAGTGCACATTTAATGCTTACGAGGACTGTAACGATGCTGGTATCTCTACTGAAACGGTTTTCCACCTCATCCTCTTTCCAGTAAGAGATAAAGAACGCCAAGAAACAAGACTGCTCTGTCAGGTAATCCATTTCACTAGAAAGCCATAAAAACAATTATCTCCGTCATTACAGACTCTTTAAAAGGAGTTTCAGAACATCAAAGTTGCTGATCCGGGCCTGAGACAGAAACCTGACTGCCCACGCTCAGGAATAATGGCTTCAAATTGAGTCCTGGCTGTCATTAGACCTCCTAAAGTCAGAGAAGCCAAAGACAGACGGATCCCAAGAGGTGGGGCACCTGTGCATCTTGCTGCGAACTAGCCTGTGAGTCGTGCACTGAAGCAGGTCACAAGGAAGGATGATGGCCGGTGGGGGAGGCGG